>NC_045427.1:260039536-260348382 GCF_902635505.1 Sarcophilus harrisii
ATACATATATATTGTTTAATTGGATTCAGAGGTGTAAGTCTGCATACATATATGTACATATACATACATACACTGGTACAAGGTCAGGATATCTTCAGTGGTTGACTAAGGGTGATAATATGGAACAATAACTTAAGAATTGCATATACACAAAGCTTTTCTTATTTATACTGACTTGTGGTGCTTGCAACCAACTTTATCCATAATGGATAACACATGGGGGGACAGAGTTATGAGAAAAACATATCGGTCATATGGTTCAGACATAGAGATCAGGAGTCTGAGTGAAATACCTACTCAATAAGTTGGGCCAAATTATTTGTTCCGCTTTCCTTAAAAAGTACAGAACATACTGTATAGATTAATCAAATTCTACTTCCTTACTATTTCCTACTGGGCAGCCTTGTCCATACCATAGTGAAATGTAATTCCCAAAACTGTGGTTTGTCTGAAACCAAGTTACTATTGGTACCATGAGCGTTTTTTTTTTCTTTTTAATGCTATGCTGAACAAAATGTAAATACTAGAGGGTACATTTGACTGAACGTATAGGAAAGCAAGAGTCAGAAGCACACCCATCTCAGTACACATACAAACACTATACACACACATGCATGTATGGGCACGTATATGTGTACTCACAACAGGAAAAAGTACCAGACAAAACTTTGGCTGGGCTACATTTTTTAAAAAATTCACTTCATGAAATCGTTTTTTTCATATAAAGATCTCAAAGGATTTTTTAAAGAATTCAGTGGCAAGGATCATTATTTCACTTTACAAATGGATCAACAGAGGAAAAAAGAGATGACTTACTTAAGCATGCCACAGATAGAGCCCAAAACAAAATCCATGTCTCTTCTGTTAGGTTCTACACACTGTATCATTCTTTCTGGATATATTCAATCTTATTTTATTGCTTATTAAATATAAGCTGATATTTTAAAACTCTGCCTCAGTGGAAGTTGGCTGCTAGGTTTGAGTTGCATCTCATATATTAGCTATATGACCTTAGGTATCTCTCCCAACCTCAGTTTCTTAATTTGTAATTAAAAAAAAATTAGAGATCCATAAGATCCCTCTCCAGGTCTAAATCTACATGCTCCTACAATCTTAAATCATGGTATAGTGGAACAATAATTGACTCTGATGACAGAAAATCTGAGTTCAGATCCTGCCTTGGATGCTAATTCCCTGTGTGATCATAGGCAAGTCATTCAAACTCCCTGGATCTCAGATTTTTCATCTATAAAAATGAAGAAACTGAGCTACAGGGCCTCTAAGATCCTTTCTAGCTCTATATATTTGTCATTGTTGTTTATTCGTTTCCATTGTGTCTTACTCTTTGTGATTTTTTGGAGTTTTTCTTGGCAGAGACACTGGAATGGTTTGTCATTTCTTTCTCCAACTCATTTTAGGAAACTGAAGCAAACAGTGTTAAGGGACTTGCCTAAGGTCACACAGCTAGTGAGAGTCTGGGACCAGACTTTAATTCAGGAAAATGAATCTTTCTGACTCCAGACAAAATACTCTTATCAGCTGAGCCACCTAGCTGCCCTTTAATGATCCTGTAAATTATCTCCAAGGCAAATTGAATTCCATATGAATGTTTAATATGAAAGTGATTTTGGAGTAAGACTAGCCAGGGTCACTCTGGGCAGGAGATGAAGAAAAAAGGTCATGGAGATTCTGTGTCCATCCAATTCAATCCTACCTCTAAAGACCAAGAATAAAGACTAAGGACTTTTGCGTATCCTGATTCAGTTGATTCTAAGGCTTCCAGGGTGCTAATGTGGTCTTCACAACCTATGGTGATAAAGTTTTCCAAATCAAAACTTGGGGAAAATAGTTTAACAAAAGATAACAGTTTATCAATGGCATGTTAAAAGTATGGTCTCCATCTCAAAACTAGCCTTCTCTTTCCTCTCTATCCCACCCCCAAACTTGTGTTAGAATCAAAGAGTCTGGTTTTAAATCCCATTTCTGCTGCTGTGTGATGTTGGTCAAGTCACTTAGCTTTTCTGGCCTCAGTGTTTACATTTGCTGAATAAGGGGGTTGCAGTATATGGCCTTTAAATCTATGATCTCTAGGACACATTTCTTTAAAATGACATTTCCTAGGGATGCTCCCCATTTTCACCAACTTGTGATTTATTGTTGATTGACAGAACATTACTAAGCATTCTTATGGGTTAGTCTTTGTATATGAAGATCTATATGTCCTTTATATCCACATCTCATACTACTGATGCATCCATACACACAGACTAGGATTTCTTTTGCCCCCAATAGTTAAGGTTAGAATTATGTTCATCTATCTTCACTCTTTTCCAGATACCTAAGGACCAGTGACCTACATTTTTATGTGGCTGCCTGGAATTTGGTTTATAGCATCATAAGATCATAGAATAGGACTGGAAGAAAACTTAGAGATTATTCATTTAAGAACTCATTTTGTAGAATAAAGAGACTAAATCCCAGCAAGATCACATGATTAGGCCCTAGTCACATAAGTGACATTTTCAGGTTTGTAAAGCATTTTATAAATATGATTTCATTTTATTGACATAATAATGCTGTGAGGTAGGTACTATTATCAACCCCATTTTACAGATGAGGAAACTGAGGCAAGCAGAAGTGACTTATCTAGAGTCACACAACCTAATTAGTGTCTGGGACAGCATTTGAACTCAGATTAGGTCCTCCTGACTATTTCCTACATTCTTTCTACTGGGTCACTTAGCTGCCTATTCAATAATCAAATTCCAGCCTTGTACTCATTGTACTGCTGAGAAGAACTAAGTCTATGATCAATCTTTGTTACTGGGTACAATGTTCTCCCAGTTAAACATTTTAAAATTTTAGAATATTCATATTCAATATCAAATTCCGGCCTTAATTCCAAATCCAAAATTCTATACATTACACATTATTTCACAAAATTCACTAGGTCTACCTGGAACGTTAGTACTGAATACTGTTTTCTAATTACTATGCCCTTGAGACTGCAGACCAGATCCAGCTTTTTTCATCAAGCTACTAGCACAGCAGAAAGGTACCCACGATAAGGGATACCCTATGGCTTTTGACAATTACCCTTCTCTTCTTCCATTAAAGGCAAATAAGAAAGATTAGTCACATTGCTAAAGAAAGATTTTTATTCTTCCCTATTCTTACATTTGATGATGTTCTTTTTTGGTCTGTTTTCATTTGTATCTTTTTTCCCTAGTGAGATTATAAACTCTTTGAGTTTGGGGGAATAGACACGACAGCCATTCTAGTATTTAGAAGGGGAATTATATAGTGACAAATCAAATCTCATTCTACATTGAAGGAAAACTGAGACACAGAGAGGGGGATCTGACTTGTCTTACATTAGGCAGAGCAAAAAGTTAAACCCAGATTCTTTGATTCCAAATATGTGACTTCATCCAGCACATGAAACAGCTGACTCAGTTTATCTTTATTAAATTCAGAAGATGTCCCTGACTACAAGAATCATGAGATATGAAATAATCTAAGGTTGTGGGGAGGAAAACTTTCTTTAAAATGGCTGAGATGTTTTCTCTTAAATAAATGAATAAATAATGAAGAGAGAAAAGAAAGACAGCAACCAGAGAGCCTCAGAAGGGAATAACATGTATGATAAGGAAAAAGAAAAGGAAATGAGCAAGCAAAACTAGATTTGGAAGAGTGAGTTAGAACCATATTTATATACTGGTGATTGCTAAACCTAGGATCACAAAACACTATTAAAATAGATCATTATACCCCAAGAATCACTGGGAAGAAAGAGATAGTAATTCATGCAATGCAATGTAATAAATTTCAAAGTGTATCAATATTCTAATTTTTTTTAACTTGTTTAACTGGGAGAACATTGTACCCAGTAACATAGATTGATCATAGACTTAGTTCTTCTCAGCAGTACAATGATCCAAGATAATTTCAAAAGATTAATGATGGAAAATGTTATGCATATTCAAAGGAAACCACTGAAGTCTGAATGCAAATTACAGCATAATAATTTTCACTTTGCTGGGGGAGAGGGTATGGTTTTTCACTTTTATTCTGTTTCTTCTTTCACAACATGACTAATGTAGAAATATGTTTAATATGATTGCACATGTATCAAATTGCTTACTGTCTTGGAAATGCAAGAAGAAAGGGAAGGAGGGAGGAAAAAGTTGGAACTCAAAATCATATAAAAAATGAATGTTAAAAACTATCTTTACTTGTAATTGCAAAAAAAAAATATTACTTACAAAATGGGGGGGGGGAATTCCATAAAATCCAGAAGTCAGGGTATCATTATACTTTCTACAATTGTAGAAATGAAATGAATGTCTAAGTAGCTGAGGTTTGGAAGAAATGTTAAAACATAATATAAATTATTCTAATTATATAAAGACAAAGATTTTGCACAACAAAATGTAATGCTTCCAGACTGAGAAAGAAACTGGAAAAAATATCACATTAAAAATATTTGATAAGGGGCAGCTAGGTAACCCAATGAATAGAGCACCAGCCTTGAAGTCAGGAGGACCTGAGTTTAAATCTGGCCTCAGATACTTAACACGTTCTATCTGTGTGACCCTGGGCAAGTCATTTAACCCCAATTGTCTGAGCAAAAAAAAAAATTGATAAGAACTTCACAACATCCAAAATATGTAAAGAATTGTTATATATCCAAGAATAAGCCCTTATCTAATTGATAAGTAATCAATGGAAATCAAAATAAGAAATATATATGGGGAAAACTGATTTCTTCCATAGAAATACTTTCTTAATAACCTAATAGCCCCCTAAGATTTAACTTTCAAATAATATAATATTTTTATTTAAATTTACTGGGGAAGTAGAAAGACAGATAATGAGGCATTATTTTATTTCCATAATATTAAGAAGGTGTATCCTCTCCTTTAACCCAGCTAATGATGATAGGTTCCTTAGAAAGGATGATATCAGATCAAGGAACTATTCAATCTCTTGACCTCTTCAAGATTCTTTTCAAAATATACCAAGGCTCCTAGCCAGCATTTATGTCTTCAGAAGGGATGAGTCCAATGAACATTTGTTCATTCCCAATATCACTCTCCAGCTGTTTCAGAGAAGTCATCTTCATCAATTTCAGAAAAACACCCTTTTTCCAGTATTTAGTTTCCAAGATTCCTGAACCAGCCACTGAATTTATCAACACTATTTCCACTTTCTGTCCAAAAGAGTTCAGTGGAGGCCTAGCAAATATGCAGTAGCCAATAGAATTTCCCCTTTGACCTCTTGCTCCCTCCTTGGTTGTGATGCAATGTAATCTCTAATTAGAAATTTTTTTTTTTTTTGTTTTCCATTTTATTTCCATAAATGGAAATAAAATAGCATTTTATGAAGTGTTAGAAAAGCAAAATTGACTTTTCATTATGTTTGTTTTCTTATTTTTTCTATGAAAGATTTTGTTCATCATGAAATCTTTATTGTACAGGGTCAGTAAAACCCAATCTATTATATATTTATTATAAGGGGAGTGTTTTGTAAAATGCAATTAAACTAATGTGAGCTCTTGTCATTATCTCCTCTGTAAAATGAAATAATGGACCACATAACCACTAAAGGACTGTATGTAAACGTGGAAAAGAGTTATAGGGGCTTATGGTGAGTGGGAGGATTCTGTTACCACTTTCAGAAATTGTCTTATGCTGCAATGGTTGTTAAATTACGTAAATATTGTATCTCTCATGAATTTACAAAAATTCGTGACAGTTCATTTGAGAAGAAGTCCAGGCTTTGGGAAACTCCTTTCCCTTTCCTTTGTCAGAGATGGAAGAAAACTCTTTGTGAGTGAGTTTGGGATGAAGAGCATTAGAATAGAGAGGAACTTTTCCCACCATTACAGAGACAATTTTATTCCTTTTCTTGGTGAAATAGCTTTATGAAGAAGTTTTGTTTTGTTTTGTTTTGTTGTTGTTGCTTTCTTTTGTTTTATTCTGTCTTGTCTTTTCCCTTCATAGAGAGGACGGGATAATGGGTATCTTAGCCAAATTCATTACTGTACAGAATGGATAGCCAAGATGGAATTTTCACCAGAGACCAAGAGCAGGCCAAGTGAATGATAAGTACTTGAAGAAAGCCAAGACAGTTTGAAAACTTTAGCCATGACTTCAAACTACTTACAAAGAGAGAAATTTCAATACACAAGTAGATAAGCAAAGTAGGAAATTTTACACAGAATACAGTAACTGAAGACCAGTCCTAGAGTCATTCAGAATTATATCACAGCTAGAGAAAAATCTATTTCTTCCCTGAGGAAGGGTGAGTCTTTTGGAAAAGTTGTTTCCCAGGCTATTTGGAGGGAGGGGAGTGTCAGAAGGATTCTGTCTTTATTTGAGAATACATAAACACATTGCTTCCATTACTTCATCACTTATTATTGCTTCAGTTATTTATTTTACTATCCTTTGTTCCAGTAACGTTCAAAGATAGATCTGGAAAGGACCTCAGAGACCACCTAGTCCAACTTCCTCATTCTGATGATAAAGAACCTGGGAGTAGAAAAATTTAAATGACTTGCCCAAGAGTCACAGAATTACAAAATAATAGCTCTGGGATTGGAATTCAGAATCCAAAACCTGTATCCTTTCCTCTGTACAACATTTCTTTACATTGTTCTTTCCCAGCATTTGTTAGTATGCCGAACTGAACACCTGCATTTCAATTACTTCTAAAGGTTGCATTGGTTGGGATGAATGAGTGAAGATACCAATATCCTTGCAATCTGAATTTCCATTGATGAGAGTTCCCAAAAGTACCATGGATATAGAGTCACCTATGTGTCCCCTGAGAAGAAACCTTGGATCCTTGTGAGTAAAAACACAATGCAGAAAGAAAGAAGCAAAAAAAAACTGACACACCTGGACATGGATAGTAGCAGCAAAAGCAGTGACATTGAACAGGTCCACTGTTGGGAGTCCAATATTCAGATAAGGCTTCAGAGATTATGCCTGAACACAGAGGTTAAGGGTATTTACTCTCTCAGTTCTTTTAGATTTCCTGTTCATTCCTTTAATCTAAGGAGAGTTAGAGGTCCACAGGGGCACTTTTGCTGTATTTATCTATTTTTTTATATCCTCAGTCATCCAATCATTCAGTCATCCATTCTTTTTTTATTCATTCAGCAATTACCAAAAGCTATCTAAATCCCGTATCTCTAGTGAAGATACAGTAACTCATGATAGTTCATGAGCCAAAAGGTACAGGTTCTGTGAAGCTCACTCCTCCTTCCTTTGCCAATGATGAAAGGAAGCTCTTTGTGATTTTGTGATGAAGAGCATTGGAATAGTAAGGAGTCTTTCCCACCATAACAGAGTCAATAATACCATGACAAAAACAAAATACTCTTTACCTTCAAGAAGCTCTTAGAAGGAAGAGGTAGGGAGAAGGTTCAGGAGGTGTGGGGAAAACAGCATGCACACAAATAAATAAATATTGCAAATAAAAAGTGGGAAGATTGGGTAAGGGTTGATGGCCTTTAAGAGGAAACTTGTGTGTTAGAAGTGTCTAGAAACTGTGAGAAAAGATAAAGATCTGGTATGTATAATGTGCATGGGAAATAGTGTATAGTCCAGTTGGAGTAATATAATATGAAATAAATTTGGAGAGATGAATTAGAGTCAGATTGTAAAGGGCTATAAATGTTCATCGAAGAAGTTTGAATTTTATGCTGGAAAGAATCAGGAGTCAATGTCATTTATCTATGGAACCTTAAGCTTCTTCTTACTTATTGACCCAGGATAATTAATTCTAAGTTTTTAATTACATCCAATAGATAGCTAGTTGGTATAATGGGTAGAGCACTAGACTTAGAATGAGGAAGATAACAGTTCAAATCCAGCCTCAGACATTTACTTGGACAAGTCACAAATCCTGTTTGCCTCAGTTTCCTCAGCTGTAAAATGAGCTGGAGAAGGTTTTCTTTGCCAAGAAAACCCAAATGAGTTCAAGATGAGTTGGACTTGATTGAAAGAACAGAATCACATCTTAAGAGCCCTTTAATCAAAACTAAATCAGTGCCTGGATTCAGAAAGTAAATATATTAAAAGTTGAGACTTTAAAACGAAATAGATCTCAGTAGCCCCTAACCTGGAAAATCATATGCCTTATGAGCAAAGGTTGCCCATGTCTGCCAAAAGCTACTATTATAAGTTTGATATCATTGTTCCTGGGTTGTTGGATCAAGTCCAATTGTGAAATCTTCATTGAGATTCCTTTTGGAGAAATTGGTCCTAGCCAGACTGCTGAAAATATCAGGAATCCCTCCTGTCCTTGGCATATGTAGCTACTTACAATTTCAATTCTGTGCTCCATTCACCACTTCCAGGGGGGAAAAAAAAGCATCACTGAGAATGAGAGCAAGCAAAATAGGACTGAGATGAGGAATAAATAACTTGAGACTCCTTATATTTCCTCTGAGTTCAGACAATATTGATCTCAGGTTCAGAAGTGAGGTTAACTCAAACTTGACATGACTGAAGACCAGAAAAAGTCTCCAGAAGGCAATAAAGCTTTTAAACAAAGTTTTCCTCATTTTTGTGGGGGGTGGAAGAGGCAATTGGGGTTAAATAACTTACCCAAGTCACACAGTAAAGAAGTCTTCAGAGTATGAGGCTAGATTTACATTCAGATTCTCCTAGCTGGAGCACCAGTGCTCCAGCCACACTGCACCATTTAGCTGCCCTTTCAACTGAGTTTTATAGGAATTCAGGGATATTAAGAAATGAAGGTCAGAAAGGATTGCATTCCATTCTAACCAAGAATTTTTAGTGCAAAGGAAGAGAGAGGAGTGATTGTATTTTGTAGAAGGAATAGGTGGTAATCTAGTATAATGGTCATAGAGTATACAAAGTAGAATGGAAATGTAAGAAGGGACTAAATCTTGAACAAATAAGTACCTTTTGTATTTGTGCATGGAGTTAATGGGAGACATTGAAGATCATTGAGCAGAGGAGTGACTTGGTCAAATCTGTTGTTTAGGAAAATGACATTGGCTGTAGAATAGAGATGGATTGGAGTGGAATGAGGCTTGAGACGAAAGAGGAGGCTACAAAAATTCAGAAAGGTCTTCATAGTCTCCCTTGGAATTGTGGAAGCAGACAACTATTCTCCTAACTCTCAATTCTTGCCACTGATATAACTCTCTCTGTATGAGGATTTGGATTCCAGAAGACTACATAACCATCATTAATACTTGTACAATTATTATCTGCCCCTCCAACAGCAGCAAAGAACACAACACAAATGTTTGTGAATAGTTGTTTGCTTCTTGACTCAAAAATAAGAAGGAATGAACTGAAAGTGACCTTATCCTTTTAATTCTCAAATTCGAGTACAATTAACCTCAACCTGGACATTCAACCCTGTACTAAGATTGCAGAACCATAGGGGTAACATAGGAGCCCTGAGACAATAGTGCACTATCACAGCAATGATAGCCTATTTGGCTAAGCCCCTACCTCATAGCTTTGACCCCAGCAAGGCGGTGGAGGGAACAGAGCAATAGACTTGAATTAAGGAAGATTTGAGTTCAAATTGTGACTTAGACAAAATCATTAAAATCATTTAGCCTCTTTCCACCTTAATTTCCTCATATGCAAAACAAGGATAAAATAATAACACTTATCTCCCAGAGTTGTGAGAATTAAAGAAGATAATATATATAAAAGTCTATTTCAAATCATAGAACAATGGGTAAATGCTAATTGTTATTATAATCTGTCTTAGCAAGAGGGATAGTGTTTTTTATTTCACTATGATCATAAGAGAAGAAGGGAAAAAAGCAATTCTTAGTACAACTAATGTCTGTCCTCCAAAGGCTGGAAGTCATCAGAAATGGAAGTCATGGTTAATGAAATCACTACCATAGAGTTTTGTTTTCTATCTCAAAGGATAAGAGAGGGATGGATTCATGTGACTCCTGGAGAAGAGAACCGAGAATAACCACAAACACACACACACACACACACACACACACACACACACGCACACAATGTCTTTAGAAGCAGCAACCTCAGAAGAGTCAAGTAGGAATCAGAGTAAATAAGACTGTGGTTGATGGTATCATCCACAGGCAAACAACAAGAAAGAGCAAACAAGTATTTTCCATTGATAAAGAAAAAAATGAGCATTAAGAATTAATGACAGGGTTGAATACAGTAGAAAAGTCTTTCACTTAGCAATGAAGTTCTTCTATTTTATTATTGTTAATAATAAGGCATAGGGAGAACCTGGAATTTGCACATCTTACACCCTGAGTCCCCAGAAAAGTTACACTGAGTTTGATACATTGCCCAGGCTAGATCAATTTAAAAACAATAGTTCTTGAGCCCTTTCAGTGTGTGCATTTTTAATAGACCACTAGAAGACACATTAGTTCAAAAGAAATTTTATCCAATAACATAGTAAAAAAAAAAAATGATAAGCACAGATCAGACTGTATATGTAAGGTACACTCTTTCATAATTTACCATGCTGAATTTCTCTCTGCTACTTTCATTTTGGTTTCATCTCTTCAAGTCCATTACTTGTATCCTGTCACCAGCTAATAAGGTGTGGTGACTAGAACATCTCTCCCTGAGAGCAACTAAACTTTTAGTTCAAAGGAGTGGCTTTGAAGCACTGCACCTAGCCAGGAACAGCCAACCTAAAGTTAGTCAGAATGCTCCCAGGCTATGATTAAATCAATTCTGTTAATTGGCGGTGGCTGGGACCAATCCAAAGTCCATGGTCATAAACAAACTACCATAGTTAAGGCTAGAAAAGTCCTTGAAAATCCCACCAAATATCTAATTTCTTGTACTTATACACACACATACACACCTCAAAAAAAGGGGGGCATTTTGAGGACTGTATTAAAAAATAATATCTATGAGCAGCAGAAATATTGGACTATCCATTCGTTCCATCAGAAATCAAAAATCAAAAATATCCAGTAATTGCATTCTGGAAATAGCTGCTACATTCTTACCTGTAGAGATTATCCAGGTCATTAAGAGACATTAGTAGGATATAAAATTCTTGTAAACAGGTATTATTGTTTTTATCTTGCACTTCGCACAGCACCTGCTATTTATAGATGCTTGTAAAACATAAAGATTTTGACAGATGAAGAAACTGAGGTTCTATATGGTATGACTCTGCCTTTCATGGTGATGAACAAATGGAAAGAGGAAATGAACTAGACTGGGTCAGGAAGAAGCAAGATTCCCAGGTCTTGCTAAGCTCCCTGCATCTTTTCTTCACAGATGCATTAAAAGTATTGGTTTTCATGTCTCCCCCATCAGGATTGCCTACTGTCATCAACAAAGACTTTATAGAAGAGAGGCAGGTTTTCTCACTCAGGCAAAACTGGTTGACCTCTCATTTGGAGAGATGTTAAATATTGGCTAATATGGAGACCTAAAAGACCTCAAAATACATAGCGGGCACAAACACATGGCATGGAACTTTACAGAAAAAAGAAAAAGGGACATGGCCAGGGTTCAAAGACTGCCTTCCAGTACTCAGAGAAACCCATAAACCTCAAGGTTTCATTTTATTTTGCTATCATACAGGCTTAATGAATTGCACACGAAATTGATCTCCATCTCTGTCCCTAAAGAAACCACATTCCTAAAGGATATCCTCCCTTGCTTATCCCTAGTTTCAGAATCATGGGGACTGCATCTTAGTGGTCAGGGAATCTAATCCTCTCATTTTTACAAATGAAGAAATGGAAGCTGAGAAACTTTTCTAGGGTTACAGTATTAATTAGTATCTAAGGCAAAATTTGAACTTAATTCTTTCTGACTCCAAGTATACTCCTTTATTGGACCACTTAGCCATGAAGGAGATGCTTCTGTGGTCACTGCTGAAAAATACCTAAGGTTCCTAGTACACATAATCAATTCCTGACGTCCCTATTAAATCAATACATATATCAGAGCCAAAAGACTAAGCTATAGGGTAGGGCAGCCCTTGTATTTTCCACACCACCACCATCACCAGAGTGCCTGTGGATGACTTCTTTTCTCTGTAGTTATTGCCCTTGGTATCTCTTTGGATCTGAGCCAGGGTCATTTCTATACCACAATTAGACATCAGAGTAAGACCTAAGGGGAGGAATGATAATAGTCAACATTCATAGGCATTATATACTTTCTGAGGTACATTACATAGAATAACCTTCCCTTAGGGAGTCAGAACTGGTCTTTCAAATGTTTTTCATACCCTTAGCTCTTATCATCCAAAAGTTTATTAAGCACTTAGCTATACAAAACACTGCACAAAGTGTTTGTGTCTGATAAGTTCCTTGAAGAGAGCACTGGCCTGAGAGGGACTTTATTTTGCCAGCACTTTTAAGTGGGGATTCTGGTGTCTGGAACAAATGTAATTGGGACAGGGGAAGCAGAGGCCCTCAAGATACCAAGTGGATATATGCCACTTTTGACATTGAGTCTTAATATCCTTGTATGGCAGGGCCCTCAGGCCAGCAGGCACAATAGCAGTAAAACTTGGTGAGGTACAATCATACCAGGGAGGAGTGGCAACCAAAGACAGGCTAGGCAGGGAGACTGAGATACCAAAATGGGAGGAAGGGTGTACTTCTTTCCTTTAGAGTTCTTCCATGCCTTGAAGCTTTCTGCTACTCCCATACTTTTGCCACATACTGAAGCCCTGGGACAGCTCTACCCCCAGATCCATATGGCAAAGATGTATTTACCTGAACTCATTCTTCGATGGTTAACATATTCCCAACTAAATAGAATCCCAATGATCCTGAACCTCCAGCTGCCATTATTCCAACCAGATTTTTAGTGGTCTCTCGTGGACCACTTCTTTATTCATATCCCATTGAACACAATACCACCAACGTCCTTATCTAAAGCTACCCAGTCCTTATACAGCATGCTCTGAAATACTTATTCTGCACGTAACAAACTAGCTTCCATCTTTCACCTTATCCCTTTTTTTTCTTGCTTCTATCTTCTTCCTGAGACCTGGTTCTCTCCTGGTGATGTAGCATCTCTGTCTATCTTCCCCAGCAATGGTTGTAGTTTCACTAACACTCACTACTTTCTGGTTGTAAGTTATATCTTTATATCTAAGTTCTCACTTATTAACATCTTGCCTGACAAACACTCCCTAGGAAGAAGTATGGCCCTTGGGATATTAGAATCCATTTAGGAAGAAGTCTGTCCTTCATGCAGCATCCTGGGATAAAAACCCAATTGCCCTTGTTAGTTTTAGTCTAAATTTCCATCTATTCCATGGGAACTGACTACACTCTTAATCTCCACTCAATTAATTAGTAATTGACCACCATAGGGAGACTTTCAGAATGATAGAGCTTCATAAGGCACTTGTCACACTCACATTGGGTTAGGAGCACTGGAAAGAGCTCTGGGCCCAGAGTCTGAAGATGAAGATACAGATTCTAGCTCTAATATTCACTAGCTAAGTGACTCTGGGAAAATGTCTTAAATTTCCCTGTGCCTCAGTTACATCATCTCAAAAATAGATACGTACTTTGTGTCTCCTAGGTACTGTAAGATATTAAAAATCAAATTGTCAGGTGTAAAGTACTATTTTAACATGGATTGTTATTAACTTCCTATAGGAAGGATTAGCCATCCGTATAAGCATATACTCAAAAATATAAAAAGTAATTCAGGAGCCTCTTGATAGCTTAGCATTTAAGACAAGAAAAAAATAGATTAATTAATCACTTAATAGATATTTATTAAGCACTTTGTATATTCTAGAGTCACAGTTATATATGACAAATTAATTAAGGAATGAGTATTTATTAAATGATAACTAAATGTCAAGTATCAGTCTAATCTCCAAGGATAAAATCTATTAAGTAAAAAGCATGTAAACAGAGAGACAGACAGACAGACAGAAAACATATATAAGTAAGTGATGACCAGGAAGAAATAATTTGGTTTAGGAAGTCATAGGGATAGAATTATAGGGGAATAGATTGACAATTTCCTTTCCAGTAGAAATGGCATTTTGGAAAAAGAGAAAGTGAGAGTGGGTGAGGGAAGATATGCAAGCACTGGCAAGCGAGCTGGCAAGAAGATAGCCAGAAAATAATTTAAAGTTTGGCTGGAGCAGTCTTAGAGTCATTCACCAATCACAAAAATGGGGAACCCATAATGAAGGTTCTAAGTAAATGAACAGTAAACTGCTCTTGTGATATGGAGGAAAATCTTGCTTTTCTGGTTTAATCTTGCTTAATCTACTCCTTAGAGAGGCTTCCTTTAGCTACCCAATACTTCCCGCCACTTTTCCCAGGTTTTCTGTGGCACTATCCTCCCCATCCCTTTACTCCTAGTCACCCAGTCAAGAAATATAATTTCTTAGTGGTTTTGTGTCTTTTTACCCAGGATCTCAAGGACTAGAAACCAAATACAAGCAGTTTTCACTTTATCTAAATGAGCTGCTCTGCAGACCTCTCCCTGAAGCAATTGGGAGGGGATGGAGGGGTGGAGGAGGTAAGACAAGCAGGGTTAAATGACTTGCCCAGAGTCATACAGCTATCACATCTGAGATCACATTTGAATTCAGGTCCTCCAAACTCCAATGCCCGGGCTCTATCCACTGAGCTAACTGGCTGCCCCATAAAACAATTTTTGCAATGTGAATTTGCCTGCAGATTTGGAGAAGGGGTCAACCAATTCAGTGATGGTAGAGGGCTGGTGTAGGGGGACAGAAAAACTAGCTGGAACAATAATCAGAAGGTCGAGTCAGCCACACGGGACCTGACCAGAACCAAAAGAAAGAACAAAGAACAGACAGGTGGGGGATAGGGACAGACAGGCAGCATCTAAGCATGAATGAACAGAAGATAGAAACATGGAACAAATGAGTAGATAGGTGGGCAAATCAGGGCAAAGGTCTCCTTTCTCAACAGCAGTGTTCTCTTTGCTCATCCATTCTTCTGTTTTCACTTGGAGGGGGTGTTTATAGATTTGGGTTTTTTTTTTTAAGGGGTTTTTTGTTTGTTTTTTTCTTTGGTAGGAGGTGATATAAGAGGCTGAGCTCCATATCAAGGAAAAGGATCAGTGAGTGAAAGCATAGTACTATAAAGTAAAATTAACACAGGTGGTTTTTGGACTGTGGATTTCTTTAGGAAATCTTTACATAAAATCAAATTTATATAATGCACATTTACTACTGAGTAGAATATGTAAGTATCTCTAACATGACTACTAAGTGCATAAATGAAGGTCCAAAGAACAAACTGACAATTAAGAAAATATTTTAAAATGTTCGTTAATCATTAATTAATGTTTATTAGTAAAATGTTGTTTATTAACAAAATTATTTTGAAATTAATGGGTAAACATCTATTAGGAAGAATGCATAAGGGAAGGAGAAGGCCTGAAAGCTGCAGATTTAAATGAGGTAACCATTGTTTTGCAATCATGTCTGACTCTCTGTGACCCCATTTTGAGTTTTCTTGGTAAAGATACTAGAATGGTTTGCTATTTCCTTCTCCAGTCCATTTTACAGGTGAGGAAACTGCTAAGAATCTGAGGTCAGATTTGAATTCAAGAAGATAGGTTTTCTTGCATCTAGTCCCAGCACACTTTTCATTTGTGCCATCTCACTGCTCCAAATGAGGTAGAGTCAGGGTAAATTTGTCCCCAGCAGAAGTAAAACAATCTAAGGAAATAGGCGACTAAACAAATCTGTGAAGAGTTGTCCCTAGCAAAATGGTGGCCTCTATGGCTCAAGGTTACTATTATATAATTTACTAGACCACAACTTTTACTAAATCCATTGAGGGTTGGTGGGTGAGATCTGAACACTGAAAAGCTTCTCAAGGGTAGGGCTGTTCTTACCTAGGGCTTACAGATTTCTGTTTCCATATTCCATATTAAGATAGACCCAATTGCAGCTCTACTACTCTCTTTGTGATCCTTCTCAAGTCCTGCCATCTCTCTCAAGCTCAGTGTCTGCATCTGCATAACGTATTATAAACATAAGGTATGAATCTTTTTGTTTGTTTGTTTTGTTTCATCTGTTTTTTGCTGAGGCAATTGGGATTAAGTGACTTGCCCAGGGTCACACAGCTAGGAAGTGTTAAGTATCTGAGACCAGATTTTAACTCAAGTCCTCCTGACTTCAATGATATCTTTATAATAGGTATTTTATGTATTAGTTTGATAGGATGTATTCACAGAAAAGTAAAAGCACATTAAGACATAAAATAATGCATATTGATTGATTGGTTATTCTATCCATAAAGGGTGTCAGCATCTGGTGTAGAAGTTTCTGAACTTTTAGAAAATAATAAAGAGGATTGAGGAGGAATTTATGGAAACAAGACCTAGGGACCCTCCTTGGAAGGTTCTAAATTATTTACCTAAAGTACAGTTAGGGTTTCCAAGGTTGATCATTTCCCAAAACAAGTTAAAAGTAAGGTGGAGCAGAGAGGCGTGGTCCTGTTTAAAAATACTTTCAAGATAAATTGTGCTAGTAAAAGCTTTAAAGTGCTTGTTTAAACCTCCTATGCTGAAGATGTACAGATTTCAAAGGAAGCATAATCAGCCAAGTCAAGATTGCATAATCATTGAGTCCCTGGGAGTCCTAAAGTCAGGGAAGCTAACTGTGGATTGCAAAAACTACAGATGTCATCTGGGAATGCTCAGAGTATTAGTTTCCAAGCCAACAACAATATAACTTCCACCGGAATCATAGCCTTATAAGAAGAAACAGATCTCTGTCTTCCGCTACGTAGCAACCTGACACATACATTCTGTTCCCTTAACTCACTGAGATTCTATTGGTTGATCATCAATCGTGTCATGGAAAGAATGCTGGTAAGCACCACTTCAGTTGTTCTCCACCCTAAACTGGATCAGAAACACCCACCTGGCCATATTGCTGCTGTCTTGGAATGGGACAGATGAGGGAGGCAGGACACCAGATTCAGTCTCCAGGGATATTAGTCACGGGTCTGACTCTTGACATCCATTTGTAAACTACTTGTTGTGGAGAAGTTAGATCTGTGTCATTCTGTGAAAAGAATATTAACTCTGTAATCAAAAGAAATGGATTTCTTAGTGATTGATTTTGGTCATGTGATTCTCAGAAGGACCTGTGTTTGATTCTACCCATGACACTATCTGTGGGACCCACATTTAGCTGGGCCTCAGTTTATTTTTATAAAATTTATTTTTAAAATAGACAAGATGATTTTTCAAGTGTTTTATAATCCTATGATCTAACATCCCTTTGGAAAAATAAAACCCTCTACCTATGTTACACTTATACCAGAAGATTAGGTACATATCTTTCCTGTCTTTCCTGATACCTTGGATTGGAGCATGTGAAACAACACATAGCTTTTCCTGATTGACAAAGCTAACATTAAATCCGTAAGTGGTATTTTCTCCAGGAACATTAATAAGTCAGTATGTTTGGCAATCACAGACTAAGACCCCAGGACCAAAGAAGCATTTAGCAGCATTTAACTATACAAGACTTGATATACAAGAAAAACAGCTATATTCCAGATATTTGTGCAATTAGCATCCCTATAATTGAAAAATAATACTGAAGTGAATGAGAATCAGTGGAAAGAGACCTAACTCTGGAGTTAAAGGACCTCAATTTAAATCTCAGCCCTACCCCTTTTTCTGAGACCTTCCACAATTTTTTTTGTTCAGTCTTTTAAGTCATATCTAACTCTTCATGACCTTATTGGGAGTTTTCCTGGAAAATATAATGAAATGATTTGCCATTTCCTTCTCCAGCTCATTTTACAGATGAGGAAAGAAAAGCAAACAGGGTTAAGTACTTGCGCAAGGTCACAGAGCTAGTAAATTCTGAAGCCAAACTTGAACTCAGGAAGACTCATCTTTCTGACTTCCTGACTCCTATCCACTACACCATCTAACTGCCTAACTTCTACAATATCTATATCTATACCAAAACTCTTTAAATTGTAGGTTGCAACTCCATATGAGATGGTGAACTGAATGTGGGAAGTCACAAAATTATCATTTATTATCAATAAATGGTTTTATTTGTATACTTATTCTATAAATTTATATATCCTTACTTGCATAAAAGTTTTTGAATGAAAAGGAATCATGAGAGTGAAAAAAGTTTAAGAAGTTCTGATCTATATAACTAGAGGACTAGACCAGATAATTTCTGAGATCTCTTTCCTATCTAAGTCTGTAAACCTAGATGGTGAAGTCAAATGGGTGTATGATTTAGTAAAAAAGATGTCTTTAGATGGGAAAGACAGAATAGCCTGGTAGTCCTGTTAATGAGATAAAAAGACATGTGACCCAAGCTCTGGCCCTCCTACCAGAATATGGGACTCAGGTCAAGTTATTAAAGTCATTGTAGCCCAAATAACACTAAAGAACTTATTTTCCTAAAACTTGTCAAATCCACTGCTAGTCCTGATCACAGGACATCCAGAACCATATTAAAATTAAACTGAGAAATGCTTAGAAAATAAATTAAAAATACATTAAAACATAAAATATTACATTTTACAACTAAATCCACATGCAACCAGTCAAGACCCCTATGTATAGACAACCTCCTCTCTCAGCTCTACTTGAACTGAGTGGTATCAAACCATACCACTATACTAGAACACAGACAAATTATCATTTGTTTTGGTGAAAGGGGCTCCCACATCAGGAGTTCCCATCACACACTGACAAAAGTACAAAACCTTCATATAATTAATAGAATTAGTTAATAATTAATTTTTTGGGGGGGGAAGTTTAAGTTGGTTTCCAAATAATATGGAAAATAGAAGAAGTCTTTCATCTTTGAAAACTGAGTCCTAGAGCATATGGAATTTTCTAGCTATGCAGGAACCATCTGGAGATCTCCTACAAGTACTTTCTAGAGCAACCTAGAAAAGAATGCAGACATGACCCCTAAAACAGTAAGTAGTCTTTCAGCTTTCAAAGTCTGTCTTCATTATTCTTCACCATTTTTGTTAGCCTTTGTCATTTCCCATTGCCAGTATTTTCCCATCTGCTCTTGCTCTAAATGAAACAGAATGGAAGACCCAACTTTCATGTCAGCTTTCCTTTCCAACAACCTGCTTGGACTTAGAAAATTCATTAATTGCTGTTGCAACAAATCTAAAACAAATTATGACTGAAAGTAAAGCAGGGGCAATTAGGTAGTGGTGGGGACGAAAGAAGAAGAAGAAGAAGAAGAAGAAGAAGAAGAAGAAGAAGAAGAAGAAGAAGAAGAAGAAGAAGAAGAAGAAGAAGAAGAAGAAGAAGAAGAAGAAAGAGGAAGAGGAGGAGGAAGAAGAGGAGGAGAAGAAGAAGCAGGAGGAGGAGGAGGAGAAGGAGGAGGAGGAGGAGAAGGAGCAGGAGGAGGAGGAGGAGAAGGAGCAGTAGGAGGAGGAAGAAGAGGAAGAGAAAGAAGGAGGAGGAGGAGGAGAAAGAAAAAAAGAAAGAAAGAGAGAGAGAGAAAAGAAGGAAGGAAGGAAGGAAGGATGGAAGAAAGGAAGGAAAGAAGGAAGGGAGAAACAGAGGGAAGGAAAGAGGAAGTGGAAGGAAAGATGGCATCACAAAAAGAGCACTGGATTTGGAGTAAGGGATCATGGGCTTGATGTCAGACTCTTTTGCTTACTGTCAAAGATCTTATACAAGTCTTTCTTTCCCCTCTTGAGAACGTAGCACACTCATCTGTTTAAAAAAAAAAAGGGGGGGGGAGGGTTAAGATATTCTATATGGCTTCTCAAGACCTTTTCACTTTCAAAGTTATGATGCTATGATCCTAGGAAAAAATTTCATCATTCACTGACTCCATTTGCTAATTTTTAAGATTGGAATGGGGGTAAAGCAAGTACTCTAAAATCAGTTCTAGATCTAAACCCTATGATCTATGCTAAGTGTTAATAAAGTAGAGAAGATTAGACTCTCTGCATGTTTTTTTCCCAAGAGAGGAATTATTTCAAATGTATCCCTCCCTTTTTTTTTCCCATTCCTGACTCCTTGTGATCACAAGAGAGAAGGAAAAGCAGTAATGGGCAACTCATAAATCATCAGAGATCTCCCAAGTTGTGTGTTTATTTGTTTTGTTTTTTTCCCATTCAAGGCATAGATTTGTTGTATGGGCTAACCACAGTCAGAACAAGCTTGGAACAGAAGGAATCTGAAAATAGACATTGGTCAGAAAATTCTGATTCTCTAGACTAAACAAATAGCCCTCTGTTTTGTACTTTCTACTAGGCATGGCACCCTAAACTTTTAGATGATAAGAGATCCTCACAGATAGGTTCAAAACATCGACTGACCCACCAAACACTTCTGCCATGTTTATCAGATCTTCTTTACTTCTATGTCCACCTCCTTCCCAGCAGTAGTAGATACTACTAGGGAGCAGAAATCTAGGAAGATACATCAGGAACTCTATGAATCATTTTAATTGATTTTTGTTCATCTTTGTTTCTGACCAACTTCCTTCCATTTATAGTCTACTCCTTTATGTCTCCAGATTTAGTAGTTCCTACTCAGTTTATGATCCCAGGTTATGAGTAGAGTTGAGATAGGAGAGAATATAGATAGTCTATAATCAATTCATCAGCTAACTGGAGAAAAATCTGGTTTGCATTTATTTTATACACTGAACAGTCAGCATAAATGCCATTACTCTGGGAAAGTCACATGAATTCTCAGTTCCCTAGAGCCTAGGCTCCTTAAACTGTAGGTTGCCATGCCATATAAAGTCTTGTAACAATGTGGGGGTTGTGAAATTATAAGTAGTAGTAAACCATATCCCTATTTTATATATCTATATATCCAGGCTCATGTAAAAATTTCTCAGGCAAAAAGAGGTCATAAATGGAAGAAGTTTAAGAAGCCCTGATGTATACAACTAACTAAGATTATTCCCTTTTAAATAGCACTAGTGGAAGGATTTATTGTACAAGGAATTTTCTATACCAGAGCAGTCACAGGTCCAGACACATCCTCTTCAACAACAACAACAAAACCTATAATACTAGTTATAATTGTAGTAGTAGTAGTAGTAGTATATTTACCCATACAAATGAGATTACAGATTCAAAATTAGGAGACCATATAGCATAGCATATAAAATAATGAATATAGAGTCATAGGACTCTATAAATTCTGGATTTGATACTCTACTACTACCTGAGTAACTTTGGATAACTCATGAAATCTTTTGGGCTTTAATTTCTTCATCTATCAGATAAGTATATTCAAAAACAGTAGGCATTTCTCAAGACTCTGATACCATCAAGATACAAGGCATTATGGTAAGTTCTGAAAATTAAAAGAACAAAAGTCTAACAAAACATAGTTTCCACCTTCAAGGAGCTTACATGCTTCTAGAGGAATACAATATTTACATAGATAAGCCAGTGCTATCTGTGTATGATTTCTTGAGGAATATCTTGTGTGCTTGATACCTTTTGAACCCGAGTTCTTGTAAGAGGAACTGATGGACACTCTTTTAGGCAGCCATATACTGACATTCCTGTGACCCCAAGGTTGGAACAATAAGTCAAATTTGTGAAAAGCATTCTGATATATATTCAAGCTTTTCACATCAGGACATATTTCAAATAATGAACAGATTTCATCTTTTGAGTAAACTGCTTATTATATAAACTAACATGCTTGGCTTCCAGGCAGTATAATAGAGTACAAAAAGAATTTGACTAGGAGTTCAAATAGACCACTAGCATTTTGGTCATAGACCATCCCTCTATGAAACCTTAAGAAAGATACTTATATTTTCTGGGGACACATTTTTGCAATCTACTTACCTAACAGAATTTTTTTTCAAAGCTCAAACGACATAATAAATATGAGAGTGCTTTGGAGAAAAGACGTTAAAATGTTTAATATAATAAAAGAAGAAGCATAATTAAGTGTAATGTATAGAGAATTTTCTTGGCGGCTGTTGTACTTTTTCTTTTCCCCTTTCTCTAGCTCCTCATCCCCAAGCAGTGCTTCCAGAAACCTTTCTAGATCAGCACTGTGCCCGTTTTTCAAGATCTGACTTTATAAGAAAGCTTCAGTTACCCATCCCTTTCCTCTTCCCCCACCCAGTATGAGTCCACTCTTTCCTCCTAGCAGGAAAAACATTTGCAACAGATGAGCACAATTGTACTAAGCTTTGTGGATGACTTTGTCAATTCAGCTATGGGGCAGGTCTTCTCTTTGTATATATGGCTCTCTGAAATGCTATGACTTTCTCTGAGAAATCTAAAATCGGACAGTACGCATCATGCCCTGACCAAATACAGTCTTTGTGCTCTTGTTACCATCCTTTTCTCTCCCAGCCCCACTTCCCATGAGATCTTTGGGTTTTAGGATCCAATTCTGGCTCCATATAATAAAAAAGAGGTAGTCTCTTATAATTCAAAATGTGGTTAGTTAGCATTGAACTGGACTGAGCTGCTTAGCATTAGTTCTTTTAATAAAAGTGGGAAAAAAATTGCATCTAAAGTCCAAGCCAGAGTTCCTTAGTTGAGTGGATTTTTAGTGAAAACAGGAGTAGAAATAATAGTAACAGACACCTTTTTTCATAATACTCTTTTTAAAAAATTTCTGCCTGTAGAACGTGGAAAAACTTTGTTTCACAAACATTTTTAGTTCCTGACACAAGGGAATACTATCCTGAGAGTGAATAGAGAATCAATAAAAAATATCCCCCTATCTTCCAGAACCCCACATTCTATTCAGGCAGATAAGATGCTTTCTGAGGATGTCTTTCTTACACTTAGAAGCGAATGTATCATTGAAGAATCACAAGTAATAAACTAGAATCCAGTATCCTTCAGTTTATCATCAAGAAAACTAAGGCTCTAAAAAGTGAGCTGCTTTGTCTAAATTTACACAGATAACACAGTAGCAGAGACAAAATAAAAATCCAGGTTTCCTGACTTGGAATTCAATGTTCCTTCACCTACCCCATGAAGCATTTTCAAATTTTCAAAACAGAATCCTTTGATTCATATTAGCTAGCTGGGTGACCTTGGGTAAATAACTTAATCTCTCTGATGCTCTGGTCTTTGTTTTTAGTGGTGGTAGTGGTTGTTTTTCATACACAAGGCAAGAAGTTGGATTGGGTGGTTTCTGAAGCTCCTTTCAGTTCTTTTTATGGTTCAGTAATTTTTTTTTTCTTAGCAAAGATCTGAAGAACCCTGACTCTTCATGACCCCATTTGAGGTTTTCTTAATAAAATTACTGGAGTGCTTTGTCATTTTTTTCTTTCAGTTCATTTTACAGATGAGGAAAAAAGGCTAAATGACTTAAGTCACACAGCTTATAAATGTTTGAAGCTGGATTTGAAATCATTAAGTTGAGTCTTTTTGATTCCAAATCGATCGACTATGCTATCTACCAGCCTTTGGAAAAGGCTAGGATTTCATTTAAAAGAGATTGGAAAAGCTCCATCTATACTAAAATTCAGCATTATTTAGGGATATTGTATTAAATAGTGACATTCATTTTCTAGGTGATTCAAGTATGGAACCTTGGATTTCCCACTAATTAATACGCCCCTAGAAGAGGGCTAGGCTACCTGGATATTGATGAGTATGGAGACAAAATGGGTTTTCTCCATAGTATGCAACATTATATAATAGATAGATTGCCAACTTGGAGTCAATAATTTCCAATTTTTATTTCTGATGTTTACTAACTACATGACCCTAGGCAATCCCTTGACCTCTATGTATCTCAGAAATTTTCCAAAGACTTATCTACTAAGTCATTGATGGGCTGTGATGGTTTCCATGTGGTAAGTTCCCAGTGCTGACAAATATCATAGATCTTTCATGTATCCCAAATAGCACTTGATGTCTTACATGTAGTAGGTGTTTAACAAATGCTTACTCATTTAATTTAGCCCAAAATTTTGCCTTATTCTTTCTCTCAACCTTTTTAAATTAACTGTGTTTTATTTGACTACCATTCAGGCAGTGTTGTGACAAAGCATAGAGGGGTCAGAAGAACTATTTTCAAGACCTGGCTTTACTTCTTATTAGTAGTTTGACTTCAGATAAATCCTCTCTGAAGTCACAATTTTCTCATCAATAAACTGGACATAATAATTTTTGTACTACTTACCTGAAGGAGTAATTGTGACAAAAACCTTTTATAAATCTTAATGAGAAACTGCAAGTAAAATGCTTCTCAAACCTCCAAGTGCTACATATCAGCTATTATTATGAAATGAATGAGAGTTATTATCACCCTCTCTCCACTTGCAGATGGAGAAAGCAGAGGCAGATCTCTGAATGAGCCACCATGGACTTTATTCCTCCACTGGTTCCATAGGGGTACTAGGAAATCCCATCCAAGATGACAAGATGGGCTTTCAAGCATAAAGAAAAGAGCAAGAGCAGCCAACTTTGCCAAAGGCCTTCTGGGATAGCTTAAGGAAGGCAAAGAAAGATCTTAACATGAACACAGTAAAGAAAGGGAGAGAGTATCAAGCTTTAACAACCACAGAGACAGCCAGCAGGGTTCCTTGTTGCACTTTTCTCCTCGAGTCATAAATTTTCCCCATCACCTTAAAAAATCATAATAATGATATAAAGGCCCAGTTTATTTCAGGGAGTTTTCTGGGTGGGAAAACTGCAGGGTGCAGGCTACCTGCCAATACTTTAACTAGCTTCTAGTGCCACTGCTCCCACCGCCAACTCAGAACAGAATGTTATTATTCAATAGCATCACCCTTGTGAGAGAGCTTTTGTTATAACTGCTCATAGGGAGGATTTAGGGTTCCTATGTTTCCTCATCTCTTCTTAGTTAAATATATGTTTAGTGGATCACAGGTTGTTATAGACCAATCTATCTTTTTCATCAGAGCAGCCAATAACCCATCTAGGCCAATGTGAAGAGCCCTTGAAAATTGATCCCCTATCATACATCAGTCTGACTCCCCTGCCTGCCTTATCATGCAGTTGTTTGTCACATCTAAGTCTTCATAACCCCATGGACCATATAACTCCAACACTGTCCATGGTATTTTCTCAGCAGAGATACTAGAATGGTTTGTCATGTCTTTCTCCAATGGTGTAAGGCAAAGGTTAAGTGACTTGTCCAAATAGTAAAGGATGAGGTTCTGGGTGCAGTTGGTAGAGAAAGAAGGAAATATTGAAAGAATTGCTCCTTGGGCCAGGGCACTGATAAAAAATCTATTAAATTTCATGGTATCACCCTCTGTGGAGGTCATGGGTGGCTCCTCCTTGCTCTGTCCAGCCAAGAAATCTCAGTCATGTTCCTGAGGTTAAATTTCCCCTATAAATCTTCTTTGGTCCATGCCATCTTTGCTGAACTCCTTTGGGTAGGTTTACCATGACACTCTCCTTCATGGTGTCAATTCCCTCAGCCCTCTCCCATACCATGTGGTATTTCTCCCCTCATCCTTCACCTTACCGCATGGTGTCATTGCCCCACCATTCTTCATGATGTCATTGCCCCATCATTCTTCATGGTGTCGTTCTTCTCAAATCCCATCATGCATATGGTGTCCTTCTTCTTACAGTTAACTATTTTTTAGGGTACTGTCCACTAAGGGCATACTCCAACTTCTTGGGATATTCCTTTTCTCCAGGGTATTCCCTTTCTGCTGGTTAATTGTGAGTTCATTAGGGAAGTTATCTTTTCCATCATTAATTGTTAAAACCTCTTTCCTTGCTATATGCTTTCCCAACTTTATTTCTATTGTATCTCTTCATTTTGTCAGTAACCTCTTCTCCTATATGAACCTATCTTTTGCCAAATAGAATGGCCATTGTGAATTCTTTACATGACCAAATCCTAATATTTGATGCTCTCTAACAAATCACATCATTTGCTACATTAGCCATATCAGTATCTGAGCTCAGATTTTAACTCAGAAAGATGATTCTTCCTGACTCTAAGTCCAGCAATCTATACGCTGTAGGTTAAACTTCCAAAGGCATAAAAGGACAGCAATTTTTTGGTCTCTTTGGTTTGATTCTCATCTAAGTAAATGGTATCAAAATAGAGATAGAAACGAGGGTATGTGCTGAAGAAATGTCATTTATGTTTGATTCCTAATGGGCATAGAGGAGATGGGGTAAAGAAAAAAGTCTTCATTTATCATTCTGAGGCAGTGCTTACCTTGGCTCTTAGGCTTGCATACATGCAGTGCCAGATTTGGCAGAGAAAATTAGAAGGTTTAATGAATGAAAAATGGCAAAGAGAATGAGAAGGAAGAGAGAATTATAGGCCCCAGTGTACCATCGCTTCCAAATGATAGGCTTTATTAAATACAAAAGAAAGTGGCATATTCCCCAGCTGAACAGACATCAAAGGCATAGTACCTTCAAAAGTAAGGATATTTACTGTTAAAGGGAATAGCAGTGAATGACAACTCTCTATTTTCCTCAATGGTAATTCTTGGTTTCAATCCCATGGAATGTTATACCTCTTCTAGAATAAGTTAATCAAATGAAATCTTTTTGTCATACTGATTTTTTTCATGCTGAACATCTTCTCAATTCCCTCAGTTGCTGCTCCCCTCTGACTGGAAGATCAAGTACTAAATTCCTCCAAAAACCGTTTTTATAAATGACTAGGATCTGAATTTTCCATGTAACTTTATTTTTCTATCAGCAGTCCTGCTTGGTTTCAACACCATGAAACATCATACCCTCCAGTGCACCCTACCACTTCTGTGTGGTCTTTCTCCAACAGATTGTAAGCTCCTTGAGGGCAGATACTATCTTTCTTTTTCTTATTTGTATCCCCAATATTTAGCACAGTGCTTAGCATATAATAAGGACTAAATAAGTGTTTATTGAATTGAATTTATTTCCCTATTTATGACTCCAACTTGAGAGTACAGTCTAGTGAGGTACATTTTTTAAAAAAGGAATCATAAAATGTCCATGCTGGAAAGGACCTCACAATTCATCTAAATGAAAAGACACCATCATAATCATCTTTTTTTAGGTCCAGCTTTCATGGGTGAAGGGAGCTTCTACCAAGGAAATTCCCTTTCTTAAAGCACCTCTGTAATTATTCTGCAGCTTATTTATTTGGACCACTGAGAGATAAAGTAATTGCCCAAAGTCACATGAATGGTATATATCAGAAGTGAGACTTGAACCCATGTTTCTGATTCTAAGACTTGTTCATTTTCCTTTCATTTTACAGATTGGAAAATGATATGAGAACATGTAAGAAATCCAACCTTTCAAAAACCATAGAAAAATGCAAATTAAAAAAAATTTTTTGACTGACCACGACTGAAAAAAACAAAGAAAATGAAAGTGATAAATATTGGAGAAGCTGCAGGAAAACAGCTACATTTGTGCAATGTTGGTGGAACTATAAATTGGTTCAGCCATTCAAGAAAGCAAAATAGAACTATATATCAAAGAAGGATATTCAATTATGCCGATCACAAGCCTATATATCAAAGATATCAAAGGAAGAGAGGAAGAATATATATAAAATATATTTTTATTTCATCTATTTATAATAAACTTCAAAATGAGCTGATATATGTATGAGTATCAGCTCATTTTGTAGTAGCCTTTGGAGACTAGAAGAGTGCCCATTAATTGAGGAATGGTTGAATAAAATATGAAATATGAATGTAATAGAATATTATTATGCCATAAGAAATGATGAAGTGGACAGTTCCAGGGAAAACTGGGAAACCTCTATGAACTGATGCAGAGTAGAATGCAGTAAGCAGAATTAAGAGAACAATTTGTATCATGACAACCACAGGGCAGAAAAAAATTTTTAAAAATTGGAAGATTTTATAATTCTAATTACTACAATGATGAAACACAAGCCCAGAGGTGTAATGGGCTAAAGTTGAATTGATGCACTGAGGTCCCAGAACTTAAGGCTAATTACCAATTGGACAATACTCTATCAGTATATGCTTGGAGAAAGAATGGTGCTTCCCACTACTCTCCAGGCTTGATCTGTTGTATAGAAGATTGGGTAGACTGAAAATGAAACTCACCTTTTGAGTCATGGCCAATGCAGATTCTGTTTTGTTTATAATAAAGGTTTTCTTTTGCTATTTTTGTCTTTTTGAAAGGAAATCATGGGAATTAGTAGGAGGGATAGAGTAAAAAATATATAATTTTTTAAAAGAAAGAAGAAATTAGAAATATAATAACAGTAATCATTATTTCAATGATAATAAGTATAATGATGATGATGATAGTAATAATAATAATAATAGAAGATTAAAGGACTAAACCATGTTCATTTAGCTAGTATGGCAGATTTGGAACTTAAATCAATTTCTCCTGACTTTACATCTCCAGAAATGTTCAAGCAGAAGTTAAATAACTATCTGCTGACCATGTTGTAAATGGAATTGTTGCTGTAGGGTAATTCTTGGAACAGATGACTTCCAAAGGTCATTTTGCCTCTAAAATTATATATATTAAAATTATCAGAAAAGTCAGGGACAGGGGAGCAGTTGAAAAGTATTGCATCTGTTAACTCAAGGTCAAGAATATCAGCAGATCAGAGTAGAAAGGGGAAACAGAAGCAAAAAGGCAAGAAGCATTTGTAAAGTGCTTGGTATCCTCTGGGGATACCAATACAAGCAAACTAACCTTAAGAACTTAATGTTCGTACAACAAATTCATTCAACATATAGACAAGAACTAAAAAGCAAGGTGGGTTTGGATTTGGGGAAAGATACTCATGTATGGTGGCAAAGACTGGAAAATCAAAAACATGTCCAGGAAGGAAATAAGCATGACTGATTTAAACTCAGACTGAAATAAGGCCTCTGAAGGAATTCACCAATAAAAGATAGGGACTGTCACGGTGGATGGATATCAACCTTGCTTCATTCCCAAAATGGAAATACTAAAAGGAACTTAGCAATGACAGAAGTGCAACAATTTGGATCAGTCTAGAGTTGGTCAAAAAAGGCAAATCACCAGCAAAGAGTATAGAGTACAGATATAAAGTTGGGGAAACAGGATTCAAATGCAGGTCCTCAGACTCAGTTCCAGTATTCATTTTATCGTACCATGTTGTCTTCCACCTTCTCCTGTACTTTAATATTTCTCTTCCTTTAATATTCTTATTATTTCTTTTTCCTTTATTATACTTACCACTAAAATGTTTAATTAATTATATTCAGAATTATTTCACTGGAAGTAGAAGGAGATTTTCAAATAGTCACTGATTTATCCAAGATTCATACAAAGCATAATTTAATACAAAAATAGTTAGGTAGATTCATGGTCTCATCAGTTTTGATGAATTGCAACTCATTCACTCCTTCTCAATCTGTATTACTATTGTATATGTCCTTCTGTAAATCCCACACAGAAAATCCACCCAATGTGTTGCCCAAGGGTGCCATCTTGGTCTCTTGAAATTATGTAGTAATGCAGCTTATGACTTCCATGTCTATCAGTCCTCAATAGTGTTTCATGTCTGGTCTATCTCCTTTTCTGATCCTATATGTCACATCTAATTTGCAACACTTTGATAATAATGTGGCAGCATGCTTATATCCATCATGTCTCTCCATTGTCCCACAAATGTGCTGAAATTTTGACTTCTTAGATATTTCCCTTAAATCATAGCTATATAGTATCAATAGGAAATGATTTGTTTAAAAAGGGGGGGAGGGTTTCATTTCAGGGAAAAGTTTGGGATCATCAAAAGTACAAAAGTTGTACAGTCCCTTATAGTCCTTGTTCAACTCTTTATGATCCCATTTTGGGCCTTTCAACAAAGATACTAGAGTGGTTTGCCATTTTCTTCTCCCCGTTATTTTGCAAATGAGAAAACTGAGGCAAAAGATTAAATAACTTTCCCAGAATCTCACAGCTAGATTTGAACTGCAGAAAATCAGTTTTCTTGACTGCAGGCCCAGCTGTCTATTTACTGTACCACCTAGCTGCCTTAAAAGCATTACCCAGTTTCCCAAGTACAATGAATGCAATCAGTCCTATTATGCTCCTATTCTTTTGGGTTCCCAGTTTCTTAGTCATTTAGAATAGAGTACTGATAGACCATTTTCATGAGTCATCCCTCTACCAATATAACATAATCTAGAGAATAGGAATTCTTCATCTACTTAACTTTTCTTTTGTCCAACATAAGAAAATTAGTTTAGATTATTTGAACTATCACTTAGGTAGTCCTGCAATAATCCAGAACTCAATGCAAAAAGCATAATGTCCTCCACAAAGAGAAATATCTGGAAAATCTCCCCATCTTTAGAGTATCTGTTCTTCTTCCACTTGGACTCTGTACTGGACATCATCCATGACAATGGAAAATGCCATTCATACTCATAAGTCTATTTAATCTATGACCCATCTGATATTAATAATCAAACAGTCTCATTGGCATAATAGATAGAGAAATAGGCATGGAGTCAGGAAGAACTGAGATCAGATCTAATCTCAAACGTTTACTGGCTGAGTGATTATGGATTAGTCATTTAGCCTCTCTCCATCTCCATTTCCTAAACTGTAAAATGGTGGGTGTATACCACCTGTTTTCCAGGGTTGTTGTGAGAATTAAATAATAATATCTGTAAATCATTTAGCACAGTGCCTGACATATAGTAAGTGCTTAATAAATACTTGTTTTCTTCCTTCTCTCCCATTTGTACATTTATGTATTCATAGGAAATGTCTTGTTAGAAGAAAACTCTTAAAGTCATATTTTGCTCCTCCATCAAATCAAGTGCTTTGCAAACCTTAAATTGTTATTAAATAAGTAGTTGGCATAAGGAGTTATTTCCATATATTTCCTGACATATCCATGGGCCCACACAAAGCATAATTCAATAGTCAATACATCATTCAATCCAAGATCATAAGTTGGAGAGTAATTGCCCAGTCTCACTGGTAAAAGAGGTTTCCTACATCAATGAAATCACAGGTTTGGTTAAAAAACAAACCATAAAAGTTCTGGGGACAATGCGATGCCTTTCAAGGACTGTTTTCCTTGAGGGTAGAAGCAGGATAGAACTGCTCACACATAACTGTAATACAAATAATAATATAAATGCATTTTAAAAGAGAAATCAATGTGGCATGCGATGTCTGAGATCAGAGGATTCATTATTAGATGGGGTCATCATGAGATTCCTAGAACAGTTAAATTAACTTGGCCTTGAAAAAAGGAAAGAATTCTTTCCATGCACAAAGGGTGTATCCTTCTAAGCTAGGACAGCACAGGAAAGAATCAGGTAACAATTGTAGCTCCATTTAACTAAAACATAGAGAATGGGAAGAGTTGTGTTACATAAGGATGAAACAGAGTTAGGAATAAATTGTGGAGAGATAACTGATGGGCTAAGGGATAAAAATTGGAAGGGAAACCAATCATGATTCCTTTCATGTGTTGTTTGCACTCAATAGAGTACTACCTCTCAAACTTTGTGATTCTGTGATGTTTAATTGAAAATATATTTTGCCTTTTTTGTTGTTGTTTGCTTGATGTTTTTTCTTTCTCATGTTTTCCCCCTTTTGATCTGATTTTTCTTGTATAGCATGACAAATGCAAAAATATATTTAAAAGAATTTTGCAGAGATAAATGTTGAGAACTATCTTTGCATGTATTTGGAAAAATAAAATACTATTAATTATTTTTTTAAAAAATAATGTGTGAAGTACAAAATTTATTTTATTAGAGGTGTGAAAGATAATATGAAAAGATGAAAAATGAGAGACAAAGAGACTGATTGGTGGCCTACCTTAGTAGACCAGATAAAGGCAATGAAAATGTAAACTCTAATCATGGTTATGGAAGTACAAGGAGATATTGAGAAATGTTACTGAGACAGAATCACTCATTCTTGATGATTGACTAGACACAGGGAAGGAGAAGAACTTAAAATTACAAAAAAATTTTTTTTCAGATTGGGAGAATAAAAAGATGATATTGCACAAAACTGAAATAGAGAAGCCAACAAGCAAGGCAGATTTGGAGGTAGAGAAGCCAGCAAGAGAGGCACATTTGGAGTACTGAGATAGAGAAGCCAGCAAGAGAGACAGATTTGGAGTGGAAAATATGAGTTTATATATGTATATCTTGAGATGTTGAAATGATATATCTGTTCAGAGTGGAAAATGTGGGATGGGAACATTAATTCCTTTAATTTCTCTTTCTTTTCTTATTGTTAAAGCCAACATTTCTAGTTGAATAATATTAAGTAATAGTAGTGATAAGAGGCATCCTCATTTCACCCCTGATCTTACTGGGAAAGTGGGCCCAGGAAGAGCCTCAAAAAATAGATAATAAAATAGGAAGAAAACCAGTAGAGGAAAGTGTTGAAGAAACCAAAGGGTAGGAGGGATAACTCAGCTCTGAGATTTGCTTTGGGGTAAGAAATGCCCTGCCTGTTGATTGGAGGTTAAGTGAAACCTTATCTTCCCTCTCGGTTTAACTGGCCTCAAACCCAATTTCATTCCATTCAGATATCCCAAGAGATTATCTAAAGTTTCCATCTTTTCATCTGCCTCTTCCTCAGGAAGTAATAATCAAATTGATATTACCATTAGTACTAGGAAAGGTTAGATTACTGTCCAATAGATCCTCTCAGAATTCCTGAAGTTGTTACTCCTCTACTCAAGAAATCTCATTATTAACGCCTTTGAAAAGCCTGAATCACTCCACACCCAAATCACTTAATTCCCATTCTATTCTTGAGAGGTAGAAGAAAATTGACATAATTCTCTTTTCCACATGGGGAAAGTAAAGCTGGAAAATCCAGGTGATTTGTTTAAAGATTACCCAATGAATAAATCATAATTGTAGGATTTGAATAAATCCTATTAGTGTGGTATTCTCTGTATAGGAATGATGTCATATCCACCCCCAAAATAAAAATTTAAGGCTACAGAGAAATGAAGTCTTCCCTTTGATTTGTTAACCAACATCCTACCATCTTATAACCATTTGCTCACATTCTTAGCCTCATCCTTAACCCTCATCCCTTTTCCAAATGCCTACCCCCCAAAAAAAATTCTGGCTTACATTATACCAACAGCTATTACTTTTTATTTCCTTGAATTTTACAGTGATGATTATCATCCTACCCATAATAAACTACGGTGGGCTGCCTACTTATTCTATAGGGACCTTTTTCATCTCCATGGCTAACACACCACCTTAACAACCCAGATTTCTTGCCAAACCCTCCCACTGATGTTGCTGAGAAGAGTTGGTATAAAGGTCCCCAGTGGAGCAATAGCCCATAGCAAGCAAGAAAAATGAGGCCAAATGTTTTTCATCTGTGTCTTAGAAAGGAATCCTCTCAGCTCTAAATGGATTGGTCTGGGATGCTTTAGTTATTCTGCTGCTAAGTCCTTTGGCCTATTCAAAGTGAATGGGGGAAGAGGGGCAAACTTGCTTGGGGATAAGTACTGGGCAGTCACTGTTATTCCAGTTGCTACCCTGCACCAGAAAACAACAGATGCCTCTGTTCAGCTCGCTCCTCCTAGATTCCTCTGACGTTCCTGATAGTCCAAGTTTCTCCTTCTGGGGCAGTCAAAAGAGTGTTTCGTCCTTGTTGGCTAGGATATACTCCCACTGTTTACTAACACGAGTTCTTGTATACACAGATGGCAGGAAAAACTGGGTGATGGGCTAACTGTTGGTGGGCCTGTCTTAAAATTGTTCTTAATACATCTACAAGACTCTATATTATGGGAATGAATGATCCTCTGTCCCCAAGCAATAGACTGGTCCTGAAGTTCTGAAAAGTCTGGAGCCAGGGAGAGAAATAGTAAACAAAATGGAAGTATCTCTCGGCCTGATGAATTTGTCTCACTAACAGTTTCTTGAACCTAATCTATTTTTCTATTCACAAAACTGCAGAACTTTAAGTTTACATCTGCTGCCCTACCTGGATTCAACTCCATGGAATAAGACACCCCTTCCTAGAGAAGCTCATTACTTCTAAACTCACCACTTGCTGCTAATTCAAGCCTTAATTGATATCTCCTTCAACTTCCTCTCCCCTTGGATTGGAGTGTTCTAAAGAGGAGTGCCAAAGTCCTGTAGGATTTAAATTTTGTTTTCCTTCATATAAGGCAGATCACTCCTTAGCACTCAGTGTGCTATCCTGACTGGTTCCAAGATGCCTCTAAGGTGGGCACCCTCTGGCATCCCATGTTCTTGTCTCTTGTTGTTGTCTCATCCTTAAGGGCAAGGATTATCTTTTAGTAACACAGCACAGTTTCTGGCACATACATGTTGACTGGTGCTTAATACATGTTGACTGGTGCTTAATACATGTTGACTGGTTTGGATTGGAAAAGACCTCAGAGGCTATCTCTTTCATACCAGTTCTCAAGAAAAATGTCGTTTGGAGCATAGGTCAATGTGATAGTCACCCAGACTCCTCAAGTCACATAATTAAAGAACTTCTGAGCCAGAAGGGACTCAATCTACATCTGACAAAGAATTCCCCCTTTAACATATTCTACAAGTAGATATCCAATTTCCACTTGAAAATCTCTGCTATAATGATTACAGTCATATCAAAGACCTCATGATCATTGCAAGCTCAAGATTCTTTTCTTCCTGGTTTAAAAAAAAACATAATCCACTAAAAGACTTATCAATATTCATACTCTTGGTAATAATAATAGATCATTCATATCTTGTTTTACAAAAGTTCCATTTAATCCTCATAATCACCCTGTGAGATTGCCATTAGATCATACCCATTTTACAAATGGGGAAAACTGAGTTTCAGTGAGGTTAAATGACTGGCTTATGTTTTCTTGGCTAGCAAATGGCAACAACAGGACTTATCTTTCTTGACTCCTAATCCAACATTTTCTCAGTCATAACTTACTGACTCACTTAAGGAAAATAACAATAGGAATAGCAACAGAAGCAACAATGACAACGATGTTATACAAGAGAAAGAATTTTAGATTTAGAGTTAGAGAACTTTGTTTGGGGGTCCAAATCTGACATTACTTGTGTGATCTTAGGCAAGCCTTATCCAAATCTCTGAGTTTCAGTTTCCCCATATAGAATGTTGGACTAGTCAGGACTTCTTAAATTTTTTTTCCACTCAAGACCTTTTTTTTTTTTGCCTGAGAAATTTTTACACAACACTGGGTACATAGTTATGTAAAATAGGTATATAAATCAAATATTTATTGATGATAAATCATAAATTTGCAATCCCCACATTCAATCATGCCACAGTTTAAGAAGCTTTGGATTTGATTAATTTGAAGGTTTCATTCACCTCTAATTGTATTATCTTGTGAGGCATATTAAAGAACAAATGTAAAACATATTATCTCATATGCAAGCCTAGAAGACAAATGTACCTCCAAGCCATCAATTCTTTCAGTGATTTGAAGGAATTCTCTAAGGCCCTCCATAATACCATTTTAGGCACCAACATTCCAGTAAAGAGACCAGCACTCAAGAACACAAGAAGTGGATTGTATTTCTGGGAAATGGTTCAGGGGTACCTCTACCATATCAATTCCATAATGATGCTTATTGAGTACTTAACCAACACCCAAATGGTACTCATTTAGGAGAAAAGATAAATAGACCATGAGGGGAACACAATGGCCAATGATAAACATTGTTGGAATAGAAAATAGACAAATAGATCTTGGGTCAAGAAAACCTAAGGCTGAATTGTGACTCAGACATTTATGAGTTATGTGATTCTGGGCAAACCACTTAAATGCTATTGCCTCAGTTTCCTCATCTGTAAAATAAGAGTTAACATCAATGACCTCTATAATCTCTTCCAGCTCTAAATCTATACTATGATTTTTTTTTTCTTTTTTTATTCCCTACCACAGCCTTTAAAGTAATCCACAAGTTGCTGAGCCCTCTGGGGGCTAGCTGCCAAATCTGAACTGAAAGCGCCATGTGTTGTTTAGGAGAAAAGACCCAGGGTGTTTGCTGCAATATAAATAGAGACACTGATAGAACAAGCAAGCAGTGAGAAGAGATGCCAAATCCAGGAAGGAAAGAGAGGCTTGATCCAGTGCATACTCTTTCACAGACAGCAATTGGCATCTGGGGGGAGGGAAAGGAATGGGGCCAGAGGGAGGCAAACAAGAGAAATCTCAAAGTTCTTGGGTTTTGCCTTTTCACAAATAAACTCTCTTCTGAGAGTGGCAAGTAAAATCTTCCCAATCCTCTAGGTACAGAGTGTAATGTTGAGACCTCCATCCTTAATGGAGAAATGAATAAGCAATTCAAAATGGGCTTTCCTGCATTAGGCTGAGGGCATTAAATTGTCTACTTTTCCAGCAAATGTTCCATCTGCCAATCTACCTGCAAAGAAAGGCACTATTTAAAGCTTTGCAACAGCCCAGGATGGCTGTGGTACAAAATACACACTCACATATGCCCCTCAAAGTGCTGGCAGGGGAGTAGGGCAACCAAGGAAAAGCAAATGAAATATCCTGGCAGGTCTTCTAGTCTTCAGGAATTCTACAAGCAATGATCTTAGCCAAAATCTAGTGGACAGGATATATAGGGAGTCAATAAGGCAAATGTTTGCCTAAAATGATCTGTATTTGAAAACAGTTTTAAAAGGGATTGTGGAAAAGAGAATGCTGGTGCAATTGCACTATAAAAATTAGTGCTGCTTGCGTTAGATTAATTATTATCAGGAAAATGCTACCTTTGCATCTCACTGTCACCCCAAAGAAATAGGAATAAAAATTGAACTTCACTATGGTCAGAAACACCTTTCTAGGATTGAAAATGAATGAATACAAGTATTTATTAAGTGCTCACTCTGTGTTCTGCACCATGCAGAGGGCTGGAGATAAAAACATAAACAAGCAAGGTTGATAGTTCCTATCTTCAAGGAGTTTACATTCAAACAGGAGGTAATTACAAATAAATAAGAAAATAGGGATAGAAGTGGAACTTTGGGAAATGGTGTAAAGTGTTCTACTGATCTGGTTTGATAAAGTATTTCTTAAGCCTTTATTGTGTGCCAGGTATTGTGCTAAGCACCAAGGATATAAATACGAGCAAAAATAAAAACAGCCCTTGTGCTCCCAGGGGGAAGGTGAAAAAATTGACAGTCAGGACCAGAAATGGGTGAAAAGCTGTCATAGGTACTTCCTCCAATGAAGGAAGGAAGTCATCAAGAAAAGGGGGAAAGCAGAGAGCTGGAGATCTCTCCAGCATGAGAAGGCAGCTGGGCTGAGGTTAAAAAAAAAAAAAAAAGTCAGGAGAGTCAAGACCTCAGTTAGCTTAGGAAAAAAAATTTGACCAGAGAGAGCCCAAGATGTCAGGTTCAGAAGGAATATGAGGCGAAGTAGCCTGAGTTGTGGAGACTGAGACAGTTTCCATGGAACTCATTCTTCTGGTCCTAATTGCATTTGTTTTAGGTCCCCAGAAAGGGTTTTTAGACAATAAATTCTCAGCAGGCTTGTATGTGTTTTTTAAAGCAAAAATTATTTTGGTAAGATAACCTGGCCTTGGATAGACCAATAGATTTTTTTCTACAACACTGGGAATCAAATTATTTCAACGGGAGCTTCGTGTATTCCCTTTGGACAAAAGGATATGGACACATGTATCACAATGGGCCAATCTAGTCACAATGTAGCCAGTAAGGACAACCTCTCCTTCCACTCAACATGCCTTCCTAGTCTCATAATTACAGTGCCTAGAAGTCAGATACCAAAACTTTAATGTCTTTATATGGGTTAAAGTCTCTGACAGGGTGGTAGAGTTAATAAAGAGCTGGCTATTTTGGAGAGCAACTTGGAACCATACCCAAAGGAATATCAAACTGTGCATACCCTTTGATCCAGCAGTCTCTCTACTGGGTTTGTATCCCAAAGAGATCTTAAAGGAGGGAAAGGACCCACATTGCAAAAATGTTTGTGGCAGCCATTTTTGTAGTGGCAAGAAACTGGAAACTGAGTGGATGCCCATCAATTGGAGAATGGCTGAATAAGTTGTGGTATATGAATGTAATGGAATATTACTGTTCTAAAAGAAATGATGAGCAGGATGATTTCAGAGAAGCCTGGAGAGACTTATATGAGCTAAGTGAAGGGAACATTGTACATAACAAGATTATGTGATGATCAACTGTGATGTACTTGACTCTTTTCAACAATGAGGTGATTCAGGCCAATTCCAATAAACCTGTGATGGAGAGAGCCATCTGCAGACAGAGGATTATGGGGACTGAATATGGAACACAAAATACTATTTGCACCTTTTGTTGTTGTTGTTTGCTTGCTTTTTTTCTTTCTCATTTTTTCCCCTTTTTGACCTGATTGTTCTTCTGCAGCACGATAATTGTGGAAATTATAGAAGAATTGCACCTGTTTACCATATATTGGATTATTTCTGTATAAAGAGGGGGTGGGGGAAAGGGAGGGAGAAAAAAATTGTAACACAAGGTTTTGCAAGGGTCATTGTTGAAAACTATCTTTGCATGTATTTTGAAAATAAATTAAAATCAAAATTAAAAGAAAGAAAGAACTTGCTACAGAGCCTGGAAGACCTGGGTTCAAGTCTCTCTCTCTTTTTGTTTCTATCTCTGTCTGTGTCTTTCTGTTTCTCTGTTTCTGTCTTTCTCTCTGTGTCTGTCTCTATCTCTCTGTGTCTGTCTCTCTCTCTATCTCTATTTCTATCTCTGTCTCTTTGTCTCTGTCTCTGTGTCTCTGTCTCTGTCTCTTTCTTTGTCTATCTCTATTTCTCTGTCTCTCTATCTCTATCTCTCTGTCTTTGTCTTTCTCTTTCTCTCTGCATCATGGAACCCTTTGGCAGTCTGATAAAGCCTGTTGAATCCCTTTTCTGAGGAATGTTTTTAAATGCCTAAAATAAATACATATAATTACAAAAGAAACTGATTATATTGAATCACAATCAAAATTTACCAAAAAAAAAAAAAACAGTCCCCAATTTAAGAATCCTTGCTTTCAGATTATAAATTGCAGAGGTAAAAATCAGCATTGAATGAATGAATGAATGAAATAATCATTTATTAAGTTTTGGAAGATGAAGTTCCTCCCCAGAGTTTTTTATTCACACTGATGAAATCACAGACCTATTCCCCTGACTCTCCCCCCAAATAATTCCTGGTACAGTGCTGGGAACCACATCTGTATCCCTCCCAAAGTATATATTTGTTGGCATTTCAGGAAAAAAATAAGACAAAAAGATTACCATCCCAGTTATATAGTCATATAATGCCTGGATCATTCTTCTTGTTCTTGTTTGTCTTTCATTCTCAAAGAGGACAGTGACATCAGAGAGAAGTGAAGATTTCATGATATCCAATCACTTCCACACTGACTGCCATCCGATTTGTTAACAGTGGGAAAAATAAGTATTGTGGGAGTTTTTCAATATCATTTTTTCATGCCCAGGATGTAAAGAGCAAATAAAAAAATTCTCTAAGGTAATAAAACAAAGAGAGAGAGCAGGGCACAATAAAAATGTTATATTTGAATCTAGAGAAGGATTCCAAATTTAAAGCTTAAAGGTACCTTCAGACCCATTTAGGGGAACAATTAGTTTTGAAGCTTAAAAAAAAGATAAATGGAAGCCTAGCAAATTTAGAATTTCTCCAGTTTCATCCAAGTAAGTAAGAGTACAAGTAGGATATAAGAGATAATACTCTTCATTCCTACCTAGGGTCACATCCTAACTCTGATATACACTATGTCACACTGCACAAGTCATTTTATCTGTCTGGCCTATAGTTTCTACTAGTTTCATCTAGGATCTATGACTTTGCAATCCACAAATTAAACCCTTAGTCCCTGAATAATTTAAAAGTAATTATATTCAGGAAAGTCCCTCAAAAATGGCATTTCGCTAGCCAGAGACTCAGATGAACTTGTTACTCCATAGTCAGTGGGTTCCTATACTTTAAAAAGAAAATCAGAGTTTATTTAATAGATGACTATTTTTAGTGAAATCCATGAAATATTGCCATTGGTGCATCAGAGTCATTTCTCAGAAGTAGCTAAATCTGAGATTAGACAGAAAGGAAAGAATTTTATTTTGATTTTAGATTTTTCCTTCAACGGTCGATTTACAAGATATTCATCTTGTTTATGTACAAACTCCCATGGGAAAAGTCAGGAGAGGAGAAGGGTCAGAATTGGGTTGCTTCATTGCCTAGCAAAGAGAAAAAGAGATCAGAAAAGTAGATGTTTTGAGACATAAATTTTAGCACAAGTTCAAGGAGCTGGAAAGCTACCAGGTTCTCTCCAAGTGAAAGATGGCCTACAAATTTCTTAGTTTGATAACAGTAGTCACTTGCTTCCTCAAATGAAATCCTACAGCTTAGCTACAATACACATTCTGGGAAAGTAAACCTGAAAGTTATCATAAGATTGTATAAAACTTAAACAAAATATCCCTTACCCTACAGGGGTTTATAAAATACTGGAGTGAAACAACATATGTACAGAAAAAGAAAAAAGAAATATTGTATTTTTGAGTTTAAACCTGTTATTTAATTGGCATGCAGAACTCCTAATGGGTGAACTACTGGTGATAAGTGTACTGCAATTTGTAGTCTTGAAGAGTTGTCTCAGGCCCTGAGAGCTTAACTTTATATTCTAATTACAATGTCTGTACATTATTTAATCTTCAATTCCATTAGGCTGCCCGAATGATAGAAAGAAAGTCTTTCTATCAATGTGGAATAGCATTGTCTCTGCAATTCAAAGTCGCACAGGGCTGCTGACAGGTTACGTGACCTAATCCTGTCCCATGCTACATCTCAACTTCTAAGTAAATGTAAATTTATTTCAGGGGTTGGGTGATAGAGAGAGGGATCCTGGCTTTACAAATCTGTAATTTTTTTCCTCTGTTATTATTTCTCTGAGTCATTTGCATACCAGTGGTCTTACCATTGGATTCCCTTCCACCATTCCCTCCACTCTGAGGAATGCATGCTTGTAAACAAATACTATATGTGAGTTCAGAATATTATATGGACAGAACAGCCATAATGTCTGCTATAGCACAATAGGAAAGTCTTTTCTGGTACAGCTTTAGAGTAACTGAAATACCCACTAGGAAAAAAAATAGTGTAAACCACTGAATTGTTTTGTCATTGAAACCATCAAATAATAATCCCCCTCAATTCTTCCCTAATTAGACCACATCTGCAATATGACATTCAGTTTGGGCAACCAGTTCTGTTGTGTTACACTTAAATGGGCTGTTCTTTTGCTGTTGTCCTATTTCTTATTGGAAATAGACTAAGAATAAACTGCTGGTTGCCAATATGGTAAGGTAGGGATTTTTGTCAAGATAGTATGGAAACGAAGTCAATTTGGATCTTGCCAAGCTACTATCCCACAGTAAGTGTAAATGTATAGAACTGAATATAAAAACCAGAGATGGTGTAAAACCAATATAGAGATCTAATAAGATCATAAATCTAGAATAGGAATTAATCTCAGGAAACATACAGTTCAATCTCATTTTACAGATAAAGAAACTGAGGCTCATAGAACTTATATAACTTATTTCCCTAGGCATCAGAGATATGGTTTGAACCTACCTCTTTTAACTCTATGAATGACGCTCTTTCCACCATATCTTTAGAGCTTTCCAACTCCCAGAACAAAACTACATATGCAAAGAATCTCTGTCTTTATATTTTAGCAAATTTCTTAACTGTTTGTAAAAAATCAAGTCATTTAGACATTGATGGGGTGTCACATTCCTTAAACAAATAAACAGATGTTACACAGATACAAAATCAAATGTAGTTATTTTTAAGTTTCCTAAGAGAAATTAAATTACATATATACATGCATGCATACATACATACATACATATATTTCCTGGAAGCAGATTTGAAGGAATTGAATTTTTAAGCATAGAAAAGCAATTCTCTACTTGAATAGATACTTAAATTCTATAAGATAACAAAGGTAATTCTATTTTTATGTATGCAAAGCATAGCCGAAAAAACTGATAAGAATAAGTAAACTCATTCTGAAAATATTTTGCTTTATATTAAGCTTAAATCTGATTAGATATATAGTCACAAAATAACTTATTTAAAAAATAGAGAAGTTTCTTATAAAGGTCTTGCTTCCTCAGTCTCATTGTATTAGAGATTTTTATCAGGAAGGGACCTTAGAAGTCAGTTAAACCCAACCATATTATTTAACAGAAACAAATATCTAAAGCACTCAGCAGGTGAATGTTTCAGTTACCATTCAAACCTAAGACTTCTTGAGAAGAAATTTCTAATACTGCCCCATATACTATGCCATGCTTCCTCTCTGGGCAATGTTCTTTTGAATTAACTGACAGAAAAAAAAATAATGAATTAACTGACAGCACAAATGGGTATTTAAGAATTGATAGTTTTAGAATTGGTGACGTTTCTAATTTATTTTTCCTCTTTACTTTCCTGAAAGCTATTCACCATGTCTTTGTTGAATAAAATACATGAGTGAACAAATAATTTAATCAAAGGTAAATCAAGAATAGAATTGGCACAAGCAATCCTGGTTTCCCTTGACAGAGAAACTATCAACTTGCTGCATTTTTCTACACAAGTTAAGTTCATTGTGGGCAACATCAATGGCTAAAACCATTACTTATTATCAGTGGCAATTTTCCTCCTAGTCTCTAATTGCATTGTCTTCTGTCATATTGATTATGTTCAACACTGGGCTACACAACATAGCTTTGATTATCTTGAGCAAAGAAGAAAGCACTGAAGATAAAAAGAAATGTTAAGTACTGCCTGCCAGTCCATAAGACACTATAATAAGGCACATCTTGAAATATCTTGACACTCCTTTCATTGGCATCCACTCTACCCTCCTAGCCTAGCAGCAGAAAGACCTCACACAAAGAGCTGAAAAACTACCCCTTCTTCTAAGATTAAAAGATGAACTCACTACATTATTCAGCTCACATTATGTGGTAAAAAAAAAAAAAAAAAAACTATTTTAATGCCTTTGGGCCAGCAATGTTTAATACCGCCCTCTTTGCTACTCCTTCAAAGTTCCCCTGGAAAGAAAATAAACCACTCATCCCTGTTTCTTTCAACCACAGCTAGATTTCTTTTTCAAGAAATCTAATCCCCTTCGTTGAAAAGGTAGGACTTCCTAATCTCTTTTGCCCTTTGCAAATTTCCTACTGGGCTCCAAACTGGGGAGATAGCCTTCACTCATAAGTATAGTCAATGGAAACCAGATACCACACCTCTCTAGAATGGTCTCCATTTAACTACACATAGCATTCCCTGTTTCATTCAAGGCTAGGCAGGCAGATAACATGGGATGCAAACCATACTGTGAATACAATTTTCCCCACCCCCTCACCCTTGGGGCCTTCTTGAGATCCACAACAGATGGAGTAGAAGGACTCAAGAGTCTCTCTCAAAGGACAGGTTCCAGTTGGCTCTGAGTAGTCATGACAAACAGAGATCCAAGATCTCTGGTGAATTAGAAATATGAACATCTGGATTAAAAGGAGTATTGTCTGAGAGATAGGGACTAGATTCATTCTTTGGCACATAGCCGTCTCTACCTATGAAGAGGAACATTATATGTTTTACATCATACTTACTATTTTCTTATGTAGCACATGTTGATTGATTTAATAAATGTAGACTTGACAAAGATATCAGGATGCAAAACATTTTGTTAGTTATTTTGAGTGCCATAAGGGTAATTGAATGATTGATTCATTCAGTTCTTCCTTATACATAAATTTTTTCATTTGAGAAATTTTTAAAGCTGAGGACAAATATTAATTTCCTTCTTAAAAATAAGGAAAATAGGTATACAGAAAAATAATCCCCTATGTATAGCATCTGTAGAAATAGCTGATAAATTGGGATGAAAAAAAATAGACAGGTTTCTATATCATTTTGCATATACATGCTTTGTTTTCATCATTATTTGAACAAAAAAGCTATGCTTTTTTCCATGGATGAAAACTCCCAAGGGAAGAGGGACTGATTTTCCTGTTTGTCTTTCTCAGTCTTATGGAAAGGTATATTTCCCACTGGAGGTCTCTCTTTTGAGTAGAATTAGTTTTTTTTTTTTTTAATTGGAAGAGAACTTTGAAGTCAAGTAATCAAATTCACCTGTGTTATAGAAGAAGACATTGCGGTTGAAAGGGAACTGACTTGATTTGCCAGAATCATATAGAGTTAGTAATGGAACTGGAAGTAGAACCCCCATTTCTTCCAAAGTTCAGTTCAAAATTCCCTCATTTAAAATATTCCCAACCCCTTTGTCAGAGCCTAAACCAGTCTATGTGTTCAATAAGTGCCTAATAATTGTCTGATTGATAAATTGACCTGATTTCCTGTTCCTTGCTCTTTCATTTTTTTTCCCCAGTCTCTTCAGTTTGTTTCTTTGGGTCAGCAATTCTCAACTTTCTTCAAATTCCAATACATCCATCACAGATCAAAAAGTGAAAATAGTATACTTTGATCTGCATTCAGACTCCATCAGTTCTTTCTCTAGATGTGTATGGCATTTTCCATCATGACCCTTTAAGAATTGTCTTGGAAATCTATTGTAGTTGATCATTTGCTGTTACTGTATACAATGTTCTCCTGCTTCTGCTCACTTCACTCAGCATCAGTTCATGTAAGTTTTTCAGATTTTTCTGAAATGTACCTATCCATCATTTCATATGGCATAATAGTATTCCATTACATTCATATACCATAACTTGTTCAGCCTTCAGCCATTCCCAAATTGATGGGAATCCCCTCTATTTCCAATTCTTTGCCACTACAAAAAAATTATAAATATTTTTGTGTATATTAATCCTTTACCTTTTTTTATGATTTCTTTGGGGTAGAATAGTAGTATTTCTGGATCAAAGGGTATATAGAGTTTGGGGCATATTTCCAAATTGCTCTGCATGATGTTAGAAACAGTTCACAATTCCACCAACAATGCACTAGTGTCCTAGTTTTCCCATATCTTCTCTAACATTTATTATTTTCCAACTCTAAGTAGGTATCTCAGAGTTGCTTTAATTTGAATTTCTCTTATTAATAATGAATTAGAGCATTTTTTCAAATGACTATGGCTTTAATTTCTTCATCTGAAAACTACTTGTTCATGTCATTTGACCATTTATAAAATGGGAAGTGATTTGCATTCTTATAAATTTGACTCAGTTTTCTACACATTTGAAAAATGAGGCTTTAATCAGAAACATTAGCTGTAAAAATTGTTTCTCACATTTTCACTTGGTTGTATTGGCTTTGTCCAAAAACTTTTTAATTGAATATTATCAAAATTATCCATTTTTCATTTTATAATATTCTGTCTCTTGTTTGGTCATAAATTATTCCCTTCTTTATATATCTTAGTCTCATAATTTCTTATGATAATAGTCTCATAATTTACTTGTGATATCACCATTTATGTCTAAATCAAGATCTTATCCTGGTATACAATATGACATATTGGTCTATATCTAGCTTCTGCAATATTATTTTCCAGTTTTTCTCAAATAGTGAGTTACTATCCCAGAAGCTGGGGTCTTTGGGTTTATCAAATACTAGATTACTAAAATCATTTATTACTGTGTCTTATGTACTTAACTTATTCCACTGATCCACCACTTTATTTTGGTACTGACCACTATAAGTCCCAAATAATTTTGATGATTCTCACTTTATAATATAATTTTAGATCTGATATGACTAGGCTACATTCCTTTGCATTTTTTTACCCATTAATTCCCTTTGGCAATTTCTAAGCCACTGATTTCTGAGTTTCAAGGTAAGGACTTCTCACATTAAAAACTCATGCAGTGAAATGAAAATATTGAAAGATATCATGGCATATGATAAATAGAACATTGAACTTGAAGTCAGGAGAACATGGATTTGAATCTTTGCCTCAGATATTTACTAACCATGTGACTCTTAGCAAGTCATTAAAACTCTCAGTTTCACCTTACTCATCTTTAAAATAAGGATAACCATAACTGTAGCACTTATCTGACAAAGTTATGAAATTCAAAAAAAGGTAAATTATTTAAATGGATAAGAACTGAACTTGTGATTAAAATAGTACAGGTGAGAGATTTTCTTTACCCTTACTTTGCATCTTCTGTGCCAATGTTTTTATCTTAAAGAGTTGCTTTCAAGGAAGTGGAGACTGATTTGGGTATCTATCAGTTGGGGAACGGCTGAATAAGTTATGGCATATGAATGTAATGAAATATTATTATTCTTTAAAAAACATTGAGCAGACTAATCTCAGAAAAGCCTGGAAAGACTTACATAAACTGATGCTAAGTGAAATGCTAAGAGCCAAGAGAACATTGTACACAGTAACAACAAGATAATGTGATGGTCAACTGTGATGGACTTAGTTCTCAACAGTGTGATGATTCAAGGAAATTTCAATAGACTTGGGATAGAAAATGCCATCTGCATCCAAAGAGAAAACTATAGAGACTGAATGTGAATTGAAGTATAGTATTTTTATCTTTTTGTTGTTTGCTTGCTTGTTGTTTTCTTTCTCATTTTTTTCCCTTTTGATCTCATTTTTCTTGCACAATATGATGAATATGGACATATGGTTTAGAAGTGCATATGTTTAATCTATATTGGATTGCTTGCTGTCTTGAGGAAGGGGAAAGTAGAAAGAGAGGAAGTAGAAAGAAATTTGGATCCAAATGTTGGATTTTGCCAAGGTGAATGTTGAAAACTATCTTTGCATGTATTGGAAAAATAAAATAGTATTTAAGAAAAAAAAAAGTTACCTTAAATGGCTTGCCCAGGATCACATAGTTAGTATGTGTCAGAGGCAAGATTCAATCCCGGGTCTTCAAGACCAAGCTCAAGCTTCAAGTTCCAAGATCTGATTTCAAATTATTATGTCACACTGACTCTTCACTATGTTTCAAGTGCTTTAAAAATCTAAAAGCAGTATATAAAAATATCCCCTAGTTATAACAGCAGCCTCAGGAACTTTATGGTCATTAAAGACATATGGACTATTCCAGTGTTAACATAAGGGCAAGACAATTCTATGGGAAGAAGGGATCTTGGGTGGCTCCCTGGCCAAACCTTCTCTCTTTTTTTTTCCTCGTTAGTCAGCAACACTAATGTGAGAAAAGGACTTAGGGCTGGTGTTATCTAATCTTCTTGAAATCTAAACAAAGAAGGGAGACATTGCGCTCTGCTGGAAGGTCAATAACTATGGAGTCAGAGGACTTATGAAGTCAAAGAATTTGACCCTTAATGCTATGTGAACTTAACCTTCCCAGGCCTTGATTTCCACATCTGTAAGGTGAGAAGTTTCTGAGATCCTTTCCTGCTCTAGATTCACATCACAGAATGGAAAGCAAAGAGCAGAGAAGAGATTGTGCAACGGATAAAATGCTGGATCTGGAGTCAAAGAAGACAAATATGACTACAAATCTAGCCTCTGATGTTTACCTGCTGTATGACTGTGGGCAATAGTTTAAATTCTCTTCCTCTCAGTATCCTCATCTGTTAAATGGAGCTAACAAGAGCATCCATTTTCTAGGACCATTGCAAAAATCATTTCAAGGCACACAGCTTGACCTTAAAGTACAATATAAATGCTAGTTATTACTATTATTATTAGGCATGAAGGACTTTCTGGCTATAAGATGTCTGTTAACAGAGAATCATTTTCTCTGAATGGCTGTGCCATAAGTCTTAGCAGACTTATAAAAACAGAATCAATCATAAAAATTTCTGCGTGGCCCTTTCTGTTTTAAGGCAGGAGCTTGTCTGACATGGTCTCTCAAGATATCTCTAGCTCTTAGAATCTATGTAGAGGGTGCTGCCATGGGATATATTTCAGAATCAAATAGAAAAGGAGAACTGTGAAGCCAGAACGCTGAGGATGTCAAGTTTGATTCCAGGGTGGACCAATAACAGGCCTGAGGAAGGCCCAGCAAGGCCCTCAGTGGGATAGCATTTTAGGCCAAGGAGGAGGGAGAAATAATCAACAATTTTTTGGGTAAACAGTCAGAGAAATGATGGCATTCTGAACTGAAGCAGCCATTCTTGTGTCCAGGAATTTCCCTTTCAGAAAGAAAACAAGGAGCCTCCTATTTGGCTCTGTCACTGGCAAAGAAAGAATAGCATTTTTGAGCTCAGTATGTATATCTGTGTTCCTGGCTAGGCAAGACTGGAGCAGTCGTCAATCTACATTTTTGAGGAATTTCCAAATACTTCTGAATGAATATTTCCCTAATATCCAACCAGAACACCATCCCTCACCAGCTCTGGGCACAGCTCCAAACCAGGTGCCCTGTCAAAGGGTCCTTAACATTACTCTTAATAACTAGACATTGCTAAACTGTTTAAGCTTGGCCCCTTCAAGGTCATATTGCTTTCTTAAAAATCTTCAACTCATCTTCATTTTTAGTGAGGGCTTGATTTTATGCTGCAGAAGGCCCCATAGTCAGAAATTTGGGGCAACACACTTTTTTTTGCCTCACTCATTACATGAATGCTTCTAGCTGGCCTGAAAAAAGTGGGATTCCTAACACTTTCTGTTCCCTTTTCCATCACTTTGCCATGAAGCAAGAGAAACACAAATAGCCAAAGGGATGTTTTATTTGATTTTGTTTCATGACTTGCCATGGACAAAGAATTCATCACCATGGACCAATCTGTGATTAGTGATTAGTATCATTAATTAAAATGGTCCTCAGAAATCAAATACAGACCATTACCATGAATGTATGTTATAAGGTTCCATAAAAAAGATCTATAATCACACTAAAGCTTGATCTACCTACATGGGAAAATCTAAATGAATGAAGGTCCATAATGCTCAGTATATGATATGCAACTGAATGCACATCATATAATACCAGTTCACCACATCACACAAATAGTTTGAACAGTCCTGTGCATGGGCAATAACCTGGATTCAGGACAAAATAATAAGAGGAAAGTAGGCAACATTCCCTTCAGAAATTACAGTTTTTTTTTTTTTTTTACTTGAGCTTCAAGTTTCTCCCTGAAACACCCACCTTTTTAACATTGTAATAATAATAACAATAGAAAATATATAATGTTTTTAGGAAGTACTTTACAAATATCTTATTTGATCTTCACAACACCACAATGTAGTATGTAGATACTTTTATGGATACAGTTTTATAAATAAGGAAACTGAATCAGATAGAAGTTAAGCAACTTACCTGAAGTTACACAGCTATTAGGTAACAGAGCTTGAACTACAATCAGTTCTACCTGGTTCCAAGCCTAGAACTCTACTGACTGCACCACCCCAGCTGTCAATCAGTTGCACCACTCAGCTATTTCAATGTTCTTCCAATAATGTTAAAAAACAGTAGTGTGTGTGTGTGTGTGTGTGTGTGTGTGTGTGTGCTGCAGAGAATGCAACTTCATTGGGCTGGCCAGGTTTTTCAGATGCCAATCATATGCTTGCCAAAAAGACTATTTGATGGAGAACTAAAGCAGGGCAAGCACTCATCAAAGGGATAAGAAAAAGTGATATAAGGACACTCTCAAGTTTCTCTTAAGAACTTTGCAATTGATTGTGTGACATGAGAAGCATTGGCATGGGATCACCTAATGTGGTGTGCCCTCATCAGAGAAGGCTTTGTGCTCTATGAGCAAAGCAGAATCGAATTAGCTCAGAAGAAACATGAGATGGGCTAAGTTAGAGAAGTAATCCCAAATGTTCATATGGACTATTTTTGTCTGGTCTGTGGCAGAGCATTCTGAGCTCATATTGGTCTGATCAACCACAGTCGGGCACATTATAACTTGATTCTAACACAGTGATGTCATTTTGGTTCTCTTTGAGAATAAAGGACAACCATATAGATATAGATATAGATATAGATATAGATATAGATATAGATATTTGATCTCCTAAACAATGCCATAAAATAGACTCCATTATTATTGCCATTTTAGATATGAATAAATTGAGGCTGGGAAAAGATGTCACTTGCCAAGATCATATAGCTATAAGCATCTGAAGTGTCGTGGACTTGAAGTTTTGCACTCACCTTTATTGTCACTTACAGACAAAATATGCAGAGGAAGTGACCCAGAATATCTGATATTGCTAAGAGAAGCATCATGGATAGAGGATTTGTGGATGGATATGGACAAGTATTACCCAGGATGAGAAAGCACAGATGAGTTAGAATGTGTACTATTGCAGGAATTTGCCTATATTGAATAATATAATAATAATAATAATATTCAGTACTGAAATACTAAAGGAAGTTTTCAGCTGACTTGGCTTCTCCAAAACTGCTCTAGTTCTAAGAGAAAGCAGAAACTGGGAAAATGGCTTTAAAAGGAGAAGAGGTCTTCTTAAAAGTGATTTAGTCCAAACTCCCCTCAATTTACAAAGAAACTAATATACAGAAAGAGAAAATGTCTTGCTTAAATCCACATGGGTAGGATTGGAAGCCAACTCTACTATCTCTGAATCTAATGGTCTTTCCAATATACTAACTGCCGCATCAGCTTCCCAGGCACCTCAAATACATCTCACCCAACCCTTTCTTGGAGTGCAAGAGGAATGAGACCATATCTAGGTCTATAGCAAATTAGCTGATCACTTTACTGTAAGCACTTAACATTTCTAGACAAGGACTTTTTGGTTCTTTCTTCCAGTTAAGCCTCTTACTGTGATGGTTTCTAAATTCTTTCTATTTGTATAGGAAACCTATTTTTTGTGCAGTTTTTTGTTTTATTTTATTTTTAACTTGGGATTTCCTTTTCTTCTCAAAGCACTACTCACCAAAAAAAAAAAAAAAAAAAAAACGGGTTTTTTTATATCTGGAAATACCCCAAGAATTCTGATAGATAGTAGATTCTATATATCCTGTTTGGGTATGTAGAATCAAGTAGAAGTGGGAAAGGAACACTCATTTTGAAAGCACCTATGAAGTGCCAAACCCAGTGCTAACAACCCTATGAAGCAGGTACTATTATTATCTTTACTTTATACTTTAGGAAATTGAGACAGAAAGAAGTTAAGTGGCTTGTCCAGTGTGTCATAGCTTGTAAGTGTCTAAGAACATATTTGAATTAAGATATGCCTGATTCCATCTCCCTATCCAGTGTATCACCTAGCTGTTTAAATTAGCTAATTTATTTAGCTAATAGAAAACTAAATTAATAAGCATCAATAAAAATAATAATAATAGATATTTGTTTAGCCCTTATTTTGTCCCAGGTACTATGGTAAGTACTTTATAATTAATATCTCATTGGGTCCTCACAATAACCCTGGGAGGTAGCTATTATTATACTCATTTTATGTATGAAGAAACTGAGGTAGATGGAGGCTAAGTGATTTATCCAAAGTCATTCAACTAGGAAGAATCCAAGGCAGGATTTAAACTCAGTACTTCTTGATTCAAGTCCATTGTTCTTTCCATTGTGTCAGCCATCTGTCTAAATCAGAGATTTGTCTTTTCTTTGCATAATTTTACAATACAGAGGATTATTGCTACATAGTACTGTTCCCTCAGTGACCCTTAAGCTATGGGAGAGAGGCAATAGAGAGAGAGAAGACAAAGGGGCAATAGGAATGGATGTACCAAAGAAGAAACAAGTAAAAGGCATAAATGTGATATTGTTCCATAGAGGGAAATGTTCCATTCTTTATTTATGTTCTGAATCACTCAATACAAGGATCACCAAAACAACAAAAATGGTGATATCCAAATAAAGTTCAATTATTGTACTGTTCAATTCCCACATCAGACTAATTGAAGATGGAAAAGAAGCAACGAGGCATTCTATATCTTCCCATCAGAGTATTCAGACACTTGACCTGGGAATTGCTTTTCCTTTTAATTATTACAAAATTTATTGGCCTTCACTTGCATCAAAAAGGAGGCTTCCAAGTTTACCCGGACAAATCCCTTTCTTCCTCTAGTCAGCCCAAGCCCTGAGTCTCTCAGCAAGAAGTGGAGTTGACTGGCTAGGATATTTACACAAATTGATATTGATAGTTCTGTGGACCAGAGATCATGGGAAAGGGTAAAAAGCTAAATTAATATTTAATAAGTCATAAAGGAAATCATGCAAGCTTTGAGTGCCTCTACACCCAAAAAAGGAAAGGGGAACTGAACCTTCGGCATATAAAAAATGCTATATTTTTATTGAACAGATTATATAGATTCCTGGATAACAATAATAGCCAATATTTATATAGCACTTGCTATGTGCCAGGCACTGTGCCTAAGCATTTTATAATTATCATCTCATTTGATAATCACAACAATCTTGAGAGTTGAGTGCTATTATTCTTCCCATTTTAGATATGATGACACTGAGATAAACAGAGTGATTTTCCCAGGGCCATCCACCTAACAAGTGACTTAGGTCATATTTGAATTCAGGTCTTTCTGATGAGTGGTATGGAATTCTATCCACAGCACCATTTATCAAACATAAAACCTTTATTATGCTTTATACTTCATATATTCATACTTCATACTCTTAAACTCTTATTACCACTTTATACTCTTATTATCACCAGTGCTCAAGGATGTTTCCAACTTAATGATGCTCTTATAGGTAAAATAATGTGGAAAGACATCACAAATGCAGAAAAAGTTCTGGATCAGGAATCAGGTGATGAAATGACAATCTCAGAATTGTCCTGTACTTCTGAGGTAATCTAGCCCAGCCTTTCCTGTATAAAAGTTACTTCTACAACTTACTTGATAAGTGGTCACTGAATCTTTTCTTGAAGACTTCCAGTGAGAGAAAAATCCAATACCCAATAAAGCAATTCCACCTTTTGGATAGCTTTGATAGTTAGAATATGTTTCTCTACATAAAGATTAAATTTGCTTCTTGGGAGACTCCACTCATTTCTCCTGCCTCTGCCCCCTAAAGTCAAATAGGACAAGATGGTTATCTCTTTGTTTTTCTTTTATTTCTTCCCCCAAAAGAATGTAAGCTCTTTGAGGACAGGAACTGATTTTCTATTTGCTTGATTTTGCATTTCCCAGTGCTTAGCACAGTGATACATAGTAAGTGATTAATAAATGCTTGTTGCCCAACTGCCTTTCATTTGATATGCTTTTATAATATTTTTAAATGGTCAGTATATACCATGGAGCAATTAGGTTGCCTAGTGGATAAAAGTTAGGAATACTCATCTTCCCCAGTTTAAATCTGGCCTCAGACCCTGTGTGACCCTCTCATCTATAAAATGAGTTGTAGAAGAAGGTAGCAAATCATTCCTATATGAATAATTGAATATTACATCCAATATTCACCCCTAAATCTTTTTTTCCTAGACTAAATATGCTCAGTTCCTTTAACTAATTCTCATGTGATATGAATTCCTATCATTAACACTGTCCTCTTGATGATATCCAGTTTATTTGTATCCTTCCTAAAAATTCACTGCCACAAATTCAACATAATACTTCTGGTCAGATCAGACCCCAGTAGTACCTTAGGGCTAGTAACATTAAGCTTTACTTCATTTTGGGTTTAACAGTTAATGATGCTAATCATATTAATAGTCTTCTTATCGGTGGGGATTTACAGGAAAGGGACCCAAAGGAACTTCTAATCCAATCCTCCATTTTACACATTAGGAAACAGAAGCCTTAACAGATAACATGACTTATTTGTGTCACAAAGTTTAATTATATTTAACAAGCATTTTTAAATATCCTGCTATGAGCAAGGGACCCATTCCTGTTCTCATGGAATATCTTCCTTGATAACCCCTTCCTTGGTTAGCATATTACAATCTGACATATTGACATCAAATTCACATATTTTTGTCAAATGAATTATCTTGTCATTCTCCACCTCCTCATTTGTACTTTATATGTTGATCTTCTAAGCCCAAGTACAAGACTTTACATTTTTTCCAATTAAATTTCATTTTAGAATCAGGCCAATGTTCTAGGCTGTCAAGAAACCAGCTGGAAAATGTAGTGGATAGGATATTGGACCTGAGATCAGGAAGATCTTTAAAACATTTAAGGAGGGTTCCTAGGTCAACCAACTCTTCATTTCCTACCCAGATTCACTGTTTTGTAAATCACTACCTGAGACAAAGATGCCCCAGGAATTCCACATGCTGAAAGATCACCTCACCTTGGCACTCACCTCTTACCAGTATCTCCTACCTCTGGATGATGATCTACTAACGAATGGAGAAGATAGAATGGAGAGCATTTAAGGAAGGCAATCAAATCAACCATCTCTTTATTTCCCATATGGCTGCATTCCTTTAGATTTCTCAATTATGTCCCATGCTGGCTACAGTCCTAACTACAAGCCCAGCCCCTCTACCGCTGTGCCACCTAATTGCATTAAATCAGTTATTATACGTTTCTCTTCTTCTTGTATCCAATCTCATCTAATGAAAAGAGTACATGGGAATTAAAATTAGAAATCCAAATTAAAGCTTAAAATACATTTTTGCTATTTATCACCCTTATGACTCTGATTAATTAATTCAATTAACCCCTCTGAGCCTCAGTGGCCTAATCTACAAAAGAAGGAGATTGAAGGGCATACCCTCTGAGGGTCTCATCCAGTTCCAACACTGATGATGCAGAATTACCAAAGGTACCTACCATTCCATTGTTTAAGTTCCATGAATTTTGTTCTCATTTCCTCAGAGACAAGCATACATCTGCTATCCCCAAAAGACCCAGGGAATGGTCCTCCTATATTCCTTTTCTCTTTGGTCAGCTTGAAATAGTTTTGCAAACACTGAAGTGGATGAAAGACTAAAGAAAAAAGGATTGAAATGGATCCAAGGTAGCCTTAAGCCACTTTATGAGTGAGGGGGAATTCCAGTGGAATTCTATTGGATGAGTGATGGCCTATAGTATCAAGATATATAGTTCTTGCAGAGATAAGATCTAGCACAGGAATTAGCCTTAAAAAAATTAGTTTATATTAAATCATAAAGACAACATGGATAAGTTGAAAGAGATCTGGATCTGGAATCAGAGAGCCAGATGTCTTATTCTGTGACTGTTCCTTACTCCCCAAAAGGCTCAACTCAAATGACACCTCCTACAGGAAGCTTGTCCCAATCCAAAGAGTCTATAATGCTTTGCAACACACTCATTAGTACATACATGTCATATGTCCCTTAAGAAGGTAAACTCATTGAAGGAAGGATCGTGGCCTTTTCTTATAGTGTCTAGCTGGTTTTCAATCATGTCTGACTTTTCATGACCTTATTTGGGGTTTTCTTGGCAAAAAGACTGAAGTAGTTTACCATTTCCTTCTCCAGTTCATTTGACAAATGAGGAAACTGAGGTAAACAATATTAAGTGACTTGCCCAGTGTCACATAGCCAATAAGTGTCTGAGACCAGATTTGAACTGAAGCCTTCTTCACTCCAGGCTTGGCACTCTATTCACTGTACCACATCACTTCTCATTAATAGAATCCTAATAAACATTTGTTGTATAAAATTGAATTCTGTGACATAAGTAAAACATATTATCTCTTAGGATCTCATTATCCTCATGTATAAAATATATGACTGGATTACATGATCCTTTGGGTCCCTTTCAGATCCAAAATCTGTGACCTATAATTTAGCCATCTCTTCCTCAAAACACTCATGACCTGAATCCCCATCCACAAAAGGATCATTAATATGAGTAACATCATCTGCTAAGTTCAATACAAGGGGCGTCCAAGCAAATTGCTTTCTGCAAGAGACTTTTTTTTTTCAAAAATACCATCACCACAACAAAAAATGAATGAGTCATCATCATGCAACAAAATGGAATTTAATCCAAGATTGAAGGTCATATAGCAACACCAGATCGCTTTATTAGAGGTAAATAACTTCAGTAGACCAGCTGGCTGCTTAATAAACACAAACACACACACACACTCACATACACACACACACACACACACACACACACACACACACACACTCAAAGGAAGCAGTACTGAGGATGCTGGTCTCACAGTAAACAGATTCCCTCAGCTTGACTCATGGCATTTCTTGCAGGAATGGCCCCAAAACATGAAGTACCAAGGAAAAGTCTGAGATTAGAAACTGTTGACTTCCAGTCATTGTCATATTTTTCTGGGAAGAAAGCCAAATGTCAAGCTGTCTATCTGTACTGGATGGACATTTCAGCCAGGTCATATTACCTCAACATTTAAGCTACTAGAGAATAAGAACCACAGAATCCTAGATTTTTGACATCGAGCAGCTATATGCTCCAATCTATACTGGAAAAGAATCCCCATTTATTACATATTAACAAGTGGGCCATCTAACCTCTATTATAATTTAGGTATCATATATATATGGTGGTGGCTCATTTTTCTTTTTGTTGGTCCAACTATATGATTTTACTGGAGAGGGGCATTTCAGGAATGGAAACTTCCCACACCAATGCCTATCAAAAGCTCCTCTGTAACTTAGAGTCTTAGAGAATAACCTGGTGGGGTCTTAGAAATTAAGTGACTTGCCTAAGATCATATGGTTATTAAACATCATAGGTGTACAATCTGAACCTCGGTCTTTCTGGCTCCAAGTCTAAAAGTCAATCCACCACATCAGATTGTTTTTCAGTTGCTCAATAAATAGAAGAAATTCTCAATTTTTATATTACTATCAGTAAAATGTTTATGGAAATTAAAGACAAATTGGCCTTGTCTTATCATAAAGCATACATCTGCCAGCTCTACACTGACCCCCTGTCATCAGCTGGCAAGTTTGTGGAGAAAATAATATTTTTCTGATTCTATGAGGCAAAGCAGAGTATAAATAAGAAAGAAAATTTGTCACACAGACCCTACAATGAATTCCAATGTCAAATACAAAGGGGCTCAGGATTATTTAGACAACCCCATCACATTAACAACAACTCTATTAGCATAGATCATTGAGAGCTGATTGTATTGAACAACAAATTGTTTATCTCATCTGATCCATAAAACTGAAACTAGATAAGTACAATGATAGAAAATGTCACACTAGATCATCAAACCCAGAAATTTTATCTTTACCCCTATTATCTACATGATTATATATTTTTTAAAAATTCTGTTTGGCTTTTAAAACCTTTTATGACCAGACCCCTTTCTACCTTTCCAATCTTCTTTGGAAGATGAGTCTTCCTGGCTTCAGGCATGGTATTCTAGCCACTGTACCACTTAGCTGCCCTCAAGCATATAGTAACTGTTTAATGAATATTTGTTGATTTGGCTTGATTTGATTCACCTGCAGGGCTCTATGTCTTTACAAAGAAAAAAACAAAAAACCTTGTGTACCATATCTCTCCAATTCTAAGAAATTTTTGGCAAAGTGAACCTGACATTCTGTGCTTTTCCAAACCTTGCATCAAAATTTTACCTAGGGTACAATATCATCTAGCCAAATGTGTCAGCAAAGAGAGGACAGAGACTGAAGCTAATTTCTCCATTTTCCAAGGTCTCCCACATACTCATTTATAATTTGTTTTGAAGCAGGAGAAGATATTGTTGGGGAGAAAAGGAACAAGAACATGTGATTGACATAATAATTGAGATTTGTGTAGGATAAATATGCACTTATTAGAAACATTATGTTCATTCTAGCCTGAAGAATGACTAATGATGACATAGAGTTGAGTAAGAGGGTGTCTACAGAGTTTACATTGTATTCTATTGTTAGCAGAGAAACATTATGGCTGGCTTTGGTACATATTGGCTGAGTGATCCTGGGCAATCACTTTTAAATGTCCCAGGCAGTACTTAAAGAGTAGAATTTGAATAAATGAGTATACCCGAGATTTGTATTGTATCCTACTGTGTGTGAGAGAAGGTGTTCACCATGCATACAGGAGACAGTCCTAGAGTCAAGGAAATCTAGGTTATGTGATTTACCCAAGATCACACAGACTTAGGTGCCTGTGACACATAGTCTGAGTGACTTTGGACAAACCTCCTACGCTCTCAGCGCCCCCAGACAATTCTCTAAGCCTGTAAGTTGTCTAGTAGATGCCAAAGTGCATTGGTTGAGGTAGTTTCCATATTGAGAATTCTCCATACTAATGAAATAAATAGTTCTGGTCAAAAAATTGTGTGTTTAGTACACGAACACGCACATATGAGTGTATACTACATGCACTATCTAATCAGACTCCAGAATATGACTCAATAGGCTTAATGAAAAACTATAGCCCTTTGGGGTAAGATTCCAAATAAGCCCTATAACTGTGCTGTGGAACCTCTGTATGTGTGTGTGTGTGTGTGTGTGTGTGTGTGTGTGTGTTTCTACTTCTCCACATATGGATCTGGATTTGGGTTAATGCTTTGTGGGGCAGCTAGCTAGTGCAGTTGAAAAAATACCAGACTTGGAATCAGGAATACTAATCTTCCTGAGTTCAAATCTGAACTCAGATACTTATTAGCTATGTGAACCTGCACAAGTTATCTAACCGTTTGCCTTAGTTTCAACATCTGTAAAATGAACTGAAGAAGGAAATGGTAAATAACTCCAGTAACTTTACCAAGGAAACCCCAAATGGGATTATGTCATGGAGAGTAAGATATGACTGAAACAGCCAAACAACAACCAATGTTTTGTATCACCTGTGCCAATTCTTCCCTTCTTTACTGAAGATATAAATTAGAGTGAAGCTATTAGCAATAATCTCAATAACAATGTGAAGGACTGTAATTTAAACTTGCAAAAACTTCTTGGCTACAGAAAAAGAATAGAAAAAAGAGCCAAAGGTACTGAATCTCTTAGTTCTTAAAGAGGACCAAAATTACATTACTATGGTGGAGTCAAGGTACTATTTTTCTGAATGTGACTGGGAATATTGTATCATAGATTGGGCACAAATAGTCCACATGAACATTTGTAGTGGAGATGTCTAAGAATTTGCTCATCTCACATTTCTTTTGAGCTACTGCAATTCTACGTTGCACATAGAGCACAATGCCCGCTTTAATATGGACATACCATGCTGAGAGGTGCTTTGCCAGCATCTCTCATGTCACACAATCGGTTCCAAAGTACGTCATAGAGACATATTGAGAATGAAAAGAGGAACAAGAAAGTTTCTTTTAGTCAGACCTAGATTCTAGCTGAGGGAACATCTGAGAAAGGGAAAATTTATGTTGGGACTTATCAAATTTTAAACAATTCTTCTTCAGGATATTTGGAAAGAAAGTGGAAACAGAATGAGGGCAGGACACAAATCCCCCTTACATACTTAGGGTGTGACTTAGACTTAGCTGGGACTGAGGGTGCCTTTACAAAAAAGTCAATGATCTACATGTTCAGGGACTTCAGAAAAAAACTACTGCAAGGAGGTCTTCTGATTATCTCCAAAAACACCCTCCAAATCCTTTGTTTTTGTCTGAAATTCTACCACAGGGGCTTCAGTTCTTTAGAGGAAGGCTTTGATGCCTCATTGAACTATGAAGTCCCTTAGAAGGAATGACTCTTCCATCTTCTATTCTTTGGAAGGAATACATTGAGAGGCACCATGGGAGAGTGAATAGAGGGTCCAAATCAGTCAAACCTGGGTTTGAGTTCTGCCTAGGACACATACTAACTGTATCACCCTGAGCAAGAGGCTCAGTGGTTAAAGTCAGTATCCCAGGTAACCCTCTGAGACTACAAAGTACAAACTGCTGAGTGGGAGAGTTTATCTATGACATTGAACACCAGGAAGAATTAAGGAGGGTTAGAAAGGGAGCTACTTAAAAGTAGCAACTGTCTATTTCTTTTTGTAGCCCCAGCACTTAGAAAAACTAACTTTTAAGGAATCTGAGGCAGACAAGTAGCAGGTAGATAGAATACAAAAGTAAGGAAGATTTGGGTTCAAAATTTTCCTCAGATACCTAACTAGCTGTGTGATTCTGGGAAAATCATTTAACCTGCAGATGCCTCAGTTTTCTAAACTGTAAAATGGAGATAATAATAGCACCTCCTTCACAGAGCTGCTGTGGAGATTGAATAAGGCAATATATGCAAACCTTAAAGTGCTAAATAAAAGCCTCTTTATATAATACATAGAGCATATAATGTACTATATTTATATCTATATTATGGTGCTATATATTTATATTAATATATTAATGACTGGCTATTATTCATGTTCTTATATTTTTATTCTATTAGTATTGTTGTTGTTGTTGTTCTATTCAAATAGAAATGGCCTTGACATAATCCAAAACCTGTTATTGTTGTTCTTATATTTAATGTTTGGAGGACTGTTGTGCTGTGATTTTTATTTGCTGTACTTGAGGAAAAGTTCATCTTCTATGACTTTTTGGGACAATTCTAGTAACATATAGGAAGGAACCCAAGGATGGATGATAAGTCCTGTTTTGTCCTGTTTTCACATAAATTGATTTCCTCTGCAATGTCTCTATATTTTGACAGTTTTAATTTCCATGTAGTCTGAAGGTTATGGGCATTTTATAATGATATTTGTTGAAAATAATTATTACCTTGTTTTCATACGGTTTAGATAGAAAAAAGTCCTAATATAGGTAATTATCTTGCCATTATGCTTCTGAAAGTTCCACAGACTCAGGTAAATATTACACAGATATATAAAATAATTTTTTGGTAGTTGAAAATTATAATAATGATTATTTCCAAGAGACTTTTCGGAGAGGGTGGTTTAAAGGTCAAATATTCACGAAGGTGAAGAAAAATCTACCTTTCCATTAGAAACAGAGAATGTCAGAACTGGAAAAGTTCTAATCTAATCCTCTCATTTTAGAGATGAAGAAACAAAGCCCCTGGATGTGAAATGATTCACTGTTTTATAAAATTTTCTTTATTCCAGGAACACAAAATCTTTCTCATCCAAAAAGCAACATGGTAAAATGTATGGTAAAAGCTTATTCATAGTTGCCAAAGCAGAAACTCAAGAGAGTTTCCTCCACTTCTTGAGGACTCCAGTCCTTGATCTTCCAATCACAGTCAGAGTGGGTATGGATTTACCATATAGACTCAAAGGCACCTTGGCCAAATTCCCCTAAATCATGTTTATGTGTAAAGCTCCACCTATTCTGAGAGATTTGCTAGTATTTTTATTACTTATTTTTACATAAATATTTTATTTACATGAAAAATAAATATTTTCATGTAAAAATACTGCATATTTTTATTATGCTCATCAGGGAGGAAAAACTGGGATTTACTGCTTAATCTGAATAGTACAGCCAATTTAACCAATGTCCTTTTGCATGATTTCAAGACTATATCATCATCCTGAACATTTCCTGGCTTTGTGTATGTCAAGCACTGTCTTCCCCCACTTAATAACATTTTTCCCATTTAAGGTCTGTTTCCATCCTACATGCTAAGGTAAACAAATATATTTTCTTATCTCACTGAAATCAATAGCTGGGGAGATGAAGCCAAGAACACTAATTAGAAGTGCCAAGTCATTTTTCTATGGAATAGTATTAGTAGGTGCAGAATTTGTGCAGATATTTATCTCATTCATCTCATTCCCACAAATGATTCCTTTTTTTTGAACCCCTTCCCCCCATTCATCTCACCGTAATTAAAGATCTCACCATAATTAAAGTTCCAGGCTAAAAACTCAAGATTCTTTAGATTCTTCAAACTGAAAATTCTTCAACCTGTTTACTTCTGAAATCCCCTCTAACTCACTCTATGACTCACGTTGGGATACACCTCAGGGACCAGCAAGAACAAGTCAAGATGTGTCTATAGTAATAATGGTAGCAAGAGTTAAGGAAATTCTAGTAAGAAGCTCTCCCACCCTGACTCCAGTCAGGCTATATCTTGTCAAAGGCTAAATGTGCACACCACCCTATCCTTTGAGAATCGAGACCAGAACTATATTCAGTGTTCAAAAAACAGAAAAAAATCCTAGGAGAGGGGAAAAAAAGTATAATTAAAGATATTTTTATTAATATAACACCTTTTTTAAAAAAAAAAAGAATTCAAGTGATTTTATTATATAGGATTATCTCATTTGTCCTAATGTGCATTATAATAATGAGCAAATGGGAATTATTCATAACATTTTACTCAGGGAAAAATTCATACAAAGAGATTTCTGTATTCATCTATCTTCTTTTCCAGACTTTGTAAAATCCTGATTGTTTTGAATGGAGAAAAACAGGATAATCATAGAATCATAAAAAAGAACTTAGAAATTATCAGGTCCGATGAGGTTGAAATTAAATGACTGAGCCAGGATCACACAGGAAGTAAGTGCCTGAGGTCCCATATGAATCCCATTCTCACTCCAAATCCAGCTTTAATACAGTGTCTGGCATACAGTAGGTGATTAATAAATGCATATTGACTGAATGAGCTGTTTTGTTTTGTTTTTACCAACAATTATCTGATAGTTTGTCCTATGGAAAAATAACCACATTTGTCAAATACTTCCCCAGAGTGCAAACCCACTTTCACTAGGATACAAAATTAAAGGGGCATTTTCCTTGAAATTTTCTTTAAGGATACCCACCCATGGTGTGCTTTCCATTCCTACAACACACATATTGCAAATCATAAAAACTTTTTAATACCTATGACCTTATATTGTCATCTACTTATTTCATGTATAACCTAGACTGCAAGCCAAACCTGGAACATTTGGAATGAGACTTTCCTAATGTGTAGAGAAGGCTGACCATAATATCTTATGCCTGCTGAAAGGCTGTTCAAGTCTCAAGACAGTTTTTAGAGGCAACTGGTAGCACAATGAATTAAGCACTGGGCGTGGAATCAGAAAGACTTAAATGTAAAGCCAGCCTCTGTCATTTACTGTTGTGTGAACTTGGATAAGTCACTTCTATTTGCTTCAGTTTCCTCCACTGTAAAATGGAGATAACAACAAGCTCCTACATCCTAGGACTATTGGCAGGATCAAAGGAGAAAATATACTTACCATAGTGTTTGGCATATAGTAGTTGCTAACTAAATTCTTATTTCCTCTTTCTTCTCGCTGGAATTAGACCCAAAGAGAGTAGAGAATCATGAATAACTCTCTCAAAGAAAGAATGAAGAATATCTCTCTTTTTTGAATCTCTGACACCAAAAGAAGCACACAGTAGTCACATCTGCATTTTTCTACACCAATTAGAAAGATTTAATGCAACATGATCCGGTTTTGGCTAGAAACGAGTTCACCTATATCTCTTCCACAGAAGTCCTCTTGAGCGAATTCATTCATAATATTGGAGGTACTCAGCTTCTTAAATGATATTACTAAATCTCAAGCTCTGATTGGTCCTACAAAACTTTGAGGACTAGATTTCAATCATGGTAGACTTCATGAATATTGGAAAACCAGCTTCCTCTTGATGAGAGGGTCTTATAAGGCACTCATATGGTGCTGACTTTTTCAGTCACAGCAGCTTATGAAAACTAGCCACTATGCATGGGAGAATTGACAGCTACATTGGTGAAGAGAATGCCCAAATCAATAAAATTATGGCTCCTTATACTATGTATGTGAGTCATGTCTCTCTAGATAAGCTCCCTTCACAATGGTTACTTGTCTTTTATTTTTTTAATTTATATATTATTTATTATCTGCTTTGTAATTAGTAAAAATTCTTGATAAATACCATTCTATTCATTCATTTATTTATCAATCATCAGAATGCTGGGCATATAGTGGGCATTTACTCTAGAACGATAGGCTATTGGAACTGGAAGAGGTCTTAGATGTCCTCTAGTCTAATCTCTTTACTTTGTTGATGATGATACTAAAGTCTGGAGAAATGGCAAGCTTTTTGCATTGGCAAAGTCAGAAAAACTGTATTGTTCTCACTTCTACGCCAATGTTCTTTTTCCTACATCATTCTGGCTCACATGATGGCTAATGATCTAAAAGTCACATTGACTCTGTTTCTTGAGAGATTCGCCATCAAGATGACAGAAAAATGTCATTAGATAAATGATAGATAAATGAGCATTTTAATTTTTTTCTTGGCTTCATTAAGGGCAAAAAGGCTATTTTTGACAAATCAGATTGTTCTCATTCACTGTAGAGCTCACTGTCAAGTAAACTGCAGCACTTTTTTTTTTTTAAGTTAGAGATAACGTTGGGTTATGGATAGAGTCAGGGTTTCAGCGATACAAAGACCCAGGTCCAAGAACCATCTTTGATGAATACTAGGCGTGTGAGTATGGGGAAGTCACATCTTCTCAAGTGAGTAATCTATATAGGTGGAAAGAGTTTTCATGTTGATAAAGAGAGAGAAAAAGAGAGGGGCTACAGAGAGAGAAGGAAAAAGAAAAAGGAAGGAAGGACGGAAGGATAGAAGGAGGAAGGAAGGAAACTAGGAAGGAAGGAAGGGAGGGAGGGAAAGAAGGGAAGGAGAGAGGGAAGGCAGGGAAGGGAGGGAAAGAGGAAGGGAGGGAGGGAAAGGAGGGAAAGAAGATAAGGAGGGAGAGAAGGCAGGGAAGGTAGGGAAAGAGGAAGGGAGGGAGGGAAAGGAGGGAAAGAAGGTAAGGAGGGAGAGAAGGCAGGGAAGGAAAGGAAGGAGGGAAGGGAGGGAGGGAACAAGGGAGGAAGGGAGGGAGAAAGTGAGAAAAGGAGAGAGGAAGGGAGGGAAAAAGGGATGGAAGGAAAGAGGAAGGGAAGGGAAAAAAGAAGGGAGGGAGGGAGGGAGGGATAAACACATAAAGATAAACAACCAGCAGCTGATATTTATATAGTACTTTATACATCTCATTTGATCATCACAATGATCCTGGGAGGTAGAAGCTTTTATTATCCCCATTTTACAGCTGAAGAAATTGAGTCAGAGGTTAAGTGCCTTTTCCAGGGACATAATGACTGGTAAATGTTTGAGGCTACATTTAACTCAATTCTTCCTGATTCTGGTGTTCTGTTCAGTGCGCCACCTAACTGCCAGAGTTGTGGGTGGTACCAACCCAGAATAAGAAATAGGGAAGAACAAAATGACTCCTCCCCATTCTCCTTCCCTTCCCTGTTCTTTAATACAAGGCACTATCTCAAACATTCCAGTATCATGGTACAATGGAATAATGAAGCTGTTCTCCAGGGAAAAGGAGGCTGCCATGCCTGTGGCTGCCACTATATGCCCTTGACTTTTGTTCTTAGAGAGAATGTCATTACACTTTAATTAGTGCACTTGGCTGCCTAAAGAAAGCTCAATGCAGAGAGCTATAGTGTAGTGGCAAGGCTTATTGCCAGGAAGACCAGAGTTTACCTCTGACACATGCTGACTGCATGACCCTGATGAACAAATTTATTCTCTCAGAGCCCTCAGACAATTATATTGGTAAAAGAAGTATCTCCCCCCCACTTCCTCTGGGTTCCCTATGCCAGTGAAATCACAGGCCCAGACAGGAGGGTGCAAAAAGCCAGAAGCGATCAATAACAGCAGCAAGATCAATAGCTTACCAAAGGACAGCTGAGAACACATTATTTCCTGCTTTTGCAAACACTTGCTGGATTACACTTCACAACATCCACAAGCCACTTCAGTTTGCTGTTGATGTTTTAATAACATGCTGTATGCCGTTTCTGTACAATTTATAGGTCTGTTCTCAGTTTATCAGCAAAATTTTTTCCCTCTGACCTTTGCAGTTTTGGCAACTATACTGTATTTCTTGGATAGCTCTGTGCCCACACGGAATCGATCAGAATACAAAAATCCCCTTACATTACAAAGTACTCCCCCTCTCCCATTCAGAATTAGTCCAAAACAGCAGAACTCCAAGAAAGGCTAAAGTTGAGCCTAGAGCAATTTTGACTCAGAAATGTGAATTTTTCTTAACTAGCAATGATAAAATTCTCATTTTTCTCAGAGAACCACATCCCAAAACAATTGAGCAGCAACCAAAGTTTTTGTGCCTGCTGCAGCCTAAAGCAAATAGGAATTAATCTTGCTTTGAAACGAAAGAAAGAAGAACATGAAGTCCTTTAGAGTCTAGTCTACGGCAATCTTTGCCAAAGCTATTGTCCCAGGTTGGGCAGTGACAAACACATCTCAGTTAGTTTCCCTAGTGGCCAACATGACCCAGTTGGACCAAAAATCCATGAATTGCTTGCTCAATGAATGTGTTAAGGCTTTGTCTGCCAAACAAACAGAGATGCATTGGAGTCCCACATGAATGCTTCTATCTATTTCCTCCAGGAGGATTTCAGTACTAATATCTCAAGATTGTTATCTCAGGCTGTGTTCCTTTCTGAAAGTTTGGATGTCTGCCCCCCCTTTTGAAGGGTATAAATTTTGGCTTTTATAAAGAGAATGAGTTGCAAGAGGGTTTTACATTATGTATGTGCTGGCCACATACTAAGGATTTCCAGTGACTCCTTTGTAAAGAGCCTAGAATGCCTTGGTTGTAACATTCATAGCCTGAATGTGGCCCTGCCCAGAGAGTTGTTTGCTCATTGTTCAGCCACTCCTGTTGATTCCCTTTCTTGACTGGAACTTGTCTAAATGTGATAGGGAAGGACAATTGATAGACAAATGGACAAAAACACATTCTTAGGAGGAAAATTCTACATGGGTATACTTCCCTCAGTAAAGCTGAGTCTTTTTTCCTGTCTTGTTAGGTCCAGTTTGTGAGTTTTCTGATATTTTGACATTCCAAATCTTCCTGAGTCAGTATCAGCAATTAATATCTCAGATTCCAAAAGAATAAGATATCTTCCTGGTCAAGAACATACAAATCTTCTCTTGGTAAGCCATAGGAAAATACATTTAGAGCTCAAAGGAAACCTTGCGCAGTATGTAATCTAATTCCCTCATTTTATTAATAAAAAAATGAGGCCCATCCTTAGTAAATAACTTACCTAAATTTATGCAGGCATATGTGTTGAATCTAGAATTCTAATCTAGACTGCAGGATTATAGATTTAGATATAAGAGAGACCTTACAGAGCATCTTTCTTTATTTTGAGATTAAAGTTCTCTGATCACCAGTTTCCTCTGTACCAGGTGCCTCCTATAAGATGGAAAGGATCATATCCTTCTCAGAAGAAACAAGTACAAGGACAAACTTTAGGAAAATTAAAAGTAAATGTTAATATCTTGATGCAATAAAGTCTTAAGTTATGATTATTTGATGTTTGATACTTTTATTTTCTAGAATTAGAAGCCATCAGAAAAGTAAGAAAATCCATAAAGTGATAATGTGCCCAGAACTCATGTTGATCCTGGATATTTAAAAGCAAGCCTTTTGATTCTGGACACTGAATTTTTCTCTTTAAAAGCTTTTATTCATTATGTGTTATGTGCAAGAAAAAGACAAAGTTTTCATATTCACATTTATTTATTTTAAAAAATTCTTTAGCATGATATTGCTAGATCCTTATAGATTTTTTTTTTATTTTTAAGAGAATTTTGCATGTGGCACACTTAAAATTCTTCCCTAATACCACCAAACAAGCCCTGAAGTTCATTCAAACATTCAAACACAGCCAGCATCCCCATAAATATAAGGTTCTGGAATCCTCATTTCTTCATTTTATTCAAAAGAACAAATAGCAAAAAAAAAAAAAATCATAAACAGAAAATGAAAACACACTTACAGATCTGAAAAGCAATACAGTATGGTAAAAAGGGCGTTTTCTCTAGGCTAAAAGGAGTTGGTTTGAATGCCAGGTCTGCTTCCTCCTACTTGCGAGCACAATCATTTCCTCTCTGAGACTCAATTCACTTATCTATGACATGAGGAGTTTATTATGCACACACACTGAAGACAATAATATAAATGAAATCTCTTGTGACTGACCTTGTTCCCAGTAAAGAAATAAGGAAGCATTTCACATTTTTTGAGACAGGAGAACTATGGGTATAAAATACTGCATATACTATCTGACATCGTCATTATGTTGGTTAGTTTTGCTTAATTGTTTTTCTTTGTTATAAGAGATGGCTCATTTTGTGTGAGAGGAGGGGTACATGTTATATCTGAAAATGTAACTTAGAAACAAAAGGCAATAATAGACTGATTTTTAAATAGTATAAAACAAGAGATTTGAGCTTGATAATGACCTCTAAGGTCACCCTTTTTTTGACCCTGAATCTATATTCCTCCCAGTGTTAACCTAACCCAGGCAGAAAAAGTAAGATAGAATTATAGATCTATTATAGAAAAGACTACGGAGATTAACCACTCATTTTAACACAAAAAAGAAATTGAACTTCCAACATCAGGACAGCAAAGATCGGAAGTGAGATTGATCTGCTAGACAAGCTTCTTTCCTGCTATAACTATTGGGGGAAAATGTTCTTTACAAGAGGTTTACTAACCTGAGAGTAGCTTGGAACATAGCTCTCATTTGTCTCATTTACCTTCCATAGCAGGCCCCTTCATCTATATTCCAATCTATATTTCAATATCTATATCCAATATACATATTCTAATATTAGAATCCTAAAAAATTAGGATTGTTTTAAATCCTAAATTAGGATCTTAGGAACATATTGAGTCCAAGCTCCTGAGTTTGCAAATCAGGAAACTGAGGCACACTAGAGTGAAGGGACTTGCTTAAAATCCAATAGTGGAGCCAACCAGCTCTCTGACTCCAGATTCTATACCCTCTCTAATAATTATATTGTATTAAATTATGAGATTTTTGGAGAAAAGGAACCACATTTACCTCTGGATCACCCCTTAACATCTAGTGCAGTTCCCCACATTAAACAGATGTTTAGTAAATTTTTTTTGAATATTGATGAATGGACAAATGAATAGCTATCTGGATTCTCAGAAATCCTTTCCTTCTTCTTTATTTCTTCAATTTTGTACTTCTTTGTTGTTATTGATATTGTTATTGTTCAGTCATTTTTCAGTTGTGTCCAACTCTTCATGACACCATTTGGGGTTTTCTTGGCAAAGATGCAGGATTTTCTTCTCCAGCTCATTTTATAAATGAGGAAACTGAGGCAAATAGGATTTAGTGACTTGCCCAGGATCACACAAGTAGTTAGTGTCTATGCTCTGGAAGATTAGTTTTTCTGACTCCAGGCTTGTCACTCTAAATATTTCACCCCTTTCTTTTTTTTTCTTTTTCTCTAAAACAGAATGGGAAAAAAGTTAATTCACTAGTGAATGCTTTTAAAAGCCCTTACAAATTCATGTTCTGGCTATATCACCTATGAGCTACTTGGATTAGGTCCTTCTCTGTGCATCCTAATTTCCTCTTCTCTAAAATGAGGGAGTTGGACCATTTCTAGGTTCAATTCCAGGTCAAAATTCTATGATGCTATGGTCATATTCTAGACCATACTTTGGACCTGGGTTATTTCCTCTCCAAAGGCACCCATATTGGTTTACCCTAATCCAGTAGTGATAACCAAGTGCTACTGAACTTTTCAAAAGGAGAATTCCTTTTAACTCATGGAGCTAAGAAAAGATTTCAGGGTCAAAGAGGAGACCTTATCCTAATAGAGACCCTGTTCTAGATAAATATATTCTATATATATATTTTTTATTATCATCCTTCCCCCACCATCAGTGTTCCAAATCTATTGACCTTAATGCTTACTATTCACTAGGCTGTATTGAAATTCTTATTCCTTATGTCCTTTCCCACATTAGTATGAAATTCCAGTTTTTCAGGCCCACATGCTTTGGCTTCAAACTCTAAATTTTCTCTAGGGGTTGAGAGTAGAGGGTGACTCCTTCAGTCTAGAACAGCTGCAGGAAGCTCTGAGTGACATCACTATCCCCGAAGCCAAAAAATCCATGAGGTCAGGATCCGGGAAGCCATCTTTGCAGAGAAAAGTCACAAACTCCAATCTTCCTTCCGCCACTAGGGAATGAGCTCACCATTCTCAAGAAGCCAATATTCCAAAGATGCCAGGTTATCCCTAAATTAGTGTTCCTCCATCCTGGGAACTCTGCAGGTGCTTCAGTAGAGCAAACTAGCTCCCAGCCTGGACCGGATGGGCTATAGAAGATGGGAGTCTAACTCTAAATCTTCATTCATTTTAAGTTACAAGACCATTGGGGAAACAAACTGTTCTGTTTTCTTGGGCCAGGAGGTGTGGATCTTTGAATAATCAAAATGGAATTGATTATGGTCTAGGGTGGGAATGGAAAGGAGCTTCCCCAAGGGATTCTCTGTGGATCAGAAATTCCTGGCTATACCTTCCCTCACTTTTGTTCTCTATGGTTTATTTTCTAGATCATAGAAATTTCTGCCTTTGTGGGTCAGACCTAGGGAAGGGATCTGGACGCTAGGTGTAAGATTTAATTGTTATTAGAACAGTTGCATTTGTATTTTATAGCTTTAAAAGCTTTTCTACAAAGATTCCATAAAGAAGCTACATGACTTAGTGGGGTAGGGTACAATCTGAAAACCCGAGTTAGAATTTCATCCCAGAAAGAAGTGTGTCTTTTTAAGTCACTTAATTAATATGTTCCTCACTTTCCTTCTCAGTAAAATAAAGGGGGCACATTTGGCTTTCATGGCCTTTTAGTTCTATTCCTCAAAACAATCATAGGGGTTGTGAGCCTGTATTATTATAGCCAGCTCCAAGGACACCAGAGGATCAGAGAGATAAAGTGACTTATCTAATATTCACAAAAATGGAACTTAATAGACTCATAGATTTAGAGCTGGAAGAGATCCTAAAAGCTGCTTAATCCAGCATGCTTATTTTATAAATAAAGTCCAAGAAAGTGAATTTTTTTCAAGTACTCTGTATAGGACTGCTGGATTTCCCATTCATTTCATATCTGTAGTGGAATCATAACATGTGTTCTAATAAAATGGCAAGTCAAGCTTGGCTCTTCAGTTCTTTCAAATACCACACAGGAAGTAAGTGGTAGAAGCTAATATTCAAACCCGGGTCCCATAACTCCAAACCCATCATCTTTTCCAAAGCACCACAAAGCATGGTGGAACAATAGTCCTCAAAGCTAGGTTTTCTTATCTATGTCTACAATGTTCTTCCCATCATGCTATCTCCCTGAGATACCATGCTGCTGCTCTATTTGGCATTCCCTCCACAAGCTAAATCCAATCTGTCTCTCTATTCGGTTTTCACATTACTCCCTTTTGTGCCCTATATTTTTAAGCCAAATTGACATACTGAATGTTTCCTGGTGTTCCCTCTCTCACTTTCATGCTGTTGTATGGACTATACCCCAAGCTTAGAAGGCTCACAGAATACTTAAATTCTTTCAAAGCTTAGTTGAGTTACTACTGATTAGAAAAGGACTTTCTTGCTGAAAATGTTCTCTATTCCCCATTACTTTGGATTATCACATACTTGAGATGAGGCAGGGGTATATGGGGTATTCAAAAAGGACTAGACCCTCTGGCGGGGGCTCTGCTGAGCTCCTCCTTCACCTTTAGTGTCTACCTGACACTCAACTTTCACCTGTGATTCTAAGAAACTATAGCACAGTGGGCACAACCCAGTAAATCTTCTTGGCAGATGGGCTGAACCAGATTGAGGGTAACCACTAGGTTACCCTCTTCCAACAGAATGGGCAGATGAGAATGATGTGTTCCAACAGCCATGAAGGCAGCTGAAGCAGGTGCTGAGGAGTGCTTAGAGCTCATCAGATATCAAAAATGCCAAGCATCCACTGTGTCCTGGGCCATCACAACCAGTCATCTTAATTGTTGTTTTGCCACTGGATTTCAGTGACTTTGGAGGAGTGAGTGAGGCTGATGACTGCAATTCTGCTTCATTAAATCCAGTGCCTAAATCAAGATATCAACCCTGATGTTGTTCATCCTCTTTGAAAAGTGAGGAAAAACAACAACAATGGAAGGCATAAACCTGCTTCAACAGGGAGTCCAGGTGGGCAACTCAGAAGGAATTGTGTTCAATCCTGAGGGACCCTGACTCCAAAGTCAGGCTGAAATTAAGGCTGAAATGAGAGAGGCTGAAATTAATTTTCTCTCACATTTTCTGCTTATTACACTTCCTAACATAGAATTCTAGAGAAAATATCTTGAAGTTTGATATGGTTCAATCTAGGATCCTTTCTAGAAGAAATTATCAGGATAGATAATCAGGATAATCTTATAGAAAAGGTGCAGATAATAATAATTATTTGTAACAAGGTGGCACAGTAGACAGACTGCTAGATCTGGACTCAGAAAGTTCAAAACTACCCTCACACACTAAATGTGTGACCCCAGGAAAGTCACTTAATCTCTGTTTCAATTTCCTTATCTATAAAATGGAGATAATAATAGTACTTACCTCCCAAGTTGTTTTGTAAGGATCAAAAGAGATTTTATAAAGTACTTTGCAAACTTTAAAATCTTTTATAAATATCAGTTGTGGGACAGCAATCTATTTCCTCCAACACAAAAGGCATGTTAAAACAAAAAGACTCAAGGATATATTAACACATACTTAAAATTCTGAAAAGAGGATTAAGGATCTGATAGAAAGGAAGGTTAGAGTTAAGCACCAATAGGGGTAAGGATTATATCTTCCTAAAAGAAAAAAGAACTTTGGAGAATTGTATTTCATATTCATCTCACATCTGTGGTGCAGTTAACAGCACACATGTCCAAATAATCCGGCTTAGTTCTTTAGTTCTTTTGACTGCGGAATCCTCCTGGTAAATGAGCCCTTTTTCCCCATAGAAGTTGTTTTAGAAGTCACTCCCATTAAGCATTCAAATGCGTAGTTGTTTATTTACAAATTGCATGTGTATAGCATATTTTGTGCATTTTAAATCATATGCAAAAATTAACATTAAAAAGAATGGTAGAAAGATGAAGATAATATTTTAATATATTTACTAATGTAAAAGTATTTAATAAATTTTGTAAGTACAATATGATTGAATATACTTGATTGATGGAGGACTATAAATAGAAATTGTAAATAACTAATTATTTAATTAATTTTATCAATATAGTTAATCAAGCAGATGGACTATTTTATTTAGATACTTTTAGATATTGTGATGTATTTAATGATACATCACATAGCAATCAAATAATAGTTCATAACAGTCAGTGAACATAACAGTTTTTCAAAAGTAGTCACACTCTTCTATATATAGATTATGACAGTACACAATACAAAGATAAATCACCTTCAATTTCAACTCCATAAAAAGTTGTCAATTCAAATCGATTCTCTTTTCTTCATTCTTCATCCATTCCTTTTTTCTTTAATGTCTGCTTAATGAATGCCATGTACCTTAACTTCCTATTCATATTTGGGTATTTTTATTATATTTTTGTATGAGTGTGATGAACAGAAAAAAGATCAGTCAGGGAATGATGACAGTCCCATTTTGAAAACTGCTACATTACAGACTCAGCCTTTGGTTTATAGTCATAAGACCTGAGTTCAAAATCATTGGCACTATTATTTATTAGCTCTGTGACTCTGGGCCAGTGTTTTTATTTTCTCCTGGTCTCAGTTTCTTCATCTGTAAAATAAATGAGTTGGACTGAATGATCTCTAGGATCCTTTCCAGTTCTAAATTTATGATGCTATGATTCTGACCATGGGAGAGAGCCCACTAAGATTTATTTAAAATGCAGGAAATTATAAAACCCAACTTCTAAAAAATGAAGACGATGACCAGGGGCTATACTACTTTTTACTCCCTCTCTTGTCCTAATCCCAATTACCATTCAAGTTTGAAGTAGAAGGGGGCAGCAGTCTAGGTTTACACCCCCACATCCCTGGGGCTGTGAGTCATGGGGCTGCACCAGGGACCAGGCTGCTCCAGAGTCCTGAGAGACATTCGTAGGCGTTCAGCTCATTCCTTCTTCTCTTAAAGAATGTCCCTTCAGGAAGCTGGTTCATTTCAAGGTCGTTTTCCTTAATCCTGGATGAAATGCTGTTGTGAGGTGCTGGGGAGACAGAACAGAATGGTAGGGTACAAATTCTGACTCTGCCTTCACCCACTAGGAAATTGCTTTCCCTTTTCTGGGCTCAGTTTCCCATCCAGAAAAATGCAAGGAATGTCTTCCTTGTGAGATGGGTGGGCAATGAATGGGAAAGTCTAATCTGCTTTTATTTTAAAAGTTCTTTGTACTGGGATATAGAAAAATTGTCTAAGCCCCCAAAACACATTTATCAATGGGAGAGCTATCTATAACTCTTCTCAGCTGCTTTCTGAGAAGATATTTGGGAGAGGTATATGGTGAGAATCCAGAAACCTCTTTGGGAGTCTTCATGAAGTTTGAATTTATCTTCATCTGTCACTACCTATCCTTGACTTCATTCCACAAAGTTTTTCAATACTTATATTAAACTAAACTAAACTAAACATATACTAAAATGTGTTCAACTCACCAGTTCTCATACTGCCTCTGATTTTTACCTGTATGACCTGTCATATAGGTGCTGTATCCATTTTTGTAGAATGAGATGATCTTGAGTTAGGTGATGTCTTAGATCCCTTTCAGGTCTAGATCCAAGATTGTGCTGCTTGAAAGCTAGTAGACTCTGCCTGAGATCAGCTAAGTGGGGATTTGAACTCACAGTAAATGCCCTCCCATTGCCTTCCACATCTATGGGCAACATTCATATGTGGGAGAACTAGTTAGTGTCTGTAGTCAGATTTGTACTCAAGTCTTCCTAATTCCAGACCCAGCACTCTGTCTACAGTGTCACCTAGCTGTCCTGGAACATAAAAGGACCAAAGATCCCAAGAAGAAGAGGTCTTAGTGAACTTGAACATAAAAAGATAAATCAATGGCAAAAACAGTAACATCAGAAGGCAATAAGATCTCTAGACATGTACAAGCATCTATACACAGAATCTAACAGTGCCTAGTTAGTAGGTATTTAATAAATGCTAGTTAATTGATTGATTATTTAGGATAGAATTTCCACTATGGATACTGGATATCTTATAATGGGAATTTCTTTCATAAATGGGTTGGACCATTTGGCCACTGAGACCTCCTTTATTTCTTAAAGTCAGTGATTCTGTGATTTATAAGTTAGAAATGATCCTATGCTCTGTGGCCTCCTATTTCCTCTGGAACTTAAAGCATAATATCTCCTACATGGAACTACTCTACCTTGGAAGAAATAGTGATCACTACTTACACATGACCCCTAAAGCAAGGGCTTATCCGGATAAACCTAAGTCAAAAATATGATCCTCTAGATTCCTCTTTTGATTTATGTTTCTTTTTCTGAGCACAGGCAAACTAACAGTGATCCTGAGAGATGGAGTTTGGGGGAGTAGTTTCCTCAGACATTCAAATTTCCTGAATTCTTCAGCTGACTGCTTCCCTGCCATATTGCAGCAGCTACAACTTGGAGAAGGTGATTATTGATTAGCCTGAAGATGAGGCCATTCTCTGTCTTAATTTTCAAGGAGACATTGACGTGGAGGTGAACGTGCTGATTCATTGGTCTCACAAAATATCTCACGTTTTGATGTTTTAATCATCAACCTCCCAAGAAAGCATAATAGTCATTTTAAACGATTGCTTCATATTTGACTGTTTTGTCAATTCCCATTTGTCTTTTGTATTTTTAGCATTTCTTTTTTATAAAGGAAATACATAGCTGTTCTATATCAAATCTTCAGTGTACATTGAGGACTCATGTACTCCTTTTTTTTTAGGAGACTCTAGACATGAAATGAACTTTAAATTATTCTCTTTAAGGCTTCAGGGTAGGAAGGGAAAGAGTCAGAGAATTTGAGAAAGAATGAACCCAGTCTGGCTATATAAGTACAAAATGAGAAGCCCCTTGAGAGGAAGCAAATGAGTGCTTCAGATACTCTGGTTCTGGAAACAATTCTGTTGGAAAATACAAAGGAGTAACTAGTGAATCTGAGGGGCATCTCCAATCACCCTGATCAATATCTGGTCACTGGATCCAGATGGCTCTGCAGGAGAAAGTAAGGCAGGGACCTTGCACCTCATTTAAATCCAATTCACTTACATGTCATGACATCCCCTCCCTGATGTCATGGTACTCTTGGAGAACGAAGGACAAACAACAACAATGAGATATCCCAAAGTGTGAGCACACTTGAAACACTGCTAAATGTCCAGGTCTTCCTCCTCCAGCTCCATTCCACTAATACCCAATTGCTTATTAAACCATGATTTGTAGAGAAACCAAAGGGGCATGGCAGCAGGTAGTTACCAAGTTCAGGCAAAGATCACTATAAAGGAACAATGAAGTATATCATATCCAAATGACTGGGGCAGGAATCAGGCACCAAAGTCTGCAGTAAGCAGACAATTTTAGATTCAGATTCTATTTCCTTAAAACTGAATATAATGAGGAAACTATCATGAATAAATATTTAAATACCTACTATGTGCCAACCACTGTCAAGCACTGGATATTCCTATGTTTTTCAAGCTCTTCTGTTAAAAGGTTTTTAGGGGATGGTAGGTAAGACAAAGGAATCTCAGAAAAAGTAAGGAACATGGTAGGGTAAACAGGAAATTTAATATATCTGTGACATTTCCTTTACTGAAATAGGACAAGTATAGCCCCATATCATGTTAAAGCTGAAAGAAACTTTAGAAGATTGAGGTCAAATGCCACCTGTGCCATTTGCTACCCATATAACTTCAGGCAAATCACTTCTGGTTTTCACAGCTCTCTTTGGGAACCTATAATGAATAGGACATTAAAAGGATGCTTAATAATGAATATTGTAAAGGGGTTTATATTTCATTAGAATGATAATTTTGGGGAGCTTCAATTTGGGTGGAAAACCATAAAATAAAGTATAACTATATTTCATTTAAAAAACATAGGGTATTTTTTGGACCTTAGTTTTTTCATCTGCAAAAAGAAGGGGTTTGACCAGATGGCTTTTAGATCCCTGACATCTCTAAATGTAGGCTAGATGACAGCCAGAATGTATCTATCCTATGTCACAATGGATAGGATCTGGACATGAGTCAGGAAAAACTAAGTTCAAATCATGCTTCAGATATCCATTAGCTATGTGACCCTGGGCAAATCACTTAACCTATTTGTGCCTCAGTTTCTTCATCTGTAAAATGAGGTTGGCTCAATGGTCTCTAAAATCTCTCCCAGCTCTGAATCTCTGATCTTAGAAACATTTTTGTTGCCCCCAAAAAAGTCCTTAATTTTAAAAATAACAAGTTTATCTTGATTTTGCTCAATAACAGTTGTCAGCTATTTGCTCTCCTTTGCAGTTGACGATCTGCCTCCAACTTCTTTGCAGATAATTGCTGGAGACTGCTAATTAGCCTAGTTTTGAAACTTGAGGGAGTTAGAAGGTGGTTTGTTGTGGGGGGAACTGGTTTGTTTTTGTTTTGATTTTGCTGAAAGAAAAATTCTAAAACCCCAGTGTCCCAAACTCATGCACTATGGCATATTTCTCAACATAATGGTTTTAAAGCATTAGTCTTAGCCCACACCCCTCTTCTCTTTAGTGGAGTTCTCAGTCCAGTGTCCATCCATCTAAAAGGCCATGCTCATTGTGCATATCCCCCTACCACTATTAAGTCTATCTCCCAAAGAAAACATAAAAAAAGGGAAAGGGTCCACATGCACAAAAATATTTACAGCGCTTCTTTTTGTATTGGCAAAGAATTGGAAATCGCAGGGATATCCATCAGCTAGAGCATGGCTGAACAATTTGTGGCATGTGAATGCAAAGGAATACTATTGTTCTATAAGAAACGATAAGCAGGCAGGTTTCATAAAGACCTGCAAAGCTTTATATGAAATGATGTTGAATGAAGGGAGCAGAACCAGAAGAACAATGTACACAGTAACAGCAACATTGTGACAATTCCAAAAGACTTGAGATAGAAAATGCCATCCATAATCACAGAAAGAACTATGAAGTCTGAATGCAGATCGAAGAATACTCTTCTCAGTCTTTTTAATTTTTTTATTTGCTGTTTCTTGTTTTTCCTTTTTATTCTATTCTTCTTTCACAACATGACTAATATGGAAATATGTTTAACATGATTGTACATGTATAATCTATATCAGATTGTCTGATGTCTTGTGAAGGGAGGAAGGGAGAAAAATTAGGAACTCAAAAACTTACAAAAATGAATGTTGACAACTATCTTTACATGTAATTGGAAAAAATAAAATACTATTAATTAAAAAATAAATATAGAAAATATGGAAGACTGTCCAATAATACTTTTTTTTTTTGGAATAAAAGGCCATGATCTATTTCTGCCATCTTCCTACAGGGAAAGAGAAATCAGCAGTAAACTTAACTGGTAAACTTCAGTCAGGCACCTCTAAGTGAAATATCACCACAATTTCCTACTCACTATCATTCATTTACCCAATTCTAATACATAGTATGTGGAAGCTCATGAATCATGACCTATTCTCTTCTGAGCTTGCTAGTTCCATAAACAATTAGGTGGTAAGGTGGACAGCACTGGACCTGGACTCAAGAAGATCTGAATTCAAATCTAGCCTCTGCTACTTACTAACAAAACTACTTAATCTCTACCTGAGTCAATTTCCTCACCTATAAAATGTGGATTATAATAACACCTGTCTTTTAGGCTTCAAAGTCAGCTAAGTGATATAATGGATAGAATGTTAGGCCTGGAGTGAGAAGAACCTGAATTCAAAAATGACCTAGGATAGTTCCTAGCTGTGTGATCCTGGGCAAACCTCTTTACTCTGTTTGCCTCAGTTTCCTCATCTGTAAAATTATCTGGGAATAGAAAGGGCCAAGCACACTACTGGTCTTATATCTCAAGGAGATACTAAAGAAGGGAAAGGGACCTGTATGTGCCAAAATGTTTATAGCAGCCCTGTTTGTAGTGGCTAGAAAATGGAAAATGAATGGATGTTCTTCAATTGGAGAATGGTTGGGTAAATTGTGGTATATGAATGTTATGGAATATTATTGTTCTGTAAGAAATGACCAGCAGGATGAATACAGAGAGGCTTGGAGAGACTTACATGAACTGATACTGAGTGAAATGAGCAGAACCAGGAGATCATTATAATACTCCAACAACAATACTGTATGAAGATGTATTCTGATGGAAGTGGATTTCTTTGACAAAGAGACCTAATTCAGTTTCAATTGATCAATGATGGACAGAAGCAGCTACACCCAAAGAAAGAACACTGGGAAATGAATGTAAATTGTTTGCATTTTTGTTTTTCTTCCCGGGTTATTTTTACCTTCTGAATCTAATTCTCCCTGTGCAACAAGAGAACTGTTTGGTTCTGCACACATATATTGTATCTAGGATATACTGCAACATATTCAATATATATAGGACTGCTTGCCATGGAGGGGGTGGAAGGAGAGAGGGGAAAAATTGGAACAGAAGTGACTGCAAGGGATAATGTTGTAAAAAATTATCCTGGCATGGGTTCTGTCAATAAAAAGTTATTATAACTTTAAAAAAAAGGGCCGAGCACTCCAGTATCTTTGACAACAAAACTCTAAATGGGAACACGAAGGATAGGACACAACTGAAAATGACTGAACAATGACAAAGTGGAATAGGCTATTTTGAAAGGTGCTGGGTTCCCCAACACTGGAAGTTTTGGAGGTTTAGATATCTCCTTGTTTTGCTCAGTAACAAATTGGACTAGATCACCTCAAAGTACTCTTCCATAAGGGATGTGCTGGTAAAAATCTAAAAACCAATACTCCAAAAAAGTTTTAATACAAACATGATGCACTTTTATTTATAATATGCATTATTAACATTTTCTCCATCAGTTTTTTAAGTTTAGACAATTAAGAAAATAGAAACTATGTTTAACCCTTTTTTTAGGATTTGCCAGTTTCCAAGGTATAAATACACTGAAATTTTAACAACCAAGTGAAAACCAATTGAAGCTGGCTCTGCACACCCCTGCTTCCAGTTCTGAGATTCTGTTGGATAAGAGAGTCCTGTGGGGTGGTATGCTGGATTTACTAAACCCTAAAATCCCTTACATTTATGAAGGTTTGTAACAATACTGTATCTAGTGCTATTTTAGATATGTGAGCTGCATGAAGGACACTGAAAAATCTGGGATTCTCAAAACTAGTAAAGCTTTTCAAGATAACATATAATGGTAAGCACTGAATTTCACCTACTGGCCAATACCCAGATTTCACCAGTGAGACTAAGATAAAGACTCCTGTAGGGTAAACACCTGATGACTGGTGATTCAGATGGAGCAGCCAGGTAATAGACTAACTTTTCCATGCCTGACCTAAGACAAGTACCGAAAGGCATTTAACTATCTAGGGAAGAAGTCAAATTATCTGAGAGAGTCATAGTTCATAAAAATCAACTATAAAATATGAGCTACCAAAAAAAAGAAAAGAAAATTATTGTCTTAGAAGCTGTAACAATCCAGAAGCAGCCATTCTAAAGTAAATAAAGTTGATTTATTGGAAGCAGTCATCAGTATATCATTTCACAAATCTAAGGTGCCAATTCACTGCACCAAAATTCTTAGAGGCAAAAAAGTCTAGTTGGTAGAGAATAGACTCCAAAATGAGAAAAATCTGGCTTTAAGTTCTCTTTCTGATACACACTGACTGTATAAACCTACCTGGACAAGTCACTTACCTCTTACACTTGGAAGTAAAGTTGCAATTTCAATTCTAAAGTCTATAGTTGCAAAGGGGCCAACTTGTATTGATAGAAGGAATTTCCTACCCCAGCTATTCCCTATACTATTGAAATCATATATCCAGGCCCCTAACTCTATTATATTTCTATAATAGGGTTCTACTTAAATGGCTCGAATCATGGAGATCTGGGCATGAAGTCAAAAAGACCTGAGTTTAAATTCATATTCAGATATTTACTAACTATGACTCTGGGCAAGTCATTTACCTTCTATCTGCCTAAGTTTCTTCATCTATGAAATTATCTGGGGTAATAATAGTACCTACTTTACAGGGTTGTTGGAAAAATATAATGAGATAATAACTGTAAAGGGTTTTGCAAACCTTAAAGCACTATATAAATGCTAGTTTTATTATTGTTATTGTTGTGCTTTGCCAGCAGAGAGTAAACTATGACAATTAGTACTAGAAATTGCTTGAAAGTATCATACACTGTAAAAAGACCATTTTTTAAAGTTTTTATTATCTGAACCCAACTTAGAGGGCTTAAATTTGGATCCCAAATCTGTCATTTTCTAAATTTGTGACTCTAAGGCACAGCAGTATTCTCATTTATTAAATAAGAAGGTTGATTAAATAATCATTAATATGATCCCTGATGTCCCTTTCAGTTCAATTTCTATAAGCCTATGAGCTCCTACTGCACTGGAAAAGCTTTTAGTGTAGCCAAGGAGAAAGCAATCCGTCTGTTATCCCAGGACCACTCCAGCTTAGTTAGGTCAAAGAGGCTCAGCACTCCAAGTGTAGTCACCATGTAATTAATTTTGTTTTGGACACAACAACTCATTTAAATTAATTCTTATTATATAGAGTAGAGGTTTGGAACAAACACATTAATGAAATCTTGGCTTTTGGGGGATATCAGTAAACTTGATCTCTAAAGCCAGAAGCAAAGGAAGTCTAAGAACAAATTATAAACTAGATTATTATTAATGTTTCCTATACTTAAAAAGGTAAGTAATATGAAATGCAAATTTCCCTGGGCCTCTCTTTTCCCATCTGTAGATGAAAAGGGTTCAAAGAGATTTCTATGACCTTCATTTGCTTTCTCTAGCATTTAGAACTAAGAAGAGATGTTAGTTGATTGTTGTCCTTTTGGATTAAGATGACATCAATATGTTGGGATCAATATAAAATGTGTCTGACTATGATCATATTAATAAGAGCTGCAGAGGTTCTACTACAAGTCAGGTACAAATAGTCTATATGATAGATAGATGTAACTGAAAGGCAGGGAAGAAAAAAGATCCTCAGAAGTGGAGCTGTCCAAAAATGGAATAGATTGCCTTGACAAAAAAATGGATTCCCCATCAGTCAAAGTTTTCAAGTAGAAGCTAAATAACCACTTGCCAAAGATAACAGAGGAAGTACTACCCTGGTTCAGGTTTGGGCAAGATCAATCCTGAAGTTGCTTCCAATTCTGAAATTGCATGATTCTCTATGATTTTGTTATTCTAAAAGCTTGTTTTTGTTGTTTTTTAATCAAGAGCTCATCCAGCCAAAACCTCCAATTTCCTCCCTCCCAACCCAGTAGCAACCAGTAGCAACACTGAGCAGGTTGATGAAGGAATGATTCATTGAGGAAAGAATGTTGAGTAGGTAAATAATTCTGCTTTCTCCTATCATGCTTTTCTGTTCTTGGAGAAGAGGGAGGGATAGGATGAGAGGAATACGAAGAACTAAAGACATGTAATTTTCCAGTAACACTTACTAGGCCAATGGTTACAGCAATTCACTAGCTTCCAATACTTTAAAGTCTGGAGTCCAAGAGTATATTTATGTAACCACATGTCAGCATTAAGTTGCCAGTTGTATTCCTAACTCTGTTTTTCAGTGGCCTGAGGTTAACTTGAATTAAAGATCAAAAGCATTTATAATCAAACCAGTATGAGGGAGGAGTAGAAGAAAAGGCACAGCCTAGAGTCATTAAGTTCCCCCAAAATTGTTATTAATATTCCACTAATAATTCACCTGTATCTTAGAATCCCAAGTTTCCTTCAAAACCCAGCTCAAGATATCTCCTACATGAATTTTTTTCTGATCTTGCCTAAACACAGTGTCCTTTTCCCTCAAAAAATTTTTTTTGCTTTTATAAAGATCTCACTCAATAGAATTTAAATTCCTTGAGGACTGACACAAATTTGTCTTTTTTTGTACTTTCAGGATGTAGGACCATACTTAGTATATAGTAAGCCTTTTATAAATTTTTGTTGACTGATTGATTGTTCCATGGTTGGTTTTCCCCTGTTATCTCAGACCTAGGATCTTTATGGAGTGAGTGTTCTGAAAATGGAGGGGATGAAGAGAAAGTGAAATTCTGCTGAGGGTTTTAATCCCTGAAGTCTAGTAGACATCAAGCCAGTCATAAGATACTAAGGTCTAAGAGCCAGCTTGAATGACCCACATTACAGTATGTGACAGTATCAGAGCCAAAGCAAGAGCCGAAGGCACCTTATATCAGAGGCAGCAAAAGCCTGAGTAAACAAACTGAAATAGTCCAAAGATTCTTTATTCCTGGATCTCAGCAAGAAGAATGTGGGACTTCCAAAGGGCAACAAAGGCAAAAACTCCAGAGTTAACCCATGATTTTACCTGCAGAGAAGGGACATAATATGGGTCCTGGACCTGGAGTTCTTTCTCTTTCAATCCATTGTAGCTAAACCTGTCAGCCCAAGAAAGGAAAATTAAATTAAGACAATGTTATGGGTGTCCAGGAAGTATTTGACATTTCTAGGAAATGAATGGTAAAGATCAAAATGATAAAGAAAAATAAAGGTATTGTTCAGTCAGTACAGGTTATTTTTCAGAGCCCTTGAACTGGGGCTTGGCCCACAATCTATGGATCCTATTGGAAAGAATTGCTGCCATGAAAGGATGGCAAAAAGAAGAAAGCCCCTAGGAGTCTTGGGTGAAGAATTTCATACAGCAAGATTCATTAGGGAAAGGGCATGTGGTTTTGACAAGAACATTAAGAAGTGTGTTTATTTGATACTGATATAAACCTCTGAGAAGAGATATAGGCAGCCTTTGTTTAACTGGAAGTCTGCCAAAGCAGCAGAGAAGACTATGGGAAAGATTTGGAATGGGATACATCAACAGCATTGCCAGATCATATTTATTGAGCTCCCCCAGTAGACTATAAATTCCATGAGATTAGAGCCTGTTTTTCCTTTATGTTTAAATACTGTAGTGATATGGATGATAGCAGTAATTTTGGGTGTAACTATGGGAAGGTAGAAAAAATGTAAAGGATTCTAGGACAAAGGTTACCAGCTCCACCCTGATGCTTCAGTATTACTAAGTGAAGTTCTAGGGTAATTACAATGTCTCTGGCACCAGTACCCAAAAGTATAATAGGAATTGAAAGAAATAATTCACTATAACCCAATTGTCAAGCAGGTCTGGGAGGGTTCATGTGCAGGGGCAAGTAAAGTCATTCAAAAAACAAATTTTACCTGGAGGACTTTTGCTGTGCGGGCTGGGTATGACTGTGGGTTAGTGCCACAAAATAACTAGAACCACCTGAAGCTGTTCATTATCTTACAGAAAATCTGTGCACCTTTCCTGAATGAGAAGAAACTTCACCTAGCAGCTACAAGTTTATGGAAAAACAATTAATCAGTCAATAAACATTTATTAAGCATTTACTTTATACCGGGCACTAATCTCTGGGATACAAGAAGTAGCAAAAGACAGTCCTTGTCCTCAGAAAGCTCACAGTGGAATTTCAGGGATTAAAGGAACCTGGGGAAACCAGCAAGCAGAGTGAAGGAGGAAGAGCATTCTCCAAGTGGGGGACAGTCAGAAAAATGCCTGACATTGACAGATAGGGTGTCTTGTTCATGGAATAGCAAGGATGCCATGATTTCGGCATAGAAGAATACGTGTAAGAGTTTGAAGTAGAAGAGGACTAGAAAAGTAAGAGGAGATTAGGTTAATAAGAGTTATGAAAACCAAGAATTTTGTAATTGATCCCAGTGGTAATAGAGAGCCACTGAAGTTTATTGTGTTGGGGTGGGGTAGGTGATAAAGAAACAGAGAAAGCAGTCTGACAGATGTCATCAGCAATCTTACTGGAAGGCAGAAAACCACCACTTAGGAAACAAAATTGTGCTCCAGCTAGGATGCAGCCCTATGCAAGTGAACTATCCAGGCTAGGGATATTCGACTCTCTAATCCCTTACCATTGGTGGCACCAAGTTCTATGGGATACCATGTCCCTAGGAAGGAGGAGGAGTTTTCTTTATTTATATTACTATTTCATTTAATTAAATTGATTTGATTTGTATCCCTTGGCTTGGAAAAGGAAAAGGAACATAAAAAGATGAGGAGAATGACAAAGAGGAAAAAAATGAAGATTATGAAGAAGAAAGAGGAGGTGGAGCTCACCTTAAGGGACAAAGATATAGTTCCTAGTGTATAGAATAGTATTCTATTCATGTTAAAGTACATGTCTAACATCAGGTGAGGAAACTGAGTATGTTTAATCTTCATTAAAAGAAGTCTTTGGGAAAATATGATCACTAATATCAAGCACCTGAAAAACTGTTTTAGGTGAATATGAATAAAACTTATTCTCCTTTGCCAAAGACAGGAAACTAGGAACAATGAGTGGAAATTTCATAAAAGTAGATAATATCTCAACATAAAGAAAAAATTCCAATTATTTAGAGCTGTATACATGGAATGGGCTTACTCAAGAGGGAGTGACCTTCCTTCCACTTCAAGCAGAAATTGGATTGACCATATATTAGGATTGTTGTGGAAAATTCCTATTGAGCTATGGGATAAATCAAATGACTCCTAGTCTAAATTCTTTCTGTCTCTGAGATCCTGAGATTCTATACATATTGACTGAATTAAATTGAAAGGATTCCAACTGAATCTCCATAATGCATGTAGTTCTGATCTACCACTATTATAATCATCTTTTAAAAATAAAGTAAATTAAAAAATCAAATTCATATGCTTGTTTACCAAAAGACTACTAAATTTTTTTTGTAAGCAGGGCAATGGTCCAATCACATGGGTGCTATAAAATGATTGAATAGAAGTGTGTAATGGAGATTGGAGAAGGGAAAAAGAAAAGGCAAAAAAGGGGGGATATTCCTGATTCTTTAACATAAGGCTAAGAAGTATCCTACATTGATATCTGTCTTTCAATGGCCATGAGGATGAAATAGTTGGCAAATATCCCTTTGTTTGACACAGGTAAAGGATCTGGAACCTTTTACTTTTCTTTCTAGTCAAGATTCTCTGGTCAAATCTGATTAATATTTCTTTTCTTCTATGTCCCAGAGGCTGTGTCTGAGGATTCCTATTGTCTACTTTATTTCCTGGCAAAATTGAAATGGCAGGTATCACACAGCTTGAAGGCATCAAGAGGAATATAAAAAGAAGTAACTAAGTCCTTGCCCTGTCAAGAGTGCTTGGTCTCCAACAAAGAATAAATGCCTCAGATGGTCAGATACAGTTGTGTTGCTCATCCTCTTATGATGGTTAATACTTGACAGAGAAGCAAAGAGGAGAGAATGGTTAATGTCCATATTCTCCATCTAATTCTTTTATTAAGAGTCAGGATTCTGACTTCCAGAGCTGTCAGATGTGTTTTTTGTACAGAGTACTTGTATTTGAGTACAAGTATAGAGCACTTAAATTTGAAACAAACAATTGGAAGAATTTATAGCATTTAAGAAAACCTAAGTTGGGTTTATGACAGTGATGTAGTATATGTCACGTGCTCATCTCATGAAGTTCAAGCAAATTTGAGGCAAAGCTTCCAAGGATGCATCTTGAGGGAAGATGATAACTTAATCCCTGATACAGTTGCTTGCAATAAGCAGATGAGTGGTACTTATGTGCCTGGCACCCATGTGGGCTGGGCTTTTGTTATGGAGAACAATGGTGGCAGAAGTTATCCAGCTAAAGGAACTTCAGAAGAAACAAGTGGAGCCAGCTATACCAGAGGACATGAAAGCTGTTGAGAACTTACAGAAAAATTGAGAGTGCCAGACTGAAATAACTGAAATAATTATCTGCTTAGTTCAGCATCCTGTTGCTTTCCTAGTATGGAACTCCAGGGCTTGTCCAATTCTGGAGTTGCTTAAAATTCTTGTTGTTGCCTCTGCTTCCACTTCATATACCTATTAGCCTTCTAGCTATGGTCTTTTCATCTCCTTAACTCATCAACTTAGTTCTTGATTCATGCCTGTTTATACTATTGTAAATAGAGGCAGAAGTTGGAAGTGGGACAAGAGAATGACAGTACACCCTAGTCATTCTAACCTGGGCTAAGGGATAAAAACTAGACAGGATGTCAGGATACCTGAATATACCTGAGGGAGCTAAATTTAGAGCCCTTCATTTGGCTTCCTGCCCTTCTACTTGAATTGTTTAATTTTAAGTGATCATTTAATCTCTTTGGGCTTTAATTAACAGTAAAATGTGTTTATATCAAAACATTTCTGAGGTTCTTACTAATTTCAATAAAAATCCTTGAGGTCAAGGACTGTTCATTTTTGCCTCTGGATCCCACCAATCCAGCAGAGTGCCTGGCATATATAATCAAGTCAACAAGCATTTATTAAGCATCTACTTTGAGCCAAGCACTGTGCTAAGAACTGGGAATATAAAGAAAATGACAAAAACAGTTTTTGCCCTCAAAGAGTACCTAGTCTAATGGGAGAAGATAATATGTACTTACAATGTTTATGCATAGTGAAGGAATGCATTGAATTTAGAGTGAGAGGGAAAAGACTTCAAATTCCAATTTTGCCACTTAATGGAAAAAGAGTTAAATTGGGGCAGGAGGGGAAGATTCATGCATAAATAACTACTATACTAAGGTGTAAAGATTATGTTCAGTTAAAGTCTTAAATAGGCCATGTAGTACAGTGGATAGAGCACTGAACTTGAAGTCAAAAAGACCTGAGTTCAAATCCTGCCTTAGATACTTATGGTCCTGTGCAAGTCACTCAATCTCTCAGCCTCAGTTTCCTCATCCATAAAATAAGAATCATAACAAAGCCTTCTTGTTGTTAGAATTAAACAAAACAAAGATTAAATGAGATAATACTTGGAAGTTCAGTTTAAAAGAGATCAATCAATTAAATTTAGATTCATTCTGTTTAGCATCTATCCAAAAAAAAAAAAAATCATATATTTTCCCTTTCCAAATTCCTCCTAAATTTCAGAGAAGACATCAAGTTGTGGGAGAATAACTTAGAAATAGCCAACTGTCTAGATAGGGTTGCAGCGTCGCTGGCCACTTCATGACTGATAGGAACTCTCTACACCATAGTGCTTAAGAAATATCTACTGAATGACACTCTACTGAATGTCAAACTCAAAAAGAAATGGATCCCTCCCAACAGCATATTGGTTTAGAAAACCAAAAATTAACATTATCCATGTTGTATTTTATTTTAATTTAGTTTGTAAAATATTTCCCCAAAACTTTTAAATCTGGTTCTGGATATAGCTGAGAGTTTTTCTCCTGCAACATGTGGTCAGGAACTAGACATTTCTTATCTTCCCTGGGTAAGTGCTATGAAGATGAGGTACCATTTAATGGTAGCAGATTTAGGAGTAGGGGAGTTTGTTGGGGTTTGGGGGGGTCTAGATGGGGACAAAATCTATATAATAAACTCCTGATATGGAAAATTCCTTTACCAGGCTTATATCCCAAATAGATCTTAAAGGAGGGAAAGGGACCCACATGTGCCAAAATATTTGTGGCAGCCCTCTTTATAGTGACCAGAAACTGGAAACTGAATGGATGCCCATCAATTGGAGAATGGCTGAATAAATTAGGGTATATGAATGTTATGGAATACTATTGTTCTGTAAGAAATGATCAGCAGGATGATTTCAGAGAGGCCTGGAGAGCCTTAAATGAGCTGAGGCTAAGTGAAATGAGCAGAACTGGAGATCATTCATGGCAACAACAAGACAATAAGATGATCAATTCTAATGGACGTGTCTCTCTTCAACATTGAGATGATTCAACCAGTTCCACTTGTGCAATGACAAAGAGGGCCATCTACACCCAGAGAAAGGACCATGGGAACAGAGAGTGGACCACAATATAGCATTTTCACTCTTTTTTGTTTGTTTGTTTGCTTACATTTTATTTTCTTTCTCATTTTTTCTGGTTTTATTTGGTTTTTCTTGTGCAGCAAAAGAATTGTATAAATATGTATACATATACTGGATTTAACACATATTTTTACCGTGTTTTAAAAAAAAGAAAATCCCTCTACCAACCAAGATCAACAATCTATCTATAATTTACAATCCCATGAAGCTGCCTGGGTTAAGTGATGTGACTTCTCTAAGGCCATACAGTTAGTCTGCATAAGAGGTTGAACTGGAGCCCAAGTCTTCCTTATGTCTCCATATTACCTTTCAAGCTAGGCTTATCACCTACATGACTAGGTTTATTGCCCACATTGCCTCTCATGTTAGGTCTATACTGGAGAAAAATAACAGGATTTAATCCAAGCTTCCAGGAACTGAGTTCCAAGGGGAAGAGCACTTACTGTCCCTATCCCAGAAATCTAGCCATGGCAGACTTAACTCACACATCTCCACATCTTGTGAAATTATACAGGGGAAAGTAAAAAATAATGACTTTGCTCCGCATTCCAATGTAAACATCAAACTACATTCAAGATTAAATAAATGTACACTTTGTAATATCAAAAATATGTGACCATGACCAGTTTCCCTATATTGCAATTTCCCCACATTACTTTCCTACCCTACCCCACCACAACCCCCAAATTGGACCCACATGTTGCTACTTAAAGAAAGCCTATTGTCTTTTCCCTCCCAAACACCCCATCCCCCACTCCCCAAAGTGGTTTGGCATTTTGAGTGCTCAATATTAATCTTAAATTTACTATTTCTAGAATGTAATTCAAAGAACTAAAATGACGATATATCAAAAACATTCTCTGCATTATTTCCTTTAGCCAGATGATCCCCCTGCAAAGGCATTTATTCTTAGCACCACTTCTGAGAAGCAATAATATCTACTTGCTCTTTAAGCCTACTCTAGATTATAATGAAAAGAGAGTCAGGGACTGAAGAAGTGACCAAAAGTTGGCTCAGGTGCTCGCTTTTTATTGTCTTCCAGCAGCAAACAAGTGCTATTTATTAGAAACAAATGAGAATACAATTAATGGAAATAAGAATAATAAAAGAAAAAACAATCACAGTTCATTCTGATCAAATTCCCAAGAGGGGATTATGATACAATTATGATTTAAATTGACCCCGAAAGAAGGAAATTCCAAGATCATCCCATGTTCCCTTTTATTAAGAGATAACCTTTATATGTGCTAGACATGTAAAGAGAGCCTAAGTGGAGAGGCAGACAATTGGAGAGATAGAGACATTCTTTTTAGATGAGAGAGAAAAAGAGAGACAGAGAAAAAAGAGGAAAGAGACTGAGAGAGATATAGGAGAGACAGAAACAGAGATAGAGGCCGAGAGAGGGGAGAGACAGAGGAAGAAAGATAGATTGACAGACAGAGATAGACAAAGAGACAGAAACAGAGAGAGACAGAGAAACAGAGAGAGAAGAGAGACAGAGGGGGGAGAGGAAGAAGGAAAGGAAGACAGAGAGAGAAACAGAGAGACAGAGTCAGAAACAGACGCAGAGAAAGACAGAAAGAGATAGACAGAGAGAGACAGAGACAGAGAGAGAGAGAGAGAGAGAGAGAGAGAGAGAGAGAGAGAGAGAGAGACAAAGACAGAAGGAATGAAAGGGGGAGGAAGAAAAGAAGCGAGGGAGGGAGGGAGAAAATGTAATACCAGGAAAACTGAGGTGTGTAGAGACTGATTTAATTTTAAAGTGGAGAGCTTAATAAATTAGCTGACCAATGGGAATATCATCCAAAGCATTTGGTGCAGTCACTGGGGCACAGAGTTTATATAGTATTGTAACTAGCAAAAGCAAGCAGGTGATGGCAGAAGCAAAAAGAATGCAGTTAGACAATTTCTTTATTTACCATCAGGCAGCTGTTACACAAGAAAAATAGGTTTTTCCTACTCTAATGCAATCACAGGATGCATACAATGATGGAAATGGGCTTTGGATGTATAATGTTAGGAATGAGTTTAAGAGGACTTTCTAGGGTCAGTAATTTCAGAGAACAATGCCTGATCTTATTTTGGAAAACACCTTGCAGGTGTGATGAACCAAACCAGCAGAGAAACAGGAATGGGAAGGGACATTCTTATACTTGTCATTTTGATCTATAGTGTGAAAAGGTGAAGTTTTGGTTCTCATGAAAAACCAATAGGGATCAAGGAAGGGAAGGAAGGGAAGGAAGGGAGGGAGGGAGTATCTTGAGAATCTTGACCTTGGTTTCCTTCCTTCCTTCCTTCCTTCCTTCCTTCCTTCCTTCCTTCCTTCCTTCCTTCCTTCCTTCCTTCCTTCCTTCCTAGGTACTCAAAGATACTTTTTCTCAAGATACTTTTACAAAAGAAGGGTTCACCTGAGTCAACATTGCCCCTAATCCCCAATTACCGGCCAAACTATTCAACTTGAGGAAGAGGTAAAGAACAACCAGTTCATTAAAGTCTTCATTTCCTCTAGCCAATGGATAAGCAACTCCTGCCCACACAGTCTGGGTTATTATTATCAGTTAGAACAAACAGAGATCTACTCTCCCCTCCTTTCCAGGCGGAGTTTCCCCATTTCCCACCTGGGAGCTGAGTAAGATTTAGGCAGAGGTTTCCTGGATAAAGTTCAGGTCTTCTTCACCTTCCGCTGATCTCATTAAAATCTGGTTTGAATCATAAAATCCTATGTACTCCCTCTTGCAGGATAGTTGGCAAAACTCCTTATTTTTTTTAAAACCTATTAAAATCTGTTTTGTAAAGAATCGTAAAACAGAGAGCAATCATCACAAAGGTAAGAAATCATAACTCATAGTATTTAAAACTTACAAGGATTGTCCACTAAAAGGGACCTTAGAGACAGACTCCATCATTTTATATAAGGTTCAGAGAGGGAAAGTGAGATGTGCAAAGTCACACAGCTTGTATATTTATTTATCTACTTTTCTTGGATCAGCATATAGTTTCTTCAAGCTTCAATTCTTGAAGGGACTCTGGAAATGCCCTCCATATGTGACTGTTAGTTATAGGATTTTCCAACCTGTTCTCAATTAATGTTTGATGTATCACTTACTCATATCCCTTTTCAATTGATATATATATATATAAAACAATACATACACACATATATATACATATATGTGCATATATTTATATATATAACCCATTCCAACTCTATTGTCAATCCTGATACCTCAGGGATCCCCCAAAGAACATTCCAAAATGCCTGATAATTCACAAAATGTAATGGAAAAATGGAAGCAATAGATTACAGATGCCACCAAAATATACTATCATCCCTAGGTATAGTATCAGAATCAGACCCACTAAACATAGTGCCTAGCAAATAATAGGTGCTTAATAAATGCTTTTTAACTCAATGATAACTAAAACATTGTGCTGAATTCTGGGGATTACCTGAGAGCCAAGGAAATGAGGTCAATCAGGATGATGAAGGACTTCACCTTGGAAGAAGGACCTGAGACTATTTCTCTGGAGAAGGGAAGACTTTGAAGGAAATAGTGTTTCTAAGTACTTGAAGGATTTTTGTGTCAAAGAGAGATTAGATTTGTTCTACTTGGCCCCAGAAGGTAGAAATAGAAATAATTGATATAAGATGCAAAGAGGCAAATTTGGATTTGATATCAGGGGAAAAATACTTCCTGATATGCAGTTGTTCAGTCATCTTCACTTTTTTATGACCTTATGGACTTGCCCATGAGGTCTTCTTAGCAAAGATACTAGAATGATTTGCCATTTCCTTCTCCAATTCTCCAGTATGTCCCCACTTTATGGATGAGGAACTGAGGCATATAGGGGGTAAGTGACTTGCCAGAGAGAGACAGAAACAGAGATAAAGAGAGACAGAGAAAGGGAAAAGGGAGACAGAGACAGAGAAAGAGGGGAGAAGAAAAAGGAGGAAGGGAAATTAGATTTGTTCTACTTGGCCCCAGAAGCTATTAAATGCCAGAGGTCAGGTCTTCCTGAGGTTAGTAGGTTCAGTATCTCTATCCAATGAGCCAAGTAACTTGCCCCATTCCCAATATGTAGCTAGCCAAAATAGAAGGGGATACTTGAGAAGGTAGTAGTTTTCCTTCTCACAAAAGATCTTCAAGAAACTTTTGCCACATGATCATAACAAGATTCTTGTTCCTATATTTATTTATTAATCTGCTAACATCCCTTCCGACTATAACTCTATAAAAACAGATTATTCTTCTTCTTGACCAAGGAGACACACACTTATCTAGCATACCATTAGTCTGAAGCCATTTATGAATTATTTTTTTAATTACTTTGGGAAAGAATATTACAGGAAAGGCTTCATGAAGAAAATTTAAAGGAAACTAGGTATAAACCCTGAAAAAAAGTATATATTTATATTGAAAATTTAACAATTAGAGATTCTCTAACATCTTTACCTACCTTTAACTATTTCTCCAAGGTATAACCATACCCATAAGTGTGCTGAGCCAGCTCAAGTCATTTGGAGGGTCTCTAGGGCTCATCAGCATGCAAAGTCATAAGTGAAAGTATTCTTATCGACCTAAAAAGAGCTCCACAAAGAAAGATGTGCAAAGATGCATGCAGAGACTATTTTGTTCTCTTTTAACTTATGACTGGAGAGAATCTGAAGCAAAGCAGGCTTCCCTCCTCCACATTTCATTATCACTAAATCTCAATAAAGGCTTTTGGAAAATACTAGGAAACCTATGGCCCTTCCTACTTTGTAGATGGGATAGGTCTCAGGAGGCATTTTTTATCAGGGTTTGTCTGCTCTCTGAGCCAATCCTAATGCATTCCAAACTCCTAGACCCAGATGAAAACCTTGGGAAAATAGAGAGCCCTCCAAAAAGTGAGCAAGCTATCACCCTCCCCTATACAGTTGTGTTTTCTTGCTATCATTTGGCTTTCCTAAATTACTTTTTGTGCCTAGAGCAGTCAGATATTTCGTTCATAATTCCAATTCAAAGAGTGGTATGATTTAAAAAAAAAAAAAAAAAGCACTAGGCAGGCTAAAATGAGGTGAGTGTATCTATAACAGTAGTGGGCAACAGCCTATCTGTTCCTTTCGGTACTGCATGAAAGTCCCTTAATCTTTATGATCCTCATATGCAAAAAGATAAAGGAGACTTCTTGAAATAATAGCCTTTGTTACCCTATGTGGGGTTTTCTTGACAGAGATACTGGAATAGTTTGCCAATTCCTGTTCCAGCTCATTTTACAGATGAGGAAACTGAAGTAAACAGAGTATCTACAGTTAGAATTGAACTCAGGAAAATGAGTCTACACTCTACATACTGTGCTACCTAGATACCCTGAGGGATAACCTGGATGATTTGATAGCTTACATAAGAAGCTAGATGCTTAAAGAGTCAGAGAACCTAAGTTTCAGTCTGATTTCTGATATTTGCCACTTGTGTGACCTTGAACAAGCTACTTAATTGTTCTACACTTTAGTTTCTAATCTCTAATATGAGAAGATTAACTACAGAGGCCCATATACCTAATGAGATTAAGGAAAAAGGGAAAAGACCCATTGGTACAAAAATATTTATTGTAGTACATTTTATGGAATCAAAGAGCTGGAAACTAGAGAGTTGACTTGAGGGTAAAAACTACACAAATTATGGTATAAGTATATAACAGAATACTATTATACTATAAGAAAGGATAAAAGGAATGATTTCAGAGAAACCTGGAGAAAATGGTATCAACTGATACAGACTGAAGAATCAAGAACGAGGAGAATGATTTATACAATTGCAACTACATGTTAAAGACAAACAACTTAGAAACATTTGTTTAACATAATGATCATGAACACTGATGAAGATGATAAAGCATGCTATTCATCTCTGGACAGAGATGTGGTGGACTCAAGATACAGATTGAGGTATATATATTTTAGACGTGGCCAATACTGGAGTTTGTTTTGCTTGACTAATTATATTTGTTACATGTTATGGGTTGCTTTTTTCTCTTTCCATTGGGAGAAGGAGAAAAGAAGAGGAAAAAATAGATTTCTATTTTTTAATGTAATTAATTTTAAGAAATAGAATAAGGGACTGAGATTAGATTGAGGCTCCTTTTTTAGTTCTTGATCTATGAGGTTTAAAGATAATATTACTTCTGTGATGGTATTTTCTACATAATCTTACATTTAAAGGACTAACAAATTCTGTTCTTAAAAACAACTCTACTTAAATCTGCCTAATGAGTGAATAATACAACTCACCTACAATCTAGTTAAGAGATAATATAATTCACCTCTATTCTTTTTCATAGGCTTCCCCACGTGACTTTTTCTTTTTCCATTTAGGCCTTTTATAATTATGGGATTCATTCAAGTCTTCCACAAGAGTTCTTTCCTGATCTTCCCCCTTAAGATTAAGCACTCCCCTTCCCACAAATTACTTTGTGTTTATTTTGAGGATTAAAGTAGCTAGACTGCTAGAGTTCAAATTCTACTTCAAACACTTGCTAGCTATATGCTAGCACTGATCAAATACTTAATTTTTCAATCTCAGGTCCCTCATTTGTAAAATGAGTATAATAAGAGCATCTACTTGATAGGGTTCTTGAGAGAATAAAATAAAATATGGGAATGTAAAATATTTTGAAAACTTTAAAGTGCCATATAAATGTTAAATATCATTATCATTAATCTATGAACATAATATCTCCTTTCAATAAAATGTGATCTCCTTCAAAGCAAGAACCGTTCGGTTTGGTTTGTATCTTTGTATCCCCAAAACCCAGCACACAGTAGGAGCTTAATATAGGCTTGTTGGATTGAATTGAATTAAGCCTTATAGATCCAAGTCTCACCTATAAGATAGTAGGATTCAGAGCCAAAGAAACCTGAGAGATGATGTCTAATGTCTCTATTTTCCAGATGAGGAAGCTGAAGTCTAGTCAAGGAAAATGACCTGCTCAAAAGCACATAAATAATAAATGTCAGATGGGGCAGCTAGGTGGAGCAGTGGATAGAGCACCAGCCTTGAAATCAGGAGGACCTGAGTTCAAATTTGACCTCAGACACTTAACACTTCCTAGCTGCGTGACCCTTGGCAAGTCATTTGATTAACCCCAATAGCCTCAGCAAACAAACAAATAAAAAAAAAGTAAATAAATAGATAGATAGATAAGTGTCAGAGACAGGACTCAAATCCAGTTCTTTGTATCCCAGAACCAATTTTTACTCTACTATGTTACAATGAGAAAAGTATTAGTTGGAGTCTTGTAGACTTAAAACAGGAAGAGAATTTGGAGGTCACTATGCCAACCTCCTCATTTTCCAGAGCAGGAAACTAAGTCCCAGAGAAGTTAAATGGCTTATTTATTATTAATTTATTATTATTAATATCATTATTTAACATATTAATATATGACATATTATTAATAATTAATGGTTAATTATTATTAATTACTATTGAACAAATTTAAAAGTTGAGTCAAGATTTGAACTTTATTCACCATCCTACTTGAATGCCAGAATTTTTTTTTGCTTATACCAGACTACCACCTCTGGCTAAATGAAAGCAAACGATAGAGAAGAATCATCCTCTCTTGGGGAAGAAGCCATAAAACCAATTTTTTTATAAAGAGTTTAAAAAAAATCCTCTTACATATTGTTGAACTGGATAACTATCCCTGCGGCCAAATGAATGAACTTTAAACTTTCTCCTAGGGAAAGGCAGCCACAAGATGTTTGGCAGCATATTGAGAAAACTACTCCCTGAATGCATGACATTTGCAGTGCTTCATTTTATACAGAATTAATGCAAGCCCGGCAAAATGCCTGTCTCTTTGTTTTCCCATTTCAATGGCAAATCAACAATATGATTTTCTTCCCCCTCACTGACAGCTACTACCATGATTCAAAAGTCCATTGCCACCTACCAGGGAACTATATGCAGATCAGGTTGAGAGCTAGGCAATCCTCTCTCACCAGAGGAGGTGAGAGAATGAGAATTCAGAAATGTTCCACTTAGTAATGCCTTCTCCATAGAGCCAACTTGTTCCACTCTTCCCACTTAGCCTCAGTACCACTACTCCATGAATGTCTATCATCATCTGCATAAAACTGTTTCTCTTAATGTGACCCCATTGAAAAGGAACCCAAGGGAGACTTCCAATCAGTCAGAGAGCAGAATCTCAACATCTGCCTACTAAAAGCACTAAAAACAGTGCTCTTAAAATGTCAGTTTTTATAAACAAGGAAGCTATACTAGGTACTAATCTGTTCCATGACTTTAAAAAATATATGTAAAACCACACAGTCTAATCATTCTCCTCACAATTCAGCCACACCAAATTAGTTCAAGAAAATCTTTCCCTAATCCTGTTGCCAAGCTTCTAATGTTTCCTAGAACTGTCTGATATTGTGTTTTTCCCAGTTTCCATCAGGGATAGAAGTAGTGGGGGAGAGATACATGAAGAGGGAGAGATGAGATGAAGGATGCTGTGAAGTACAAGTTTAAAGATAATGGAAAGTTTAAAGTTCAGCCTCTTCCATGATGCTCCTTCCTAGTCTTTACTCATGAATTCAGTTCTATTTTCAACACCTATCAGAGAGCAGAAAAAAACCCAAAATGAGATCATAAACTCCTTGAATGCAAACACTAAATCTTAATCATTTTTATAGCTTCTAAATTATTGAGCACAGTGATGGAAATCCTAAATGCTCACCAAATGTTTATTGATTAAATAAGTTAACAAAAATGAATTGTGTCAAAGTTAAAGAAGAAGTGAGAGAAGACCAAGAGTGATTTGCAGATAAGGGAGAACATGAAACATGTCTTTACGGTCTTCATTCATCTAGAAAACACACTCATTTTCCAATCAAAATTCCACTTCCTTGGAGCTGATTAGTTGAAGAAAACTCAGTTCCTCAGTTGGAATTAGCATGAGCTCTGAGTTAAAGGGCAGTTGGATGGGGTTGTGGATAAATCTAGCCTGGAGTAAGGAAGACTCATCTTTATAAGTTCAAATCTGGTCTCAGACACTTCCTAGCTGTGTGACCTTGGGCAAGTTACTTAACCCTCTTTGCCTCAGTTTTCTCATCTATAAAATGAACTGGAAAAGGAAATGGCACACCATTCCTGTCTCTTACCAAGAAAATCTCAGAGGGTCAAGAAAAGTCAGAAATGACTAAAATACCTGCGTCACTAGACCTTTTTGTATTTGTAACCTCAGCACTTAGCACAGAACTCGATACACAGTAAGAGCTTAATAAAAGTTCTTTATTCATTCACAAGACCCTCCAACAACAGAAGTGAGTTCTCTGCCAGCACCCTTCCAAGTCAAGTTTCTCCATTGTCCCTCACTGGTGGGGATTTCCCCTCTCTCTCCTCTTCAATTGCATCTTTTGTCCCCAGGAGATGTCATCCCCAAGTCTCCTTCCCTTTTCCTCTTTCTTGCCCAAATCAGTTACTAAGCATTTATTAAATGCTTGCAATGTGTCAGGCACTGTGTTAAGTACTGAGGATTTTTTTAAAAACTGAAACAGTCCCTTCCCATAAGTACCTTACATTCTATTCAGGGAAAAAATATATATCAATCAGAAAGTACAAGATAAATACAGAGCAGATGAAGAATCAGGGATGGCACCAGCAGGGGCTGAGGGAAACAGGAAAAGCTTCCTGGTCTTGTATTATCAGAATTACTAGATATAGATCTGCCTTAAAAGGAAGTGAGAAGAAATATATACTGAAATGCAATCTTAACTCGTAGCCCCTATCACAGAAATTGTTACTGCTCCTTTAAGGGATAAGCAACAGATTCTTATGTCTTTGTGAGAGGAGCTAGTTAAACCCAGTTTACACAAGCATTCTATTTTTTTCCTTTCTCCTTCTACTTTTTTTCTTCCTAAAAGAAATACAATGGTCTAGAGTTCAAACAACCAAAAGTTGAAACTTCACAAGTTTGTTCTGGTATCTCAATTGGGATTATCAGGGTACTGTCTATGATCTATACTGCAGACAAAATTTCCCCCACTCCAAGAAAACCTGCTCTCTTTCTTCAAAAATGTTCCTTTTCCCCCCTATGCAATTAAAACTCCTATATTCTGAATTCTTAGCAAGTTTCAGATAGATGATAGGGGATGATCTGATTACTGTAATTAATACTATACATGAATGAAATATAATTCTCCCAGGCAGTATTTATATGGATTGGGTATAGTTATGGGAAACTCTCACCATTTGATGTACTTTTGATAAGTATAAACCCAATGGAACATACCTGAAGCTGGGCACTTTTTTGTGTCCTATGTACTGCCCTTGGAGCTTGGTCCCTTGAAAAAAAGAGATGTGCAGCTACAGGAGGGTAATATGATATCAAAGTTGCATCAAAGAGGATTAGCCATTGAACCAAGAATATTTGTCTACTCAGTACATCATGAAACAAGGCTTCTTAACTTTTTTATGCTATAGACCCCTTTGGGTCTATGTACCTTTTCAGAATCATGATTTTTAAATAAATAAAATAAAATACTTTACTTTTCATTTGATTGTTTATTATATTGACTTATAATAATAATTTTTAAGCTAATGGATTGATCTTAACTTAAGAAATCCCACCTTAAAAAGAGTGACTTTGCCATCTGAAGCCAATTCTACTCTCTCTGTTCCAATCCTTCACTGAGTTCTATATCCTCTGCTTACTCATGGAATAGGCACTTGTGTTTCTTTCTTTGAATATCAATGACCAAATATCAATCAAGGAAGACAGACTTTGGGGAAGGGGCTTCCTCCTCAAAAATTCCTGAGTCCCTCAGTTGGTCAGCTACATGTTGAGGAAACCTTTTTTATATACTAAAAACTTCTCAAAGTGAATGTCAGCAGAGAACAAGCTTAAGCTTTGGTCTGCCTTGTAGAAAGACCCAAGCTTTGAAAAAATTGTCCTGACAGTTCAGAGCCAAGGTGAAAATGAAATGCCTGTGCAGTCATGTCTTGTGTCTTCCTGTTTTGATTGTCAACCTCTCAGGAGAATCTAATAGGAGTTATAAATTATGATATCACGTTTAAGTCTCTGTCAATGTACACTTGTAAGTCCTTTGTATCAAGCATTTATTTTGTATGGAAGAAATAAATAGCTTCCCTACACTTGAACTGTGAAAATCACACATTTAATAGAATAGAAAACTGAACCAGAATGAATATAGCTGGATTCTAATGTTAGCTCTGCCACTTGGGCAAATCTCTGAAATTTAAGTTTTCTCAGAGAGGAAGGAGGGACCAACGTGTGCCACAGAGATTTTACAAAGGAATATATTTCCTTCCCATGGAATTACAAACATCCAAATATATCCCCATTAATAGTAGGAGGTATAATTCCCCCTCCCTATCCCACTCAATCTCTGGGAAGGGGAAAGGGATTAAGATCATAGTTCAGTTTGATTCCCTTAGAGTACAATCCTAGTTCCAAGTCCATTGCCTTCACTCTACTAGGCACAAGTCCCAGACACCCTGGCTTCTCAGAATTTCCATGTTGACATGATTGACTGCTGCAGTGACTCCACCTGCAATCCTGGCTCCAAAGTCACTGGCTTAAACTCCAGGCACTGATCCAACAAAGATCATGTCTGGTGCCTGAAACTGGGGACAAATAGCTGACACAAGAAACAAATGTCCCAGGTCCATTTCTTGGCATCCAGATGAAGGATGGTAGAAAAGAGAGCAACCAACTGAATGTCACTAGTTTTAAAGAGTCAGGTAGCCAGTCAAAGTAAGCTACCCACCCACATGGTAGGGGGTGCATCTGGCTACATGATAGGCAAACTAAGTACACTCAAACTTTGGTTACACAATAATCTCTAAGGTCATTTCCAGTTCTATTGCATAAAAGAGAGTCACAACTAAGTCAATACAACAGGGATTTTGTCTCAGAACACCAAAATGTAAAGGATGCAAAGGTTTTAAAATAATGATTACACTATTTTAAATTAGTTATGCCTACATTGTAACAGTTTCCATTCATTTTGGACAGGAGAAAATAGCTCTGTTTAGTATCTGGTTAGCAAGAATAATTTAAATCTACTTTACTTTTCATTTAGAATGAACAAATAGTTTAATCACCTGTGCATTCACTGAAGCCTTTTGCTATCCTATCTTTAATGGAAAACTGAGACCAGGAGAAGTTAAACAACTTAATTTTAGAATGCATACTAACATAGAATAATTAGAATTCAGCATTGGACTTGGAATGAATCTCTACGGTATTCTGTGGCAAAGATTTTATACATAGTCCTTGGAAAAGAAGCAGTGTGATCCACTGGAAAGAACGCTATCTTTGGAAGCAAAAGACTTGGATTCAAATCCTACCTTTGATTCTTATTCACTCAGAGGCTTTAGGCATGTCATTTGCTCACCTTGGAGCCCAATTCCTCATTTATAATATGATGGGACTGGATCACATGATATCTAAAGTCTCTTATAATTCTAGATTTATAATGGTAAAGGGAATACTGTACACAAAATTGACTTTTTCTCAAGCTCATTTTCCTATATAAATTATAAGAACCTATGCCTTTAAAAACTCTAAAAACTCTCATAAGATACCAAAAATTATATTAATAGTTCACATTAAGATAGCACTTTTTAGTCTATATCAGACTTCCTTCCCAACACCTTCTTTGGATGAGGCAACAAAAATGCATTTATCCCCATTTTATGGTGGACTTCATAGTCTAAATGACTTCATAGAGTGAATGACTTCATAGAATAAGGATCTAAAGAATCTAAAAACTCAACTCATTCCTTTTACAAATTAGGAAACTGAGTCTCAGGGAGATGAAGAATATCTCTTTAAGGTTACATATGTGGAAAGTGGCAGAGAAAATATTCAAACTAAGGCCCTCTCGTTCAAATTTCAGTATTTTTTTTTCATAGCAGAGCCAGTATTTAAATCAATGTTTTCTGATTCCAAACCAAGAAAAAGGGGTAGGAGGAGGAGAAGGAGGAGGAGGAGGAAGAGGCAAAGGAAAAGCAGAAGGAGGAGCAGCAGGAGGAGAAGCAGAAGAAAGAGGAGCAGGAGGAAGAGGGGTGGGAAGTAGAGGAGGGGGAGGGGGAGGAGGAGGAAGAGAAGAAGAAGAAGAAGAAGAAGAAGAAGAAGAAGAAGAAGAAGAAGAAGAAGAAGAAGAAGCAGGAGGAGGAGGAGGAGGAGGAGGAGAAGAAAGAAAGAAAGAAAGAAAGAAAGAAAGAAAGAAAGAAAGAAAGAAAGAAAGAAAGAAAGAAAGAAAGAAAGAAAGAAAGAAAGAAAGAAAGATGAAGAAAAGGAGAAAGAAGAAGGAAAGAAGAAGAAAGAGAAGGAGAAGGAGAAGTAGGAAAAAAAAGAAAGACAGCCCTAACTCCCTCCTTATACAGATGAAGAAATTGAGGCAGCCAGAGATTACATGATTGCCCAAGATTCTGCAGGTAGTAAATGTCTGCTATGGAATATACACCGCTTGGTGTCCCATGTCTAGTAAATGCCCCACATACAAAGTCGATCTATCTTTTCCTATATTTCCAATAATTGCCTATATATCATGCTGTGTTGATAGATGATAGATAGACAGATAGATAGATAGATGAATAGATGGATGGATAGACAGATAGACAGATATTTAGATGGCAGAGAGAAACAGAGAGATACTGATTTAGATACGGTTTTGAATTAAAGTGGCAAAAAAAAGCTAGAAAAAGGTATGTTTATCTTTGTGAAAAGTAATATGTTTTACCTTCCCTTTGATCCCCCATAGTCTTTGTGATCAAGCATTCTAATGTTAGAACTCATCCTTGATGTTCTGGGTGAGAACTTTTCATATCCCACTTCCTATATCAGTAGTATGAAGTTATATACTATCATACATACATTTTTCCTAATGAAACTGACAAATGTCAACAATTTATACATTTTATCAGAAGTATAAAAGCACATGTGTGTATATATATTTGCTTTTATACTTCATATATATGTGTGTATATATATATATATATATATATATATATATATGCACACCCAGAAATGAAACCCAGACCTCCTAATTCTAAGCGCTGTAACCAACTATCCAGAAATTACTGCTGGACACAAGCCACTTAATACAAAGTAATTTGGAAACTTAGGGATTCCCTATAATAATAGCTTACAAAAAATAACGTGTAAAGTAATACCAGGAAAATCCAAACCTTTACATCATCAGGGTGAATAATATGCAGTCTGTAGTATTAGAGACCTGTTTTGGTAAGATCTTGGAAAAGGAGGTAAGGGGAGTGAACTTTGGATATCTCTCCAGAAATTAAACACTCTGCATTGCTATGAAGCTATGTTATTAGGAAAAGAAAGATAAGAGAAAATATGAATACCTTTGAAGACAATAACTGAACTTCCTTAAGGGAAAAACACTGCCAGACAATAAGATTGTTTTTTTGGAAAGGGTAGCCCAATGAGAGAAGAATAGATATATAACAGATGTTGTATTTTTGGACTCCGAGTTTCATTATTTCATATCATGGTTCATAAAATGTTAATTGCAAAGTTGGTTTTAAATGGTTATTGGGACTCAATCACCCAGGTTAGAAAGTTAATAAAGTAGTAAACAAAAGGTGAATTTCCCCTTGGCTATTTGTCCAGGTAAGAAAGGACTAAGTTAGCTAGGTGTCCCAAGAGGAAGTTGGAGCTCCTGTTTTCATTTGACATTTTAATTAGAGATATGGAGTGGAGAGGAAAGGGAGGGAGATGCAGTGCAGCCAATGACCCAGGCATGAAATCTGAGGCTGATTGTAAATTGAGAGGTTGCAAATCCCAGTGAGGACAGCTAGATAATGTGGATGAACCCTGAGGCTAAAAAATGTGGGGAAAAGTAACAGAAATGGAACTTTGTTTAAAGAAAAGGCAAATTGATCCACTGGAAGAAAAATGATCCAAAATATACATATTCCAGAAGCAAATAAGCTTGAAGAGCAGTAAAGTCTAGAATTATCAAGAGAAATGGAAAGTGATGGCAAACCAAATAATAAGCAGCACTTTTGTTTCCAACTCTTAAGCTATATTTGTGTACCAATGGAAAGGAAAGGAAGAGAGAGAAATAGTCTTTGATAATTACTGTCACAGAATCATAGATCTAAAGCTGAAAAAGAATTAGTCCAACTTTCTCACTCTTGTTTGATATTGTTTAGTAGTTTCAGTTATGTCAGACTCTTTGTGATTCCTTTTGTGTTTTCTTTTGGCCAAGATACTGGAATGGTTTTCTATTTCCTTCTCTAGTTCATTTTACAGATGAGGAAACTGAGGTAAATAGGCTTAAGTGACTTGTCCAGGGTCACACAGCTAATAACTGTCTGAGACTGGATTGGAATCACAAAAATGACTCTTTCTAACTCCAGGCCCTGCACTCTAACCACTAAGTCAAATAAATTAGGAAACAGACTGAGGGAGGTTAATTGACATAGTAAACATCAAATGTGAATTTAAATCCTCTGACTCTAGAGCAAAGTTCTGCTATACTATAGCTACTCCTGGCCATAATCAGATAAGCTAATATTACAATCTCTCTAAGACCATCATAGCACTTTAAACATTATCACATTTGGTTGTCATTGTGACACTGTGAAGTAGATATAGTTATTATCCAAATTTTACAGATGAGGAAAATGAGATTGTGTGAAAGAAAATGATTTGGCCAGAGTCACTGGGTGATGAGAATAACTTGTATTACCTTATTAAGAGAGTAGGAATTAGCTTACCAATTGAAAATAATTTGTGTTTTAAGATTTCATTTTGTTAATGAGTTGTTTTGAGTAAATTGCCTATTTATAAACATTTTTCTGAGATAAGATAAGTACTTGTATGACATGATATTAAAAACATTATGATCTCTAATCACTGATAAGCATATGTGGACTCTTTTATAAACTAGAAACTAATGAAAAAATATTATAAATACCTTAATAAATTACCAATCAAATTATGTAGTATACAATTCAGGAACATCTCTAAGTGGACAAAAAGTCCACCTCAGGCCTTAGCCATCAACCTCTTCCTAGGGCAGGACAGAGACGGGTTCCTATATTTTCTACTCTGGACTCTCCCCTCAAGCAGTCTGAGTGTTTGAGGGCAGTGCTGATTGACAGCCTATTTTGAAGGGAGACACAAACTTCTGACTGGGCAGAGAAGAACCCTTGTCATAATTGAGCCAGGTATAAAAAGTCAAGGGGAATCACTAAGACCCATGTTGGTGAGTAGTTCTTAAAGAAAGAGGGTATTATTGCACACTTTGCTCTTCATTCTTTTGTTTGTGACATGGAATCCTTTGGCAGCCTACTGAAATCTATAGACCCTTCTCAGAATAAATAAAATATATGGTATTTAAAGGAAACCAATTTTAATTGAAATACAGTTACCAAAATATTGGGAGGGGGAAGTTTCTGAATTTCTGAAATTTATCCATACACTTCCAGAGAAAGAATCCCTTTCTAATGCTGGGTTTGAGTATGTTTCTGTTGTTATTTGAGAACAAGAAAAGATTCTAGAAATCTTTGTTATTAGAACATTCTAACTAAAGGCCTTCCCAGTAAACATCTTCCATCTTTATACACTTTGTTAAAGCTCCTCAGTCCTTCAAGGTTATGTGAGAAGTGCTGAAAAGTTGGGTTTCCACAGTGTTGCAAGGTTTGAAGTAGTGTGGGATACCACTGACCAAGAGGTTTTCAGAATGTGAGAGGTTAAGGTTCACAGAACAATTATGTGATTATTTGAAGCCTTAAGCAAACAAGGAATTAGGGGGCTAGGAAGGTATAGGTGGATTCAACCAATCAGAAAGAATCTTGTGATTTTAAGAAAATCATAAATGTAAGAAAATAGCCCATCCAGCCCAAACTAATTGGGGTCAATGTTAGGACTTGACCAAATCACTTCTGCACCTGCTTAATAGGTTAACTGAATATTGAACAACACACCCTAGAAGAGGAGTTTTCTACTATTTTTGAACAAAAGATTGTTTTGTTCATGGCAGGAACATGTGTTGTACATATTAAGGGGAAACACGTAGTGGGCGTATCAGAAAGACTGTAACCCAGAAGAAATAGACCAATTGGCTCTCTGAAGTGAGGGACTGCACCACACTCGCAAGCATAAAGGTTCTCCCACTTCTCTGCTCAGTACTCCCTCTTCCTGAAAAGGAGTAGGGCTCACTTCTGTCCAGAAACATTAAGATGATTCCTTATGACTCTTCTTTGATAAATTTTCCTCCATATCTGATTTTCTTTTCTTTTTGTTATTATAGCTTTTTATTTACAATTTATAAGCATGGATAATTTTTCAGCATTGACAATTGCCAAAACTTTTGTCCAATTTTTCCCCTCCTTCCCCTCATCCCCTCCCCAGATGGCATGTTGACCATGTTAAATATGTTAAATATGTTATTGTATGTTAAAGTATAAATTAAATACAATATAAGTATACATGTCCAAACAGTTATTTTGCTGTACAAAAAGAATCAGACTTTGAAATAGTGTACAATTAACCTGTGAAGGAAATAAAAAATGCAGGCGAACAAAAATAGAGGGATTGGGAATTCTATGTAATGGCTCATAGTCATCTCCCAGAGTTCTTTCGCTGGGTGTAGTTGGTTCAGTTCATTACTGCTCCATTGGAACTGATTGGGTTCATCTCGATGTTGAAGATGGCCAGGTCCATCAGAATTGATCATCATATAGTATTGTTGTTGAAGTATATAATGATCTCCTGGTCCTGCTCATTTTACTCAGCATCAGTTCATGTAAATCTCTCCAGGCCTTTCTGAAATAATCCTGCTGGTCATTTCTTACAGAACAATAATATTCCATAATATTCATATACAGCAATTTATTCAGCCATTCTCCAATTGATGGGCATCCACTCAGTTTCCAGTTTCTGGCCACTATAAACAGGGCTGCCACAAACATTCATGCACATACAGGTCCCTTTCCCTTCTTTAAAATCTTTTTGGGATATAAGCCCAGTAGAAACACTGCTGGATCAAAGAGTATGCACAGTTTGATAACTTTGAGCATAGTTCCAAATTAGAGCTCTCCAAAATGGCTGGATGTATTCACAATTCCACCAACAATGTATCAGTGTCCCATATTTTCAGTGTCAAGAGTGTATTTCTAACGGTCAGAATTCCAATTCTCTAAAAAAAGCATATTCTATAAGGAAAGAAATGGGTATTTTCATGTATTCAGAGTCTCCCCACATTATCAGCATCAGTATCTGGGCTACTAGTCATGTTTACATTGTGTTGTTTCCACTAAAGCCATATCATTATTCCTCCCCTCTCTCCCCCTGCTGGAACTTTTTCTCTACCCCAGGACCCAGAGCTCTAATTGTGAGTTTTCCACTTTATGTGGTCCAGTAAGTACTAGGAGTCTGTAACATTTTTCATCTCCACACTATGTTGCATACATGCCTTTTCTGGCTCTCCTTTTTGATGTCTATTCCCCTCATTACAATATAAATTCCTAAAAGCTTGCAACACTGTGGAAACCCAACTTTTCCAGATTTCTTACAAAGACTGGACTGTTTTGCTTGCTCATACTTCTTTTCCTAAAGGCTTAGCACAGTGCCTGGTACATACTTATTAATACTCTTATCCTTCTACCTCTGTGTCTCTGATCGTCTCTGTCTCTCTTTCTGTCTCTGTGTCCATGTGTCACTTTCTGTCTTTCAGTCTCTGTCTCTGTGTCTCTGTCTCTCTGTATCTGTGTCTATTTATTTGTTTCTCTCTGTCTGCCTCTATACCTGTCTCTCTATTTCTTCATTTTGTCTCTGTCTGTCTGTCTCTCTCTGTGTCTGTCTCTCTGTCTGTCTACCTCTGTCACTGCCTCTGTGTGTGTGTCTGTCTGTCTGTCTGTCTCTCTCTTTGTCTCTGTCTGTTTATCTCTCTCATATTCAGGTCCTCAGGATAAGAGCATGATGACCTCACCAGCAGACATTAACAGCTCTGTAGTAGCAGAGATAAGAGCTGTCCATCATATGGTCATATGTGTTTCTTATGTGTGTGGCCTACCATGGTCAACAGATTAATTGGACCATCCTACTGTTTTCTTTCTAACCATGTATAACACGGTTGCTTTGGCTCCACTTTCTCAGGCCCCCTTTTTTGACACCATAACCACCCCACTCCACCTCTCCCACACCCCCATTCCTCCTGGAAGATAACATTTTGTTCCCCCACAAACAATGTTCTTCGGTATCCCAAAAAAGTTGGAGATTCTCTACCAGTGGCTTGAGCTCCAAGTGATTGTGCTACCCCAAAATTTTGGAGCTGAGTAATTAACATCTGAGTTGCTTTTTGTCATCAAATATCAAAATAACTTTTACAAAAAAATATTTATTTTAAAGGTATAGCAAGAACAAACATATGAACATTTCCTTCCAACATTTTTGAGACATAAACTTCCCTATGACAACTCAATTTCTGGAGACAGGAGGGAATTAGGCTCAAAGCTTAGTTCATTTCTTATAAAAGCATTAGTCTCATCAAATTCAAATCCCAGACTCTGCTGCCCTCAATGCTGTGTTGGTTGATCCTGCCCCAATTCTTGGATTCCCAAATCCCTATGACTCAGGCTCCTGAACTGGAGACTTCCATCTCAGTACCTAGAACAACAACAACAACAAAGATAAAGTAAAAGACTAAAGTCTTGGGACCATGTGACCTAAAGGGGGACCCTCAAGGCCTCTTCCCCTTGCTCCTGAAATTGCTTGTTCTGGGATAAGGAGTCCTTTCTTCTTCAGATGAAAATACAGGAAACGTCCAAACTGTTCCTAATCAGGCAGTTTTAAAGATGGAGATAGTCTCCGTAATGCAGCCAGTGGGGAAAGACTGCTCCAACAATGGGGCAGGCCAACACAGATTGTTCACTCATATTACACTCTCCTGGAAGTAAGTCCCCAACATCTTCTGTGTGGACGATGTGATAATAGATGATTTGAGTATGCAATAAATCTCCAGTAAAGGTAACTATATGCAGGGACTAGTGGACCAAGATCCTGAGTAGTTGCAGTCCCACTACCTTCAACATGGGTTATTTATCTGGAAGACCTTTTGAGAGAGGGAAGTCCCAAGTAGTACATGAAAATTCCACATTTTTAAATAATAAGCATATAATAAAATCCATATAACACTGAACGTATAATTAGCAGAATTCAATCCTCAATGAGCCCAAAGGTAATTCAAGATCTAAAAAAAAATAAAGGTCTGTGAAAAAATATGGAAAGAATGTTCTCACTGCTATCATATTAAATTTAACAAAATATGAACTCATTTAAAGCAGGAGTGGTTGGAAGTTGCAATAATAATAAAGTAATAATAGGCATAATTTATATAATGCTTTAAGATTTACAAAGATTTTAATGTATCATCTCATTTTATTCTCACAATATCAACAATAAAAATAATTTGTTCTTCAGTCATTTCAACCACCTCTGACTCTTTGTGACCTCATTTGGGGTTTTCTTGGCAAAGATACTGGAGTGGTTTGCCATTTCCTCCTCCAATTCACTTTACAGATGAGAAAATTGAGGTAAACTGGATTAAGTGACTTGTCTAGGGTCACACAGCTAGTAAATGTCTGAGGTCAGATTTGAACTTCAGTACTTTAAGAGTTACAAAGATCACAAAAAATTATTTTATTTGATTCTCACAACAACTATTTGAGGTAGGTGTTATTTTTATCCCTTTTTTTTTACAGATGAGGAAACTGAGTCAGATTTTATTGATCCTCACATGCAGGAAAAGTCAAAACTATTTCCAGTAAGGCAATTTTAAAGATGGAAATAGTCTCAATCATGCAGCCAATAGAAAAAGACTTGTGACTTTGAGGTAGATTTTATTATTATACCTAGTTTACAAATGAGGAAATTAAGTCAGAGAGTTGCAGTGATTTGCCCAGAGTCACACAGCTAATCAGAATAGGGGACAGAATTTGAACTCAGGTTTTGACTACAAGTATTGCACTTAGTTTGCTGTTCCTGGAACAATGCTTTGTATATAGTAGATGTTTATTAAATATATGTCTGATTATATTATAAGAAAATCCAATGATGAAGGACTAAGAAGAGAATAGGAACTAGAAAGCCAGATCCATATCAAAGTCATTCTATTTGTCCCTGCTTTTAGGGACTATAGTAATATCAGTGGAAGAGGATGAGGTCTCCTTCCACCCCCATCCAAAGTAGAACAAAATGATGGTCTCAATGTCATGTCATCAAATGTATTACTAACCTTTGATCAATGAAGTGAATGGGATTGCTTTTGTTCTGAATGATGTTAAACTCCAATCAGTTTAAATACCTCTACCTTATCAAGAAGCCAATTTTTAGAGATATATGTTAAATAAAGAAGATAAATTAAATTCTTCTGGGCTACTCTCTCTTCTCACTGGGACCTGTTGTGTAGGGAAGAAATAAATGGCCTTCATTCATTCAATTCTTTAAGCATTTGGCTAGGGTACAGAGGTACTGTTCTAGGAGCTGAGAATACAAAGAAACAAAAGTTTCTGCCCTCATGGAGCTTAGAGTCTACTGTGGTCGCTCTATACAAATTCTAACTGTCAGTATTGTCTCACAATCGACATAGAATAAACATCTTCTAAATTACTCTTAAGGATTCAAAGGAAAACAAGTGAAATAAGAGATAACAAAAGGGCAAAAGTTTGTACTTGATTTAAAATCTTAGATGGCCTTGGGGCTGGCTTGATTTGATCTTTCCATAGCCTGTTTACTGAACAGAAGGCGTTGAGGTTGAGCATAAGAGGGAAATGGTAGGGAAATTGGATTCCAGTAGCTCTAGGCTGAACTTTCCAACAACAATAGACACATCCCTCTGGCTTCAGATAAGGTTGCTATGTCTTGGAACGCCAGGGTCTACAGAGGTGCTTGCCGAGAATTAGATCTGTACAAAGGGTGCTTGGACCAAAGTGAAAAACAAACTGCAGTATCCAGGCAAGTCTGCAGAGTCCCCATTTCTACTGCATTCCACCTTCAGCGGGTCAGTGCCGCCCAGGCTGACAAAGCAGTTACCACAGCCAAGATGGCAAGGTGAATGTGAATGGTCCTCTGCCTGTCACAAAGAAAAGAAGAGATACTGGCATAAAAGCCTTGTTTACTTGGTGAGATTTACTCCACTCTTATGTCCATGAAAGGAAATCTACAGAAAGAGTTCCTACCAGAGCTTTAAACCCAAGAATTTTAAAAGGAGAGAAAGCTCAGGAAGATACTGATTCACAGCTGGAAGATCCCTGGAAGGGATCTTAGAGGTTTCTCACTTATAAATATTAAGGTCTCTCATTAATAAATGAAGAAATTGAGACCCAGGAAGGTTAAAATTTTCTCCAAGGTCACACAGATAGTAAGAAACAGAACAGAGATCTGAACTCATGAACTCGATTCCAAATTCAGTGTTATTTCTTCTCTATCAGGCTGTTTCTCTTATGTGTGCACACACACCATCATCCACCAAAATCTTATTGTAGGTCTTTTATTCTATTGTTGTTCAGCTCTGTCCAACTCTTTGTAACTGCATTTGAGGTTTTCTTAGTTAAAAAAAATACTGAAATTATTTGCCATTTTCTTTTCTAGCTCATTTTACAGATGATGAAACTGAGGCAGATGGGTTAAGTGACTTGCCCATGGTCACACACTTATTAGTAAGAGAACAAATTAAACTGAAGAAGACAAGTCTTCCTTACTCCAGGTCCAGCACTCTATCTAGCTGTCTTTATTGTTTAATTATTTTTTAAATCGTGACCATTTATTTATTTAAATCAGAGACCATTTAGTCCAACTCTCACTTTACAGTTTAAAAAGCTATGATCTAGGTTGTTAAGAGATTTGTTCAGGGTCACACAGTATTTGAGAGAGCTAAGTTAGCAATAATTAATTCCATGACTTGCATGAACAGAAAGGAGCCAGGACTCAATAGTCAGTGACTTTCTATGTCCCATTGCATCAGGGAAGGTTCATGATGTCTTCCTAAAGCTGACTCTTAGCTCTAATCCTGCTTCCAGTCAGCAGTCTGGCTCCATTATTATAGTTTCTTTTTTTTCTCTTTTGACTCTATGGCAATTTTTCCATCATTAAGTAAGAATCTTCTGTATAAATGCCTTTTTTGGAGAGGAAATTCTTGGGGGGGGGGGAGTGTGGTTGTTTTTCATATGAAGGACATATTAAGTCTTGTTTTCTCACAAAGTAGAGGTGAAGTTGGGTTGACTGGTTTTAAGTTGAACTGTGATCCTCTAGAAATAAATATGATGTGCCACTCTAAGTGTCCATTGGAGATGGACCATTCTAAAGGAGTCCTACTCCAGCACATTGACTCTTTTTTATTTATTTGCTTAAGACTCAGAATTGAAACAATCACAAGACAGAACTGAGAATTTAGCCTTGCCCTAGGACCAAGGGTACGATGCCAGCCCTAAAATCCTCTGATCCTATATTCCACCAGGTGCAGGAGAAAGCGACAAAGCCACAAGGTCAGCCAGAGCTTGGCAGATTTAAGTTTCACCTTAATCCAATGAACAGAAATGTAACCCTCATGCTGCAATTGGGTAAAGAGACAGGAAAGATATCTCTAACCCCATTCACCTGATACCTAGGAAACAGTTTCTATGGCAATGCCAATTTACTAATCTACTTGGTTCTACTTGGTTTGTTGTTGTTGTTGTTGTTTTTTCACCTTATCCCATTACATTCTTCAGATTCCTTTCAATCCAACAAATATTTCCTGAGCACCTATTAGATGCCTGATGCAGTGATGAGATGATTCTCCCTGTTAGTCATGTGTCAATGTCATTTCAAGAGTTCTATTTGAAATGAGCAAATGCATTTAAAGATTTAATTTCTGAATGGACTTCTTCCTTTATTTAAGGATCAAAAGTACAGAGAAATCCAGTATATAACAAGACATACAGTAAATATATAATATATATATGTTATGTATACATACAGTAAGTCCTCAATTTACAAATAATTTGTATTCCAAGAGATTATTTATATTAGTTGTTTGGAACTATAGGATATAGTCTCAGTAATCCATTCCTTTGATATATTCAAGATTGATTTCTAGATTGGTTTTAGATAGTGGAAAGACCATTTAATTTTTCAGCCATTCTTTAGCTATCTGACCATTAAAAAGTCACTTTATTTTCCTAGGGTCTTAGTTTCTACATCTGTGAAATGTAAGAGTTGTCCTAGTTATTAGACGACTATTCTAAGGTCCCTTCCAGTCCTAAGTATATGCTTCTATGAAATTTAAGTGAATAAATTTATTAAATACTTCCTATGAGCTAGGTCTTGCATTAAATGGAAAGGATACAAATACAAGCAAATAAAATAGTTCCTGCACTCAATCAGCTTATATTGTAATGGGAAAACACAATACATAAAGGGAAATGGAGTATGTACTCAGAAAGCTACTTTGGAATTATGTGCTAATTTCATGGAAGTCTGATTTCAGGCAAGAAAAGTAGAAAGCTCATCTATGAGAGTCCATGGTTTCCTGGGCATAAACCAAAGTTCCACTGGAAAACAGATGAGGAGAATGACAGAAAGCATAGTTTGAAAATGACTGGATGGTACATGACAACCTATATCTGGCAAGATAAATGTTTTTTACTGGTTAGAATCTATGTTAATTCCATTATGGGTAGTGTGGTTGATTCATACATGTACATAAAGTATTCCCTCATCACCTTGAATAATCAAAAGATGTTTGTGCATATTCAACAAATACTAAGTATCGACTTGTGAATTCAAATGGAAAAATCATTACCAGTTGTATCAACAAACTAAAAGTATCATTCCAATAGTAATTCATTTTGGGCTAACAGTGTTTTGTGCTTAAGGCAGTTGTTTACAGTGAGGAGCATAAAATGCAGAGATTCAATCCCCTCCATCTCCAATAAACCTCTCTTCCTCTCTTGTGGTCTCCACAATACCATCCCCACCAGGACCACACGTCTGGAATGCCAGAGACATGAAATCGACTCCAGAGGTCTACTGCTGTGACAACACCAGCTTAGCCAAAGCAGCGGACATTTGGTTTTCCAATCTGACATTGCAACATAATCCTGCTTCCCATAGTTTGGGGCAAACAAAACCCCCACAGGTAAATGTGGATAAAAACTGCTCTGACATTCTTTAGTAAGAAGAAACTAACAGACACACACTGGTAATATTGGCACTGTCCTTAAACAGATGCAAAAAAAGGACAGTGGAAATTCCAGCCTGGAGTACATACTGAGGTTCAGCTCATTCTTTAGAATCTGTGAGAAAATAATAGACTGGAGCAGTCTGGAGCCGGCATTAAAGCTCATTTACTGCACTTGTTTATCTCAATTTTCTATCTTTTAGGGGAAAAAAGCACAGGAAATGGTTTTTGAGACATAGATTAAGCTTTGGGGGAGTACTGAAACCAGCATGCAACTCTTTGTCAACAAAAATGCTCTTGACACAGCCCATTTGTGCCTCCCACAATTTCTGAATGAGTCCGCTGGATCTTAATAGTCTGCAGCTCACTCTGTGGGGTCTTTCTAAAAACAGCAAAGTGATGATAAGTTGTAAAATTTCTCTATCCCAAATCAACATCTCTAACACATATATATATATATATATATATATATATATATATATATATATGTCTCTCTCATAAACTGCTGACTCATTTCTTCTCTTTTTCCTCCTTCTTCTTGGGAGGGAGGAGTAAAGAGGGAAACAAGCATTTATTAAGCACTATATGAAATGCTTTACTAATATTATCTCATTTAATCCTCACATCAAAGTGAAGTAGTTAATATTATGATCCCTATTTTACAGTTGAGGATTTGGATCTATGCTGGGAGAATACCCGGAAGAAAAGAGAAGTCTAGGATTAAATCATTCTGAGTGATACAAACTACAGGTGCATAGTAAAGGTTTTTTAATATATTATAACAAACTTGTTGAATGAAAAATAAATGTAATACTCTTAACTATGAATGTGAATAAGAAAAAGTAATCTATCAAATGAAAGAGAAATAACAGATTAAAAATCAAAATCCAACAATATGTTGTATACAAGAAATATACTTACTTCAAAAAAGTTCATAGAGAATAAAAGTGAGGGGTTGTAGTAGAATTTATTTTGACTCTGCTGAATCCATAAAAAGAATAGTCTTTGTTATTTCAAAAAAAAGAGCAAGTGTTAAAATAAATAGTCAGGAAAGATAAACAGGGAAACTAAATTATTCATAAAGGTACCTTAGGTAATAAAATAATATCATAGCATAGTCTCCAAGGACTTAAAACAGAAAACAAGCTGAATACAAGAAGACCTAAGGCAAAGGGTTCTGAACCTTTTCTGTTTAATGGGCCCTCTTTAGCAGTCTAATGAAACCTGTTGACTCCCTTCTCAGAATAATGCTTTTCTAAACATAGAAAATGAAATGAAAGATATTACAAAAGAAAATAAAAATGTCATTTTTCATATCCAAATTTATAGACCCTCCCCTCCCCCTGGAAATTAATTCATGGATACCAGTAAAGAACTCCTGACCTAGACAGTACAACTGAATTGGTCATATTATTCAAATTCATACTACATCTGTCCATTGGGCTGCAACCAATTGCCATATTTTACATAATTATAACTTGAAACAGTATGAATTTGAATTCATTTAACCAACACAATAATTGCCAGTGTCTTCAATATCCTTCATGTAGCCTTAAATAAATCTAACCAAAAGATGAAGAAGAAATAAATTAAAGTTCTGAATAGATGGTTAAGAAAAATAGCTTTCCCACTATTAACTTGAAATAATGAAGAATATATCTATTTTTCACATTAGTATTATACTTTTATAAATTTGGTCATATGCTAAGATATAAATAACAAAGAAAGATTAAATACATCCTTTACTAACTATACAATGATAAATTACTTCACTGGTGTCAGAACTGTTTACTCCCATGCTGTCTATCTCTTAGAGAGTTGTAGTGTTGCCTGAGGCTCAGAGAGACTAAGTAATTTGTCTATATAATTGCTATGATATTTCAGGTTTGAATCCATGCCTTATAAAGGATGGGTAGGAGTTCAATAAGTGGAAGATATGGGGGACATTCTGCTTTGGTTATCAAATAAAATAAAGATCTATTTACTGGAACTAGGATGTAAGACAAGAGTTTGGTTAAAAGGAAGACAATAGTTCAGGAACTAGAACCTAAACATAAGATCAAAGAGGGCCAGCCAACAAAACTGGCTTGCTTTTGATTATGAAGTATCCAGTTGGCCCATACCTTTATATTTCCCCTGACAAAGGGTAAATTTAGGGTATAATTAGCCTCTATGTAGCCTCAGTCAAGTGATTCCAGGGGTATCAAACCTGACTGGTCATTGCCACCTGTTCCACTATCTTGATGGATTCTATGGGATGCTTCAGTGTTAGAGTCCCAAGTTTCCAATGATTGGGTAGTAGTCATATCTACATTTACTATTCTAAAAATTGTCATAGCTTTATAAAATGCATAAAATACTGCTGTGACTCTTAATATTTTAAAACAAACTCTTCTGGGCACCAATCTATTGCTCACAGTATAAAGTTCAAATTCTTTTGCCTGACATTCAAAGCCTTCCAAAAAATGGTACATTTTGCCTTTACAACTTTATAATGTATCCTTCTATGTTTCAGACAAACTAGACAATCTCTATCCCTTCCTAAATATCCTTACCTTTCCTACTTCCTTGACTTTGTTAATTTCTGAAATGTCCTTCTTTTCCCTTAATCTATTAAACTACCCTTCTTTTAAACATGAAATCAGATGTCAGCTCTTCTGTGAAGCCTTCCATTATTTTCCCACTCAGTAAGGAACTTTTCTTCTGTGGACCTATATATATATGGCTTTTATTTCTCTATTAAAATGTAAGTTCTTTTCTTTTTTGGCAAGACACTTGTAGTTAAGTGACTTGCCCAGGGTCACATGGCTAGTAAGTGTTCTGAGATTACATTTGAACTCAGGCCCTCCTGACTTTAGATCCAGTGCTCTATCCATTGAACCGTCTAGCTGTCCCTAAAATGTAAGTTCTTTTAAGCAAATATTATATGTTTTATCTGAACTTTGTATTTCTCCCACACTACATGTAATGAACTATACACAGAACTGCTTAATTAACTAGGTTTGAATTTACTAGGTTGAATTAAATTCATTTGATTCAAACTCATTTGCCACCTTCAGGACCCTGCTACTTAAAAAAACAAACAAAACAAAACAAAGAAATAATCATTTATTAAGTGTCTATTATGAGCCAGACACTGTGATAAGTTACAAATATTCATACAAATATTTAACAGTCCTGAAAGGTAGGTGATATTATTTTCATTTTACAGTTAAGAAAATTAAAGCAGATAGAGGTTAAATGACTTACCCAGAATCATACAGTTAATAAATGTCTAAGATTGGATTTGAACTCAAATCTTCCCAGGCCCAATGTTGTAATCACTGTGCAACCTACCTAATTAATGGTCATTTATTTGGATCCATTGCTATCCAATGAAAGATACTGAATGGATTTTAAATTTTAAGTAGAAAGATTTCGCATATTATAACCATGATGCCTAATATTTATTCAATTCTTTTCATTCACAGTCCTCAATTTATAAAAACCACTCATTAATCCCTCAAACATGCCAACAAACTAAGTAAAAATGTACACATTTCACAAATCTGTCACTAAACAGTGCTATGACTACATATTTGGTTAGCAATTCAAAAAGGTGGAGTATCTTTTTTTCCCCCTAGAGAATATGTCTTCTAAGGAAGATTGACACATTTAAATTGGAAACTTAAAATAGGTGTTGTTCTGGTGTTGAGAGTACATGAAGGAACTGAACGGATATTCAGTATTTGCCAAAGAATGAGTGGCTCAAAGGAACATTTCTCAGAATTTTATTCCCAAGGACAGGAGGGACAAAATGTTTTCCAATGCTTGGATAGTCATGAATTTGTAAAATGCTGTGAAATCCTGAAGGAAGACTTTCTTTTATTTGCTATTTCTCAAATAATAAACCACAAGAAAATCTCAGCCATAACTTTGAAGTCATCTACTACTTGATTTTATTTTTGATAAGTCAAAGATTTATACTGAAAAAGAAAGAAAAGCTTCAAACTCATGAGACTGTACCCACTTTTTTGTGGTTTATCTGTTAACACAAATACGTTATATGTCTAGTGTTATTATATATATTCTAGTGTTATATATTATATATTATATTATTATATTATATATATATATTATTATATTATATTATATTATTATATCTTATATATGTTATATGTTATATATTATATATATTCTAGTGTTATTATATATATATATATATATATATATATATATACACACACACACACATACATATACATGGTGTATATCATTTGGTTAAAGAGGTCATAGGATCACAGATTTAGGATCAGAAGCATACTGATCAGTTGATCAGTTGAGGAATCTTTTTAAAAAATAATATTTTCTTTTTTCCCCACACATACTAAAAACTATTTTTAACATGTGTAAATTTTGAGGTCCAAATTCTCTTTCTCCCTCCCTGCCCTCCTCAGATTCCACCAATTCTCTCTAGAATTGTTTAGCATTTTTCATCAAGAATCCTTTGGAATTATCTTGGATCATTGTATTGCTGAGATTAGCTAAGTGATTCACAGTTGATCACTGGAAAACATGGCTGTTAACTATGTACAAAATTCTCCTGGTTTTGCTTACTTCATTTTGTATCAGTTCATGAAAGGTTTTCTAAGTTGTTTTTTTTTTTTTTTTTCTGAAAGCATCCTACTTATTATTTCTTTGTTTGCATGTTTGGTTTTTTCCCAATTTTATGTTGAGATAATTTTTAATTTCTGTTTTTACAGCATTTTGAATTATGAATTTTTTCTTCCCTTCCTCCTTTCCCCTTTTCCTAAAATGGTAGGCAACTTGATATAGAGTATATTAATGCAATTATATAAATATATTTTCATATCACAGTTGTGATAGAATTAATAGATCAAAAGGAAAAACAAAAACAAAAAATATACAAAATTTTTAAAGTATGCTTTCATCTATATGACTCTGTCATTCTTTTTCTGAATGTGGATGGCATCACTGTGTTGCTGAAAAGAGCTAAGTCATTTATGCTTGATCATCATAAAATTGTTGCTGATATCGTATACAATGTTTTCCTGATTCTGCTCATTTTTTACATCAGTTCATACAAGTCTTTCCAAGTTTTTTTTTCTGAAATCTGCCTGTTTATTTCTTAAAGCACAATAGTATTCCATCATAATCATATACCATGATACCTTCAGTTATTCCCCAATTGATGAGCATCCCCTCAATTTCCAATTCTTTGCCACTACAAAAAAAGCTGCTATGAATACTGTGGTTTTTTTTAATTTCTTTAAGATACAGACCTAATAGTGATGTTGCTGCTATGTCAAAGGGAATATGCAGTTTTAAAATTCTTTGGGCATAGTTCCAAATTGCTCTTCAGAATGGTTGGATCAATTCACAACTCCACCAATAATGTATCAGTAACTTAATTTTCCTACATCCCCTTAATCAGTTGAGAAATAAGAGACACAGAGGGTTTATAACTAATTAAGGATCTGAGGTAATATTTAAACTCAAGTTTTCCTAATTACAAGTCCAGCACTCTGGTCAGTACTCCATATTGCTTCTCTTCATCTGCAAAAATGATATTAATCTCTAAGGTCCCTTCTAGCTTTCCTATGCACATTCTTAATCTAGGGAGGGGTGACCATGTTTTTTAATCACGTTTGTAGTTCTTTAATAATTAGAAATAATAATGTTTAGGATCTAGTTTGAGAGAATAATTTAAGTAGGAAATTATCCCATAAAAGGATTTAGGAACCTGTCCCCTTTTCCCATCACTGCCACCAAAAAGAGGGCACACTTTGTGTTGTATGACCCAAGGTGGTTTGAGAAACTTGCCCTGAAATAATTTTGAATCAGTGAGTGGAGTATCAAATCATGGTCTTCCCTTTACTACATTTGGGATGTTGGACAAGTCACTCGTCTTTTCTTCATTTCTTCATCAGTAAAATGAGAGTAAGGAGGTTCCAGCTTGACAACTAGCATCTTATGATTTCATCTGATCCATGCAACAACTTTATGAGATTTGAGAATCACTATTTCCATTTTACAAAGGAAGAAACTGAGATCTCAGAGAAGTTAAGTGATTTGAACATAGTGGCTTAGCAGTACCAAACCTAAAACTATATTATAAAGTAGCAATCAACAAAACCATTTGATATTGTTTAGAAATAGAATGGGGGATTGGAGGAATAGATTGGATAAACACAACATAATAATGAAGGCCTATAGCTATAGAATTTGATAAACTCCCAAACTCCAGTTTATGGAACAAGAACTCACTATTTGACAAAAATTGTTGAGAAAAATGGAGAATAATATGTCAGAAACTCAGCATAAATGTTATATCATAACAAAATAAGATCAAAATGGACACATGATTTTGATATAAAGGATGATACCATAAACAAATTAGAATAAGGGACAATTTATCTATCAGATCTTTGAAAAAGGAAAGAATTGGTAACCAAAGAAGAACTAGAGAACATTATAAAAGGCAAAAAAACTTTGATTACATTAAACTAAAAAGTTTTTGCACAAACAAAACCAACAGAAACAAGATTAAAAGGGAAGTACCTAAGGTGGAAAAAAAAATCCTTACAGTCAGTGTTTCTGATAAAGATCTCATTTCTAAAGTTCGTACATAAGGAACTATGTCAAATTTATTTTTTTAATAACTTTTTATTGACAGAACCCATGCCAGGGTAATTTTTTACAACATCCCTTGCACTCACTTCTGTTCCGATTTTTCCCCTCCCTTCCTCCACCCCCTCCCCCAGATGGCAAGCAGTCCTATACATATTAAATAGGTTACAGTATATCCTAGATACAATATATGTGCAGAACCGAGCAGTTCTCTTGTTGCACAGGGAGAATTGGATTCAGAAGGTATAAATAACCCAGGAAGAAAAACAAAAATGCAAGCAGTTTGCATTCATTTCCCAGTGTTTTTTCTATGTCAAATTTATAAGAATGCAAATCATTTCCCAATTGATAAATGATTAAAAGATATGAATAGACAATTTTCAGATGACAAAATTAAAGCCATTTATAGTCAGATGAAAAAAGACTCTAAACCACTATTGATTAGAGAAATGCAAATTAAAATACACATCTCTCAGATAGGTAAAAATGACAGGAAAAGATAATGATAAATATTGGAGGGGATGTGGGAAAACTGGGACACTGGTGCATTGTTGGTGGAATTGTGAAATGATCCAACCATTCTGGAAGTAATTTGGAACCAAAGTGCTATAACACTGTGCATACCTTGTGACCCAACAATGCCATTACTGGGTCTATATCCCAAAGAAATTATAAAGAAGGGAAAAGTATCCATGTGCAAAAATTTAGCAGCTCTTTTTGTGGTAGCAAAGAATTGGAAAAATGAGTAGATGCCCATTAATTGGGGATGGCTGAAAAAGTTTTGCTATATGAAGGTTATAGAATATTATTGTTCTGCAAAAAAAAATTATGAACAAGCCGATTTTAGAAAGGCCTAGAAAGATATACATGAATTGATGCTGAGCAAAACAAGCCAAATTAGGAATACACTGTACACAATGACAGCAAGAATGTGTGATGATTAAGTATGAAAGAGTTAGTTCTTCTTAGTGGTTCAGTGATTGAAAGCGATCCCAATAGACTTTGGACAGAAAATGCCCTGCATCCAGAAAAACAACTAAAGAGACTGAATGTAAATCAACACATGCTGTGTTCACTTCTTTTTTCTATTTTTTAATCTCTCCCAAGGTTTTTCCCTCTTGCTCTGATTTTTCTCTCCCAACATGATTCATAAAGCAATGTGCACTAAAATAAACAAACCAAAAAAACAAAAAACAAATAATAACTTACAACAGTCACCATGACAATGGCAGAATTTGAACTCAAGTCTTTCCTGATCCTGAGTCCATAAAGTTATTCACTATGCCACCTCAGGCAGCCAGGTAGCATAGCTGATAAAGGGAAGAAAAGGGAAGGGAAGGGGGGGGGGAAGGGAAGGAGAGGTAAGGGGAGATCAAAGAAGGGGAGGGGAGAGGAGGGCAAACAAAAGAGGAGAGGGGAGGGCATAGGAGGAGAGGAGAGGGAGGGAAGGAAAGAGGAGGGGAGGGGAGGAAAGGGGAAGAGAAAGGGAGAGGAGAGGAAGGAAGGGAAGGAAAGAGGAGGGTAGGGCAGGGAAGAGAAGGGGAGGGGAGAAAAAAGGAGGGAAGGGAGGGAAGGGAAGGGAACCTGAGTTCAACTTTACCATCTTGCTAGCTGTATGAAGCTGGACAAGTCACTTCACCTCTGTTTGCTTCAGTTTCTTCAACTATAAAATGGGCATAATAATAGCATGTATCTAACAAAGTTGTTGTGTGAAACAAATAAGATAGCACTTGAGCACAGTGTTTGGCACACAGTAGGAATAATAATAATAACAACAACAACAATACTTATTCCCTCTCTCTGTCTCTTCCTTCTCCCATGTCATACTACCTCTACAGAATAATTAAAATGAGATTCTGCAAATTGTTTACAAAAAAAAGTCTTCTTTTAAGAACTATGTGAATAATCACCAATGCTAAAGTTCTAGAAGACTAAATAGGGAAACTGAGACAGGAGTTAAAAAGTGAAGGGAATGTATTAATCTGTTTCCCTAGTTATTGCTGCCTTTGGGAAGTTTTAAGTTAGCCATCAAACAGGAACTCCAGCTTTCAGCTTATGGGGAGGAAACACTGGTAATGGTGGAGAAGACCCCATAATGGTTTCCCTCCTATAGATGTTGAGTGTGGCAAATCATTGTGTGACTAGGAGTGAATTGTGGCATATCATATACTGTGATTGTACTGGACACCTGTACCGGAGTAAGGTATGTGTGAACAGTGGGTGAGGGGGAAAGAGTCCATCTCTCAAGGAAGGCAGATATGTGAGACCACATGCTTCCAGGTTCATTTTAGGCAGTGTATGTGTTTAAGCATGCTAAGCCTCTTTCCTATCCCTCCATGAGCTTATTTGAAAGCACTCGAGATATTTTGATATTACCTTTCCACATGCAAAGCAATCACCCTCCCTTTTCTCTAATTTTCCTAGTTAAATGCTGCCTCCCATGAAACTTCCACTGTAGCTGAGTAAGGAGGGTCTGTTACAAGTTCAAGCTGTCATAAAATGATGCTAGTTTTGATGAAGAATTGCAGTAGACAAACTGTCTTTGCCAACATCTTATACTGTTGCCCCCTCAATGTTATTTACTCAACTCTTTACTGACCCCCCACCTCCTTCTATCACGGCTCTCATCTGTTACACAACTCCTGTCTAGTCTTCTGACCTAGATGATACTGATGAACTCTTGCCTTCAACCTGGCATTGAATTATGGTTACCTTCTCAGCCTAAACCACGTTGCTTTCCCCCATGTGAGTTCTCTGCTTTGCATTATTCATCCTTAATTATCTACGCATAAAGCCTTGAGTCCCATAGAGAATAAGGCATGATTCCTTCCTACTTTGAAAAAGGTAACATAATTACTCACAAAATTGTTTTACCTCTTCTCTTCACCTTTTCAGTTCCTTTAGGCTTCCCTAAATATCATGCTAATACAAAGATTAATTTAAAAATTCATAGAATGCCTAAATTTTAGTTAAACATAATAAAATGTCTAAAATTTTAATTAAATTAATTTTAATATGTTGTTAATTTGAAAATATCATTTCTATGTTTTAAAAGATTGCCCATATTTAACTTATATCAGATTACTTGTGGTTTGGGGGAGGGGTAAGGTAAGGGAGGGAGGGATTAAAATTTAGAACACAAAATTTTACAAAAATGAATGTTAAAAACTATCTTTACATGTATTGGGGGAAACAAAATACTATCTAAAAAAGAAAAGAAAATATCATTTCATCTCTTCATCTGTAAAAATGAGCTTCTTCATCTGTAAAATGAGCAAGGAGATTCTATGAAAATTATGGTCACTTCTATCTAACTAATCTGCATTTCAGGGACACACTTGAACATTTTTATTTAATTTAAAAATACAATTAAATGTCCTCTTCTAGGAAATTCCAGCTATTCAAAGTACAAACAATATTGATATAGGCTACTTACTTGGCAATACTTCCATGTACTTCTATATTAGGGTTCTTAATCTGGGATCTATAATTTTTAAAATATATAATCTCATAACTGTAGTTCAATAGAATTGGTTTATTTTTTATCTCTGCATTTTATTTTATGTATTCAAAAATATGGCTCTGGGAGTCTATAGGCTTCACTAAACCAAAAACAGGATCTATGACACAAAAAGTTTTTTTTTTTAATTTATATTTCAATGTAATATTAAAAAGATATGGAAGAAAGGAAGTACATCTGAATTTACACTGTATGATTCCTAGAATAACCTATCCAGATGACTTCTGACCTTCAGTATAAAATAGTAGACAAAACTGTACTTGAAGTCAAGAAGACATGAGTTCAAATATAGCCACCAAAATAGTTGAAAGATCCTGGACAAGTCACTTAATCTCTCTTTACTTCAGTTTCTTCAGCTACAGAATAAGGAAATTGGACTTGATCTCTTAGGAACCTTCTAACCACAAATTTGTGATTCTGTATGCATCTTCTTTTTTTATTATTATAGCTTTTTTATTTACAAGTTATATGCATGGGTAATTTTACAGCATCGACAATTGCCAAACCTTTTGTTCCGATTTTTTCCCTCCTTCCCCCCACCCCCTCCCCTAGATGGTAGGATGACTAGTATGTGTTAAATATATTAAAGTATTCTGTATACATCTTCTTAACCTGAAAACAATTTATTAAAAGCTCATTTTCTTCATCATACTTTTTCTGTCACATCTATCTAACTGAGAGTCAAGGCCAGCTTCCTTTTAACTATTTACAATTCACCTACAGACTGCAAGGAATACTATACCTCTCCTGGGTGGTGAGCAGATGATTCTTCAGTCTAGGAGAACACTCTATCTGCAGCCTTGCCCTGCCCAGACCTGCCAATATTCCCTCCTTAGCAAAGCAAGGAAAGGCAAGTTGGAAGAAGCTATGTTTTCTTGCACAATATCATCCAAGGTTATTTACTACGTGCCATCCAGCCAGATCTGTGGTTAGAGTATTTTTTTCTGTGTCTGATTTGGTTTGTTTAGCTTTTTTATTTTTTAGTTTATTTTGCTGCATATGCATGTTGCTTTTGGAATCCATAAAACTATGTTAGGGTAAGGAGTGGTATAAGCAGAAGATCTAAAGTCCAGAAAAAGGAGAGATTTATTTTAATCTATGTTCTCCCTATTGCTAACTCCTGCCCCCTACAACAAAATGGGTCCTATGCATATGTCAACAATCATACACAGCTCCTCGGCTGATGTAACAGCTGAGAAATATGAGAAGACTTGAATACAATGATACAGAATGAAGTGAGCAGAACCAGGAGAATAATTTATATCAAAATAATGACATTTTAAAAGCAAAGAACTTGGAAACATGTAAGAATTCTGATCAGTACGATGACCTAAAATCAACCATCTTTACTGTAGTACATGTAATCTGTTCATTGTATTCAGAAAGAGAGTTTATAGACTAAAATCTATTCACACCAAAGTCTAGTCAATGATGAGAAGTTAAGTGCAGATACTAACAATAAATTCTTTATTATAGGATAGAGGCTTTTAGACAATAGGACTCCACTAGGCCCTCTCATGTCTTTTTTAGAGCCATCTTCAATTAGATATGAATACACAGAGCTACTAAGTGAAGGATTTTGTTGTGTTCAAAAGAGCTCAGATTAGTCAAATCCCCGCAAATCATCCCCCAGAATTCTAAAGTAACTTTGGATCCTCTAGATGCACAGGCTTATTCCCTCTACAAGAGTGCTACAGACATGATGCCTAAGCATGTATATGCATAAATGAATATTTTGGAGATATTAGGGCATTGACAAATGAATATTTATCATATTGATAAATGAATAAATATGGCAGCTGAAGTATCTTTGAACTCTGAGATCCCATGATTCCCCCAAAGTAGTAATCCATCCTTCACATGAAAACCTATAGTGACAAGAAATCCACTATTTTTTCAGGATGATCCATTTTATTCTTCAGTATCTCTAATAATTGGGAAAGCTTTTTTAATATAAAACTAAAATCTTTCTCACTGCAACTTCCACTCCACATTTCTATTTCTACTCTTTGGAACTAAACCAAATAAGCTCTTCTTCATAAATCCCTTCAAATGGGTTAAAACAATGCTCCTACTATATTTTCTCTCTGAAGGTTAAATATCCCTAGTTCTTCCAACAAATCACCATTTGGAAGTGTTCTACCCTCTTGTGGTTTTGAACAACTCCTGGATGTACCCCCAATTTGTCAGTTGCTATACTAAATGATGTGCCCAAAATCTAAGCAATCCAAACTCTGAGAGAAAAATTAAACAAACCATTAATGAACTCCAAAAAGGAAGGAAACTCTTCCACTTCAGATGGATTTACAGGTATAATCTATCAAGTGTTTAAAGAATAAATATTCTTTGCACTATATAAACTGTTTTCAAAAATAAGACTCAAAGATAATTTGATGATTTTTTTCTAAGATAAAAAAATTGATTCTGATAACAAGCAGGGAAAGGTATATAGCAGAGAAATAAAATGATAGACTAATACTGTCAATACCAAATGTGTGTGTACATATGTATATATAAACTATACATACACACATATACACATGTATAGACACATATATATGATATATAGATAGATGAATAGATACATAGAATGAATCTGAAAAAATTCTGTAGGACCAAATTGGATTTATACCAGAAATGCAAGAATGATTCAAAATTTTCAAAAAATTAAACTGATAGCATAATTATTCTTTTTACAAACAAAAAAGATATCTAGAGGGAGAATTCTTAACCAAACAATGGATAAAAATAATCATAAAACACAAAAAATGGAATATTTCAATTACATGAAATTGAAAGGTTTTTTTTTTTATTAATAGCAATCTACTTATACTGACTGAATAAAAATTCTTTGCCTCTCAGATAAGCATCTGATATCCAAGATATCGTGGGAGCTAATATAAATATGTCTTAAAACAGAGATAAATAAAATTCCTAGAGGATGGTCTTAGTGCCCCCACACCCAGATCCACTCTATTCCTGGAGTTTCTTCCCTTACTTATAAGCAACTAAACAAAAACTATCACCAAAACCATAATTAAGCAAAAGAAAAAAAAAAGGAAGGAAGAAAGGAAGAGAGGGAGAGAAGGAGGGAGAGAGGGAGGGAAGGAGGGAGGGAAGTCCTAGAACACAGTTCACTGCCTAGTATGAAGAAATGCTTCCTAAGATCTCTTGTAGCACTTCTCCCACACCAGTCAAAGTCCTCTTTTCTCCATCTCCTTCTGCCCCTCTAAAGAATAAGTTCTCTATTAAACACATATACATTTGCTCAAACCATTCTTCCAACATCCCCACTGAATTTTACTTAAGGAAATGCTACAATCACTACTGTAAGACTACTGTCTTGGTCAAATGCTTCTCTCTCCATCCTCCTCTCCCTCCCTCTCTCTTCTCTTCTCTTCTCTTTTCTTCTCTCTTCTCTTCTCTTCGCTCACTCTCTCTTCTCCTCCTCTCCTCTCCTCTTCTCTCCTCCCCTCTCTCTCTCCTCTTTCCTCTTTCTCTCTCTCTCTCACTGAAGCAAGTCCTAAGTCACAGAGAACCTATGACCCAGAAACATTCTTTAATGGCCAAAATGGTCATGGGAACAAATGAAAGTTTCTTGAAAGAATTATAAACTATTAGCAATAATATGAAAGACTGTTTCAAATTACCCATATTAAGAGAAATGCACATTAAAACAATTCTGAGGTTAAATTTAACATTCAGCAAATTGGCAGTTTACAAAAGATAAATAACATTAGTACATTGTTGATGGCACTTTAAAAAGTATCTAATCTAAAAATGAAATTGAAAGTATGTAATTAAAGTGATTAATAAGCACTTTCCCTTTTATCTGATGATCCTACTGGTACATATATTGCTAATTGACCCTAAGGGTCAATTACAGAAAGAAAGGTCTCCATATACATATACAAATATTTTTGTAACACTTTCTGTACTATAAAAGAACTAGAAGAAAAGGAGATGCTCATAATTTGAGCCATGGCTAAACAAATTCTAGCACATGAATATAATGGAATATTATTGTAAAAATATTCTATAAGAAATTATTAAAAGCTTACAATATAAATTTGGAGCATACCTAACAATGGATAGTATGAATATATCTGCCAAGATTCTTGCAAATTTATTTTTTAAAGAGCTTCAAACTAAAAAATGGGAAAGCCACAAAGAAGGAAGCAAAATAGCAACTGAAATACTCTAAGAAAGAAGACAGTAATAAAACCCTATCAGCAACAAGAGAGAGTAACTAGGAAGCCTAATTCAAGAAGGAAAAATTAACCTCATTGGTATCATTGATTTGGTAGGATGAAATTCAACAATCCCCACAACTGGACTAAGCTCTGTGTGTCAGGGTGAATATATAACATTAACAAGAATTAGTTAAGACAAAAGTAAGAGTACTCAAAATAGAACCAAAAGTTACCCACGTCTCTATATATTATAACAAAAACCAGTAGAAAAAGACAGGATTTTAAGTTCTATTTTATTAAAAATGTATTAACTATCTAAAAATATTCATAACAAACATAATAAAAATTTTACACCAAGGGGACATTTTAGAGCACTATAAAACATAATGACAAAAGTCATAACGAATTTAAAAAATGGATCAAGAATTGGAATTATCAGATCCCAAATAATATTAGAAAGCAATAATTTTGACACTATCCGATACTAGAATAAGTTAGCGATGCACATATGGGAAAGAAAGTAAGCAAAGCCTAGAAGCAAATACATTTAGTTATCTGATGTTCATGAAACCTATCATTTAAGATTACTTTGTCAGTTTATTACTTTTTTGGCAAGAATCACTGAGAAAACAGGAAAATATTGTGGCATAAAATAGAGGTATATAAGCATTTACACCATAATAAACAACACACAACATACCACAATGAATATTGTTTCCAAGAAAAAATTCAAAAAGGTAAATCAAAAAATTAAAGAAGAATTGGAGTTTAAATACTTTATACCAATGAACAGAGAAGGAATCTGAAGAAAATTATAAGAATATAGATATTATAAAAACCATTGTAAACAATGTTGATAATATTAAGTTAAAAGTCTTTACAAAAATAAAATCAAAATTCAACTAGAAATAAAACAAAACTACAGATTTTGGGGGAAAGAACAATTCTTGCATTACATAGTTCTGACAAAAGTCCAATATTTAAAATCTATAAGGCACCGTTACATAATGAGTATATAGTCAAAGGATATTAACAGTTTTTGAAAGAAGAATGCAAACTATAAACAGCCACATAAAAAAACTAAATCTTTGACCAAGGAAAGGAAAATTAAAACAATGTTGAGACATTCCATAACCATCAAATTCACAAACACGGAAAAATTCACTGTTGGCAAGGATGTAGGAAGACAGGAATGCTAATTCACTATTGATGGACCTATGAATTGGTCCAATCATTCTGGAAAACAATTTAAAATTATAAATGGAAATTAATATATTTTTCGTGCTCTTTTATTCAGAAATTCTATTTGAGAATTTATAATACAAATAATTTATTGACTGCAAGAGGTAATCTTTATGTAAAAATAAAAAAATAAGCTAGAATTATGTATGGAATAAAAATATATAATCAATTCATTGAGAATAGCTGAATTGTATTATGCTAATATATCAAAATGTCATTGCACAACAAAATAATGATTAATATGAAGAATTCAGAGAGACACAGGAAAAATTATATAGGAGAATACAAAGATTGAAGAATAATACACATGATGTTTACAACAATATCTATAAACATAATATCAAAATAAACAGAATTCAGATTAAATGAATGTTATTATTTCATTAATTTAAAATATATTATTTCTTTAAAGAATGAATCTTTCCTTTAACAATATATAAACTGCAAAAATGGAAAGTGGTATATACTATCAGTCACAATTGTTCTATAAAGTGGTTTGGATTGTTTTCAGGGAAAGAGATTTTTGTCAATATTCTTTAGCAAATGTATCCTGTGTCAAAACAAAAATATATTGGGGAAAAAAGGCATCTATATCATCATTCATCAGGTAATTCATTGATTAAAAACATTAAGTGATTTACACAGATTCAAATAGCTAGAAAGTGCTGGAGTAATTAAATTTTAGCCTTCCTAATTCTTAGCTCATGTTTTACCCATTGTGTCATCTACCTAGCCTCTTAAGATTGACATTGATCCATTGACTACATTTTTGGAGGTTTGATCATCCAACTTATTCCATAACTACTGAACTATTAAAGCCCAGAATTCACAAGCTTATAATGAGTGATTCATCAAATGCCTTGTTAAAATCCAGGTATAGTCACTCTTTAGAATTGTTTTATCAGTCCCCTTTGTTTGTTTTGGACTGAACTTGGGGTTTTATTGATGTAGGGATCTCTGGGTGAGTAAGCTCCTTCTACCAATGGAGATGCTGAACTCTTCTGAGACTTTAAAGATTTAAAGACATAGAGAAGTATAGGCTTATTTATAGTCTTAGTTGACTTAGTGCCTGTGGACACTTAGTTCTAGGTACACTTCAAAGCCCCATAATTCAGAATATGTCAAAAGTATAATTTGAACCTAAGGCACCCTAGACACTCTAAGTCTTAGACCAATTTTTAATCTACTGTGTCTGAATGTCATACCAATCTCATGATTAGTAAAAAAGACAGTCTAGCATGACTTGTTCTTACTCAACCTATGCTACGTTTTTGTGATCATATGCTTTTCTAAGTACTCATAAGTTAAACACACTAATATTAATAAATTCTGGAATTTTGCCAGAGCTCAAGCTCACAGGTCTATAATTGGAGGAATCTCTGTTCTTAATATCTTCCATCTTACAATACTTCTTTCCCACCATACACTGTTTCTTAAAGATCAACATCTGTTCACTAATCACCATCCCAAGCTCTTTCAATATTCTTTAAAGTAGGAACCATAAGAAGAGGATGACAAATTCCACAGCTTCCATGGAGGGAGGATGCTTCAGATGTGATCCAGTTCTTGTTGTTGCTTGCTGTTCTTTCCCAAAGAGAACCAATGACATGATGAGGGTGATAGCTTGACAAGCTTGAATTGGATATGAGGGAGGCAGAGCTGCACAAAGTCATCAGCTTTACTTTTTTCTCCAGTCATTGAAAGCCAGTAGGAAGACAAAGGTCAAAATGACTAGTGTTGGCTCAGAATGCAATGGGCGACCTTGGCCTTTCTAAATTAATGTCTTTCTCTATGGAACTATGATTCATTTGGTAGTATCTTTCTTGTGTTTAGAAAATACTCCTACTAATGATTAATCATAACCATTCATCAAAAGTTGATTTATACTAGTAAGCAATTCAATCCAATAATCATTTATTCTACACCTACTGTTTGCCCCGGGCTACATGGCAGAGAAACACCAAGAAAAAGAAAATTTTGCCTGCAGAGAAACACCAAGAAAAAGCACATAGTCTTTGCCTTCAAAATGTTTATCTTCTATTGGGAGAAATAACAAGTACACAGATAATTAAATACAAAATATATTTATTTTAAACACATGGAGAATATTGGAGGGGGTAATTAAACATCTAGAAAAATCAGAGAAGGCTTCTCTAGGAGGTGGAACTTGAGTTGAGCCTTTATGAAAACCAGGGGTTTCAACAAGCAAAAGTGAAGAACTAAAGAATTCCCTTCACAGGAAATAGCCTGTGCAAAGGCATAGATATAGGGGTTGAAATGTTGTGTACAGGAAAAAGTGGATGGATAATATGACTTGACCTAGCGTGCATGAGCAAGAGTAATGTGTAATCAGCCTATAAAGATAATCTAGAACTAGATAATGAAGGTATGTGTTTGTGTGTGTGTGTGTGTGTACCCATATACTAAAGAGAGGAGTTTATATTTTTTCTTAGTGGCAGTGAGGACCTACTAAAGCTTCTTGGACAAGAGAATAACATGATCAGATCTATCATATCAATATGGCACTTGTGTGATCAATGGATTAAACCAAATGTTAAAACTTAAGTACATACTACAATATGCAAAAGAGCTCTTCTGTTTTGTGATAGTCTTCCCAACTTCCTTATCAGTATCAAAAAATAGAACTCAAAGTCTTACAAACAGATTTCTAAGACAAAGATGCTTTATTCTATTATATAATTCTCTTCTTTCCTCTCTATGATTTGCCAGGATTATTAGTAGGAAAGGGAATATAACTGACTCATTCTAGAATTTTGCTGTGAGTACCAAAACCTTGCCCTTCTTCTGAGCTACCTCACTTGATCTCAGATAGGATCCCCACTATTTGGGATCCCTTCTCAAAGGCAAGTTCCCTCTTATCCCATTTCAAAACTTTGGGAAAATGTGTTTCCTCATTATAAAATGGGTGGGAAGTGTTGTCCTATACAAAAGTCATTTCATTACCCAAGTTTCTACTGTCTTCGTCTATAGAACTCAACAATAAAGCATAATAATATGGTGTTTGCAAAAAAAAAAATTTTTTTGAGATTCCTGACTAACAGATCAAAGTATTATACTTATTAATGTCTCATGTTCTTAGAAAGATCATGTCTCCCCATCTTAGAGGAACATTATGAACAGTTTCCTCTAACCAACACTACCATTCCAGAGCACTGTATAGTAGAATGAACACTGAAATTGGAGTCAGAGACCTGCATTCAAATCTCAGCTGTAGAACTTACTATCCATTTAAGCTTGAAAAACTCATTATACTTCTCTATGCTTCAGTTTCCTTCTCTTACAATGGGTAGGTTGGAATAATTTCTAAAATCCCTTTCATTTAGAAATCCTACTGAATCTGAATTTTATCTGCCTTCTCTGATCCCTAGCAACGACAACAACATCAAAAAAAAAAAAAATCCACCTCCATATTTTGGCTTTGTTTTTAACCCCTATGTCATTAAGCAATCAGAAATCCGTCGCCAGACTATACACTCACTCTCTTAAATTAGAAAGAGTGACAGTCCTTTTGGCTCAGTTCTAAATGTATACAAACTCGTCATGATCTTGCAATTTAAAAAAAAAAATCCCTACTGGGGGTTGCTATCACTTGATCTTAATTCTCAGTGCCTCAGCCAACTTTATTAGTTGTCATTTAGGTTTCTCTTTTTTAATCCCCACAATGTGTCAACATCACTGTCTTAGCTTCGTGTCTGTTGCATGTCTCCATCAACACCTAGACAATAATTGTCATCTTTATTTCATCTGTTTATTTTATTTGTTTAACTGACACTCAAAATGTCTTGAAAAAAAGGAACAAAGACCTTGGAAAAGACATCTGATAGACATTGCATGTTTGAAAATTACTTGGATAGTTTAGGAAATTATAATTTATAAAAGAGTGTTTTGAAAAACCAGGAAGGAAAGCAAACTATAAACTAAATTCTATTTTCTACAGGAAAGACATGTATCAGAAGCATCAGAAATTTCTTCCTCTCCACAAGAATTAAAAACTCCATGATTTTGTAGATAGAGAATTCTACAGACTCAAAAGGGATGTCAAGAGGTCATTTATGCCATCTCATTGTCTTTGGTTTATCCAACACCTAAACCATTCCAGATTAATCAGATTTCCAGAAAACGAGATTTCACAATTTCCTTCACCAACATATTGTGTTGGCTAATTATTTGTAATACTGTGTCTAAAGATGGAAACAGTACTCCTGCATTCCTACAAATTTCTGCATCAACTCTCAGTCTTCTCTGAAATAATCAGAAATACAGGAAAGCTTAAAAGACCCAAAGACATTAATTTTAGTAGGCAGAATAGCATAGGGGAAAGTATATAAATCTGGGATCATGACAAAGACTAAGTGTTACCTACAACATGCAGAAAAACACTTCTCCAAACCTGTCTCCAAACACTAAGTATCTATAGACTTTGAGCAAGTCAGTCAACTTCTCTGGAAGTCAATTTGTTCATCTGTAAAAATGAAATAATTTATCTTAATCATGTTTAATATCTTTTCCAGCTCTAAAATTTTATAATTCTAATGGTGAAATTGTAGGTATCTTTGACATGTAAATAGGGAAAATAGTTTTTTATGGAGCCTATGAAGCACTTCTCAAATCACAAAAAGAGTTTCTGACCAACCTGAGAAAAACCAATACCCAAGAATCTCGAGACTTCAAAATCCAACTTTCAGCTGCAAAGCAAAATCTTTCATTTTGAAATCTAAGGGATTAAGGGAAAGTTGAGCATAAGGGCTCAGTGGGATGAATTTTAATGAAAGATTTCATCCAGAGTTGTCTGTCCTCATTACCATTTTTATTCTTTATCCCTACCCCTGGTCCAAACTAGATACACTCATTCTTTTTTTATGCTTTATTGTATTTTTATTTATTTTGCTAAAAATTCCCCAATTCATTTCTTTTTTATTATTGTCATAGTTTTTTATTTACAAAGCATATGCATGGGTAATTTTTCAACATTGATCCTTGCAAAACCTTGAGTTCCAACTTTTCCCCTCCTTCCTCCACCCCCTCCCCTAGATGGCAGATAGTCCAATAGATGTTAAGTATGTTAAAATATATGTTAAATATAATATATGTATATATATTTATTTATACAGTTTTCTTGCTGCACAAGAAAAATCAGATCTAGAAAGAAAGAAAAAACCCAAAAAGGAAAACAAAACAAAAATGCTAGTAAACAATAATAGAAAGAGTGGAAATGCTATGTTGTAGTCCACACTCATTTCCCATAGTTCTCTCTCTGGGTATAGATGATTCTCTTCATTACGGAACAATTGGAACTGGTTTGAATCATCTCATTGTTGAAGAGAGCCACATCCATCAGAATTGATCATCGTATAATCTTGTTGTTGCCGTGTATAATGATCTCCTGGTTCTGCTCATTTCACTCAGCATCAGTTCATGTAGGTCTCTCCAAGCCGCTCTGAAATCATCCCGCTGGTCATTTCTTACTGAACAATAATATTCCATAATAGTCATATACCACAATTTATTCAGCCATTCTCCAATTGATGGGCATCCACTCAGTCTCCAGTTTCTAGCCACTACAAACAGGGCAGCCACAAACATTCTTGCACATACAGGCCCCTTTCCCTTCTTTAAAATCTCTTTAGGATATAATTCCAGTAGTAACACTGCTGGATCAAATAGTATGTACAGTTTGATAGCCCTTTGAGCATAGTTCCGAATTGTTTTCCAGAATGGTTGGATCCATTCACAACTCCACCAACTCCATCAATGTCCCAGTTTTCCCCCATCCCTTCCAACATTCATCATTATCTTTCCTGTCATCTTAACCAATCTGAGAGGTGTGTAGTAGTTAGATATACTCATTCTTCCTCCTCTTCTCTTTCTCTTTCTCTTCCTCCTCCTCTTCTCCCCATCTGTCTTTCTCTACGTGTCTTTTTCTCTATTTGTTATCTATCTCTCAAATCCCTCCATTTCAAACCCACCTCCTTTTCCTATTCCTACTCGTCTTTTCTTTTTTACTCTTTGTAAGGAGCTAATTCTCCTCAGTTCTTCACTTCATATCAACTCATCCAAGGTTCCAACTCTTTTCTAAATACTTGGGACCTCTAAAAGTCATTCTATTTCTTCACATCAGAGATCATTCTATTCTCTTCTCAAACTGGCATGTCCCTGGACCCTCTTCTTTAAGCTTTTGTATTTTCTGAAAAACTTTTGAATCAAAGTACAGGACATGTGTATTTGATTACACTTTAGCTTTTCAGGCTCCAGCCAGGCTGGACATACCCCTAAATCCACAATGTTTCCAAGGGAGCTTTCATTATTCATAGGCCATGAGAAACTGAGGGATACTGCTAAAAGTAGGCTCAGGGCTTTGGGATGATTTTAGAATCTGCATTTCTGGGAAGATAATCCTAGATAAAGCATGGGAATGATCAGCGAAATAGGGGCAATGTTACAAAGGAAGAATGACTCAAGAAGGAATAGGAACAAAATAGAGGAAAGTAGATCAAAAGAGAACAGGATAATGCAGCTAATAAATATTAGAGGCCAGATTTAAACTCAAGATGTATTTTCCTGACTTCAGGACCAACAGTCTATCCTATAGACAGCATCACATAGTTGTCCATTCCTGCATGTACCTACTAAATTCCACTTTCTTCAAGAAGCTTTTTTCAATTCCCCTTAATACTAGTACATTTCTTTTGTTGATTATCTACAAATTATCCTGTCTGTAGCTTATATGGAAATAGTTGTTTGTATAGTGTCTCCTCCATCAGGCTGTGAGCCTCCTGAGAACAGAAACTGTTTTCTGCCTTCCTCTCTTATGAAACAGCTGGGAGGTGTAGTGGATAGAGTCCTGGGCCTGAAGTCAGCAAGCCCTGAGTTTGAATCTGGAATCAGATGCTTACCAGTTGTGTGACCCTGGTCTGTTTCTTCATCTATAAAATGTGAGTAATAATAGAACCTACCTCCCAGGATGGTTATGAAGATGAAATGAGATAATAATTATAAAGCGTTTGGTCCTGTGGCTGGCACATAGAAAGGGCCATGTAAATGTTAGCTATCATTATTATTATTACTATTATATGAGAACATTTGTAAAGTGTTTAGCACTATATATACATACAAATGTATACATATATAGTGATATATAAATGTTTATTTCCTTCTCTCCCTCCCCCAGTGTTTAGCACAATGTGTGGGACATAATAGCACTTTATAAATGTTCCTTATCTTACTGATCATTTGGAAGGGAGGCTACTAGGAGTAAGGAGAACAAGGAAAGGCAGAAGATCAATACTGAGCTGCATCTTAAAGGAAGAAAAAAGTTGTATGAGGTGAAAGAAAAGAGAAAATACATTCTAGTCACAGAAGAAGGCATATATAATACAACAAAGAGGATGTGGAATATCATGAATGAGGAACTCGGAGAAAGCTATTTTGCTTAGATTTCTGAGTGTATGAGGGAAGGTAATATCCACTAGTGAATTCCTAGATAGTTAAATAAGGAAGTCATATGATCAGATCTGTGCTAAAGGAAAATTACTTTGATACTTATGATAAAGATAGTCTAGAGTGATGAGGGACTTGAGTTGGGTAGACCTATTAGAAAGCTGTTGCAATAATCTAGGTGAGGAGAGATCAAAGTAGGTAACTGTAAGTAGAGAGAAGGGTCAGATAGAGATGAATTGAAGGTGAAATGAAAAGATTTGGCAACTGATTTGATAAATGAGGTGATGGAGAAGGAGGAGTTGAGGATAATGCTTAGGTCACTAGCCTCAGAGAGGAAAAATGACAGTGCCTTTGACAGAAATAGATAAGTTTGGAAAGGAGGGCAGGATTGTGGAGAAAAATAAGTTTGCTTTTGGACATTATGAGTTTGAGATTACTCAGGAACATCCGGTTTTGAAATATTCAACACATAATTAGTGATACAGGAATAAAGTTGAGGGGAAAGACTGGAACTGACTATTTCTCTCTGTGTAGATAGTCAGAGGCAGAGACAGAGAGAAAGAGAGAGTTGGAAAGATGAATGTATGAATGAATGGGTACATATATATGTATATATATGCACTTATAGATATCTGAAAGTCAACTTCATGAGATGATAATTGAATTTTGGGAAGTAGATGTTCTTTTTTAAAAAGAGAGTGAGAAAATATAGAAAAAGAAAAGAAAAAAGGCCCGAACAGAACTTTAGAGAAGCACCCAACTTTTGTGAGTGTGATACATATGATGAACCAGCAAAGGAGTTTGAGAAAGAGTGGTCAGATAAGGAAGAGCCAGACCAAAGAATTGTAGTGTAATAACCCCCGCCCAGAAAAAAAAAAAAGACAATATTCAAGATAAGAGATTGGTCAACTGTGCAAAATGCCCAGATGGGTCAAAAAGAAGGGGCACTAAGGAACACCAGAAGATTAGCAATTAAGAGATCATTGGTATTTTTTGATGATGTAATTCCAGTGGAATTATGAGATCAAAGCTAAATTATATAGGGTAAAGAATGAATGAAAAGTGAGGAATTGGGGGGCAGTAGATATAAACGGCTTAATATAGCAATTTGGCTAAGAAAGAGAAATATATAGACCAATAATTTGAGGGAACAGATAGATCTAGTTAATATATCTTAAGGATAGAGAAGCCTGGTATATTCAAAGGAAATAGTAAAAAGCAAGAGGTTGGATAGTCAAGAGAAAAATAAGAGGTTTTTGGATTCAATTTACTGGAAAAGAAAGGGGAGAAGATAAATGGTACATATTGAGGAGTTTGCTGTGATAAGGGGAAAGGTCACTTCTATGAGAGACTAAAGGAAAGTTGGGAAGTTGGAGATACTATCAAGAGGTTTTGAGTTGAAGACAATGGGAGAAAGAACTAAATAGTCTCAATTTTCTCATGAAAGTAATAGGCAAAATTTTCAAATGAAAGAAAAGGGGAAGGAAAGTGTGGGAATCTTGAGGGGGGGAGAGAAGGTTTTAAATAGCTTCTATGAGGAGTGAAATAGGGAATTTCTAGTTAGGAAAAATGAAAATTTATGGCTAATGCTAAGAGCTAGTATGTAACCATCAGTGTGTATTCTAAGGTGAAGAGAAGATCTTGGAATTTAAGAAGGTCATGAAATTGGGTGGTTAAGGACTTTAGGGGAATATCTAAATGGTTATCTAATATAAAAGCAGGGATGGAGAGGAGAGAAAGATGGTGAACCTTTCTTTGAGAAAGGGGGAAAGATAATCTTGGGTCATTTGTCCAAATCCCTTATTTTACAAGAAGCTGTGATATGCAGAGCTTCCCAGGCTTCTTAAGCTTTAGTAATTCCACTAACTCTATAGTGACATATTGCTATTTGTCACACATGACATTCTAGCTCCAGATCTTATGCATTTTTCCTGGTTGTCCCTCCTAACTAGAATGCTGTCCTTCCTTACTTCCCTTTGCTAGCTTCCCTAGTTTCCTTGAAGGATTCACTCAAAGGAGGTCATTCCCAGCATCTTGTTCTGTTGTTATTTTTGTATTATTTTTCAGTGACTGGACCAGGTCAAAGAGCTAGTAATTGTTTGGAGTCAGATTTGAACTTGGGAAGATGCCTTTCTGACCTAAGACCTATAATTTTATAGAGTATGGCACCTAGCTGCCCATAGGAAGTGTGAAGGAGCAAACAGATAAATATTTAATTCCCCTTAACATAAATCCTGATAGAACTAGGATTTACACACAGGTAACATGACTAAACTTTAGTGCTCTTTTCAATCTATTATGCTGTGAGGCATAGATCTTAGTATTCTCATTTTACAGATATTAAAACAAGCTTGGAAAGTTTAAAGTGAATTATTCAAGATTACATAAAAGTAGTGAACTGCAGATTCAAACATGGATCACCATGAAGGCAACTTGAAGCCAGCAGCTCCATGTATGGCACAGGCTTCAGGGGAATTAAAATTCTTAGATAGGGGAGATCATTGTCACTATGGAATTATAAGGAAAGCAACATATAGTAGGTATTTTAATCAGTTCTTATTCACTGACCAACTTGAATTGGGTCTTTTTTAATTAAAGCTTTTTTTGTTTTCAAAATCTATGCATGGATAATTTTTCTTTTTTCTCTTTTTTTTTTTTATTTAATAGCCTTTTATTTACAGATTATATGCATGGGTAACTTTACAACGTTAACAATTGCCAAACCTCTTGTTCTAATTTTTCACCTCTTACCCCCCACCCCCTCCCCTAGATGGCAGGATGACCAGTAGATGTTAAATACATTAAAATATAAATTAGATACACAATAAGTATACATGACCAAAACATTATTTTGCTGTACAAAAAGAATCAGACTCTGAAATATTGTACAATTAGCTTGTGAAGGAAATCAAAAATGCAGGTGGGCATAAATATAGGGATTGGGAATTCAATGTAATGGTTTTTAGTCATCTCCCAGAGTTCTTTCTCTGGGCATAGCTGGTTCAGTTCATTACTGCTCCATTGGAAATGATTTGGTTGATCTCATTGCTGAGGATGGCCAGGTCCATCAGAACTGGTCATCATATAGTATTGTTGTTGAAGTATATAATGATCTCCTGGTCCTGCTCATTTCACTCAGCATCAGTTCATGTAAGTCTCTCCAGGCCTTTCTGAAATCATCCTGTTGGTCATTTCTTACAGAACAGTAATATTCCATAATATTCATATACCACAATTTATTCAGCCATTCTCCAACTGATGGACATCCATTCAGTTTCCAGTTTCTAGCCACTACAAAAAGGGCTGCCACAAACATTCGTGCACATACAGGTCCCTTTCCCTTCTTTATAATCTCTTTGGGATATAATCCCAGTAGTAACACTGCTGGATCAAAGGGTATGCACAGTTTGATAACTTTTTGAGCATAGTTCCAAACTACTCTCCAAAATGGTTGGATTCGTTCACAACTCCACCAACAATGCATCAATGTCCCAGTTTTCCCGCATCCCCTCCAACAATCATCATTATTTTTTCCTGTCATCTTAGCCAATCTGACAGGTGTGTAGTGGTATCTTAGAGTTGTCTTAATTTGCATTTCTCTGATTAATAATGACTTGGAGCATCTTTTCATATGACTAGAAATAGTTTCAATTTCTTCATCTGAGAATTGTCTGTTCATATCCTTTGACCATTTTTCAATTGGAGAATGGCTTGATTTTTTATAAATTAGAGTTAATTCTCTATATATTTTGGAAATGAGGCCTTTATCAGAACCTTTGACTGTAAAAATATTTTCCCAGTTTATTGCTTCCCTTCTAATCTTGTCTGCATTAGTTTTGTTTGTACAAAAACTTTTCAGTTTGGTATAATCGAAATTTTCTATTTTGTGATCAGTAATGATCTCTAGTTCTGCTTTGGTCATAAAGTCCTTCCCCTTGCATGGATAATTTTTCATTATTGGCCCTTGCAAAATGTTGTGTTCCAAATTTTCCCTTCCCTCCCTCGACTCCCTCCCCTAGATGGCAGGCAATCCAATATATCGTTATGTTAAATATGCTAAAATATATGTTAAATCCAATATATGTATAAACATTTATACAATCATCCTGCTGCACAAGAAAAATCAGATCAAAAAGGAAAAAAATGAGAAAGAAAACAAAAGGCAAGCAAACAACAAAAAGAGTGAAAATTCTATGTTGTGATCCACACTCAGTTCCCACAGTCCTTTCTCTGGGTATAGATGGCTCTCTTCATCACGAGATCATTGGAACTGGCCTGAATCATCTCACTGTTGGAAAGAGTCACGTTCTGATTATCTTATAATCTTTGTATATAATGAGCTCCTGATTCTGCTGATTTCACTTAGCATCAGTTCATGTAAGCCTCTCCAAGCATCTCTAAAATCATCCTGCTGATCATTTCTTATAGAACAATAATATTCCATTCATATACCATAATTTATTGAACTGGGTCTTGAAGATGAGTAAGACACAGAAAAACCTGGCTCTGAGTCTGAGTTAGTTGATTGAACCATTAAATAGAAACAAAAAAATAGTAATAATGAACAAAAGAATGAATTCTCTAGACTGCTGTTTCTTAGAGGCAGTGGTTTTTTTAATAATTATAGCACAGAAGAATTTTAGTTGATGATCACTTCTAAGAATTTTTGCAGAATGAAAATTTTAAGCATTTAAAAAATCCTTAACAAAACCTCAGAATGTTTGGGCATTTGGGGAATTTAAAATATATTTTTTAAGTTCAGTGTCTTGCCATCCTTACTCCCATGTAAATTTAAAATTAACTTTAATTGACAATCCCTTTTTTTCCTTCTTTACTGGCAACAGAGATCTTATGTCAACTCCACCTCCAATTAGGGAAACTTAAAAAAGGAAACATCATGATGAAAATGTCATTTACTTTGTAATTCTGTTAGTTGTGGTTTATGCTAAGTAACACTCAAGGCCATAATAGCCCAGGAAAAAAAGCCTGATCCTTCCTTTTGCTGGAATGGCCCTTCATCCCTGTTCATTTCAATTCACTTGCCTGACAGACCAAAACTTTTCAAAGGATACAGTGAATTGTTTCCCAAGAATATTATACACCAGATTCTGACTTCTTTTCTCACTACTATTTCACCAGAGTTGTCTATATGTGTTTATATGTGTTTGTCTATGTGTGTGTTTGTGTGTGCCTATAGTCTGTGTGTGTGTATGTGTATGTGTGTGTGTGTGTGTGTGTGTGTACACATATGGGGTTTCTGGGAAATATTCAATGTCCTTTAGCAAAGATAAATTTGGGTGAATTCCTGGTATCAGCATAAAACCTTCTGATTTTCCTTTTCCATTGGACAAAACAATTATTATCGGTGGAGGAGACATTTGGGACTTGAAAGAATAGAACTAAGATGATTTAATATAACCCCTCATTTTACAGAAGCCTAGAAAGGTAAATGTTTTGCCCCAAATCCTTTAAGTATTAAGGGAAAGAAATGACATTGAAAATGCACTCCCATTTGGAATCGTCTGACTTCAACTCAAATACTCTTTCAGCTATATAACACTCATTTTTGTGAAACATATAGAAGTTATAAATAATTATCTTGATTTTGCTGATGGACATTGGGGGTAAGAAAAGCCACATACATCTTTAAGAATATGACTATTAGGAACAGTTAGGTGGTGCTGTATGTAGATAGAGCACCAGCCCTGAAGTCAGGAGGACCTGGGTTCAAATGTGACCTCAGATATTTAACACTTCCCGGCTATGTGATCCTGGGCAAGTCACTTAGTCCCAAATGCCTCAGCCAAAAAAATATTATATATATATATATATATATATATATATATATATATATATGGTTATTATCTATTTATTATCTATCTATCATCTATGTAGATGTGAAGGGTTTCATCCAGTCATGCAAGTAATAAGCAGGGAGTTTGAGGGCTGAACCAAATGTGTATTTCAGTCCCCAAGTAAAAATCTAGATAGAATCAGAATCTATAGATGAATAGAAGGTCATCTTCTTAATCTTAATTATCTTAAAGTTTGTATTTTGAAAAATAGGACATGAAATAGTTCATCTAAATGCTTTTATATAAATTGGAGTTGGAAATTCAGTGTCAAGAATATAACAGGAATTTACTTAGGAAATTATAAAAATTCCTTGACAGAAATCAATCTATCAAGATAGCTCCTAGAGAATATTATATATAGTGTGCATATGTACGTATATATGTATATTTATACCCTAGAGCATATATTACATATATGTATCCTGGAGAACATATACATGTATACACATAATATCTTGTACAGTATACATACATATACATATATCATATGTTAATGTATTAATAGAATATAGATAGCCACATATTGTATATATGTGTGTATGTATATTTATGTGTATATGTATGTGGGGGGGGATTTTTTATATTTGGACTATTTGGGGATTGACAGTCTCATCCCCAGCCAATTTCTTAAAGCAAAGATGACGAAGCCTTGGTTGACAGCATGTAGATACTAGGAAAAAAGCCCTTTTCCAATGCCATAGAATGAATTACCATTGGAAAATTCTATGGGTTAGAGACCAGCTAACCATCCTTAGGATATAAAAAGACTTTTTCCTTAACATCAGATGCCATAAGATGTTAGGGGTCAGGTCCAGAAAGTTGTCTGAGTAGTCTAGATGGTTAATTTCCAAAAGCTGCTGGAGGAAAAAAAATTAAGTTCCACATCGGTGTAGACTTGTGCATTGCAGGTGGCCACAAAACCTCAGACCAATTCAGATTAATCCTTATTCAATTGTCATTAAAGGGATCCTAACTTTTATAGAATCTCCTATTTTAGCTTCTGCCCATCTGAAATCCATCTGGCCAGCAAGCTGAGTTAAATGAGAATTTTGCTGAAGCACATGGCTGTTGTCTCTCCGATTGGTGTTTGATCTCCAAATTGTGTAACTGGAGAGAGATCACTCCAGTTTTCCTCAAAATCCTCCCACTCAGGAAAGCGAAATCTGCGCGCTATGATTAATGTGAAAAATGGATACTTCCAGCAGTTACTAATATGACCTGGTGTCAATGAGGAGGCCGCAGAGATGGAGGATCAGGGATTTGCACTGCCCTCTTTTTAGATCCTTATTTGGTGAAGGTTGGCTTACCTGTGTGTGTGTGTGTGTGTGTGTGTGTGCGTGCCAGAACAGATAACATATGAGTTCAGGAGCCCAATGGCAGCCCAGAAGCGAGAGGCAGTAAGGCAGAGTGACTCCTGCCCCTGTTGTTGCTATTGCTGACGTCCCAGCCAAGAGAGATGAATGGGATTCCAAAGCACTGCAGTCATGCTGGTTTGGGACAGTTTCTTGGAGACTAGTCTCCATCCGATAGAGACATGAGGCAACAACAATGCTAACGCCCGTTTGTGGTCCCACAAAAAATGTCACAGCGCACCTCCGTTTACGGGAACCCAAGAATGAAAAGAACGTTCAAGGAAGGAAAAGGAAAAAATAGAGCAGATAGAAAAGAGCAATCTATCATCTAGTGTATCTGGGCTAAACTCCTGAAGTCAGGTGGCTCTGCAAATTCTCCAACCCGGAGTCACGTTTTAAAAGCACGAGTAGGCAAAAGAAACTGTTTTTCCAAGATTCAACTTAATTTTGGTTTCCAGAGGGGAAAGGGGGGTAGGATTGTGGGGTGAGGGTGGGGGAGAGAGAAGTGAAAGTTTGGTTCACGATTCCTGGCTAGAAAGAGAAAAATCCTCCTGCGATTCTCGAATAAGAGTGCATTTACCGCCCCCAAGTGGAAACGGATCGAAATGATGTCTCAAGCTATTGGGGGGGAGGCCGAGAGGTAACTCAAAGTCAAGTCCGTTAGCAGGGCAGCTTTGGGGGAGAGTGGAGGGAACCGCTCTGCGGACTAGCAGGGAAATGGAAAAGAAGGATCCGGGAGTCAAGGCTCAGCATCCAGCCAGGGGAAGGTCAGCTTGGCGCGCCCTAAACACTTTCAATTATAAGTGAGAGGCCTAAGTGCTGCGAGGAAGGGGAGAAGCCAGGCCGAATGACGATGATTGGCGATCCCAGCTTGAATACTTAAAACTTGTAGTTCCGTGTTCGTTCTAAAACTACTTTTTATTTCCTTTCTTTCCTAATTGACCCAAGCCACCTACTGGAATAGTTTCAAAGCGTCCTTTTCTCCCCAGCTAGTCCCCCACCCCCACCCCGTAAAGTAGTGTGGTCACAAAATTAAGGGGAGTAGGTTTTGAACTCGAAAGACCTGTTATCAAATTTTGACTCTTGCTACCTACTGCCTCTGTGACCCTGGACAAGCGACCCCACCAGTTTGTATTTGAGTTTCTTTATTCGAGGGAAAAGGAAGAACTTGGTTTCAATGATTTTCAAGGTTCTTTTCAGTTCTAAATCTATGATCCTTTAACTCCGATCTCTTTTATATTTCATCATTGTTTGTTACAAAGCCATTAAGCCCCCCGTGAGAAGTTATCAGGGGATTAAACAAGGGAAATCCAGTCCTGGATCCCCTGCCCATATAAAGTAATTTATGATGTATATCTTGTATACTGTAGGCGCTTATTATGTTTGTTGAACTGAGGTCTGAATTGAGAGATTCTGTATGTATTTAACTGTGAGCCAAGGGGAACAGAGAACACGGAGTAGACGAGCTATGTACTCTCCAGAGAAGTTAGTGTTGTTCCCTCCTCCCCAGACACCACGGGCTTCACTTTCTAGCTGGAAAGTTGTGAGCGGGCCAGCCACCGGCGCGGGAGCCCCGAGAGGAGAAGGGAGGGAGGGAAGAGGGGGGATGGGCCGCCAGGGAGGTGGAGGGGGGGGACGGGGAGGAGTGGGGGCCAACCCAGTCAGACTCTCCCCCTCCCGCTTCCTGCCCGGTCTCCTCCGATTGGTTCCTAGGAGTCCCCAGGAATGTGCGCGACCCTTTAAAGGAGCACGACTCAGCCTCTTCTTCAGCCACTGCACGGGATCAAGGGAAGCTCAGTAGCTGAAGGGGACCCTGCCAAGCTCTCCCTTTTCCGATCCCTTCACCTCCGGAGCCCGTCTCACAAACTCAGCCACTCTGTTCCCGGCGTTTCCTTTGGATTGCTTGAGGATCTTCTCCAGCCGGTACCTGCTCTTTGCTTCCCAGGACTTCGGCGCACCAGCTGCGCTTGGAAGATAACCCAGGGACTGCGCGCTACCCCTACCCCATCCCTGTAGCGGAGGATTGCTAGAGTCCCGGCGCCTTAATCCACGCAGGTAAGATCATAGCCGCCTTTCCGCTGCTTTTGGGACACGGGCCACTCAGGTCTGTTCTATTTAAAAATTTCTCACCAAACTTTATCATTTCATCATTAAGCCCTCTACACACACACACACACACACACACACACACACACACACACCCTACCACCACCACTCTGAGGACGAAAAAAAATCCTTATTCATCCCATTCACTAGGAACTGGCCCCAAGATCATTCAATTCATTCTCCCTCCCCTATCCTCTTTCTTCCACCGGTCTCTAGAAATTCACCCCACACACCTCTGAGAAATTCAAGGACAACCTCAGGAGCCATTGTGACTCAGAACCCAAGCTCCACAAGAAAGTCTCAATATTTCATTAACTTCCAAAACATACTTTAAAAATGAGGTTTCTCCAGTCGTTTGACAGTCATCCAAGGAAAAGCTACGGCTTCTCTCACAAAATGATGTCTCCCCCCCTCTGTGTTTCGCTTTCTCAAGGATCCATTGTCCCCAAGTTTTCCCAGAAAAAAGTTCCCAGGATTTAAGTGTTTCCCCTACAACCCTCAGCATTTCTGTCCCATTCCATACCATTTTTTCCAGAACTAGACTGGACTGGACTGAATAGAACTTCTCCCTCAAGAAAATTTTGAGAGCACAGGGAAATCACAGATCCCACAAGCACAAGTCCCATCCACAACTATTTCCCTTTCTCTCATCCCCTTCCCTCTCTGAGTCTTAGAGCTTCGTTGTCCCGATACTGACTTCGCTCGCTCTCCACAGGTTTTGGGTCCTGGACACAAACAGCTCCATCATGGGGCTAGCCCGGTGGCTGGTCCTCACGCTGCTGCTGAAAGTATGTGGCACCAACAGGATCTCAGGTGAGCCTGTGCCCCAGCCGGCAGGGGGGAGGGGAAGAGGGTGAAATTGGGAGGGGTCAAATTCCTGACCATTTTAGGCAGTGCTCTTGTGGGGCTCCTAGGTACCCAATGATGATTGAAAAGAGAAAAGGCAGGTGCTGGGAGGCAAGAATGAGAACTCTGAATATCCAGATTTAATATAGCTACACGGCAGAGGTATTCTCAAGGTTGAGAGTTGAGTGTTTTCTCTTGAGTGGAAGCCTTGATATATTCTAAGATACTTGTGTACTTTTCTGCCAGGATTTCATCCTTTGCCTTTTACTGTTTAATTCACTAAAGTGAACTCCTTAAGCAGGACAACTGAGAGCCTGGCATTCTTAATTCCTGTTCACCCTTCTCACCACTCACTGCATATTCTGCTCCTGTCCCATAGAGTCTGGGAGTGACAACAGTGTGTTCGACCTCTTTGATCTCCCTGGGGCTGCCAACAAGGGTTCTGGTCGCCGTCTGGTGAAAGGTCCTGATCCTTCCAGTCCTGCTTACCGAATTGAGGATGCCAATCTGATCCCCTCCATGCCAGAGGACAAGTTTCAAGACCTGGTAGATGCCATTCGAGCAGAAAGGGGCTTTATCTTCTTGGCCTCCTTGAGGCAGTTGAAAAAGACCAGGGGCACCCTGCTGACAGTGGAGTACAAGGATCACTCGGGTCACATCTTCAGTCTAGTTTCCAATGGCAAAGCGGGCACTCTGGACCTGAGCATGTCAGTTCAGGGGAAACAGCAAGTGGTATCAGTGGAAGAAGCTCTCTTGGCCACAGGCCAATGGAAGAGTATCATCCTGTTTGTTCAGGAGGATAGGGCCCAGTTGTATGTAGGCTGTGAAAAGATGGAGAATGCCGAATTGGATGCCCCCATTGAAAGTATCTTCACCAGAGACTTGGCTGGCAGTGCCAGACTCCGTGTGGCTAAGGGAGATGTCAATGATAACTTTCAGGTGAGCTTTCTTTTCCAAATCTAAATCCAAAGAGAATTTTCCAGCTGTCTAACACTGTAAAAAAAAATTGTTGAGAGGACCTTTGGGTTATAGTGGGTAAAGGCTCTGAAGTGCCAGCTAGGGAATGATTTTTTAAATAGTATTCTTTTGCAGTTATCTATTTTGTCTACTCAGTCACTTGAATCTCTTCATGTTTAAGAGCCTGTTACAAATGTGTCCGATGTGTATTTTTAAGTGAAACATTTGTAACAACAGAAATATCTCTTGGCTCCTTCCTTTGCCCCCAAGTCTCCTCTCCTCCAATAAAGCAACTCTCTTAAATCCAGGTACAGTGTTGACTTAGGAGGGGCTTCTTCCTCCCTCCTCTTAAGTTCTAAGCAGATTTGGCTCCACTGCTCTAATACTTAATCCTTTGACACACTGGCCTATACTATTACCTACCTCACAGTATTCCTAGTATTTACTATCAGATTGTAATTCCTGAATGCCTAAATGGACTGAATTCATTGAAAGATCCTAAAGACCTGGCAACATTTGAAATGTTGACAAAGAACACTGCAGAGATGCTGGGATTTATGTTGAGAATTTATCCAACATGTTAATGTTGAAAAATAACTATTTTGTCAATAATTATTTAATTCATAACACTTTATAAATTTGAACTTTGAGCATGATGAGTGAGCATTTCTTGCTTGCACCAAGTAATTATCCTTCTGCCTCTGCCACCAGGGGGTGCTGCAAAATGTGAGATTTGTCTTTGGAACCACACCAGAGGACATCCTAAGGAATAAAGGCTGTTCAAGCTGTAAGTTTGCCTTTTTTTTCTCCCCCTGGGAGAAAGGAAGGGAAGAGGGCAAAAAAGAAGTTAGAATTAAAGTAGCAATAACAAAAATCACTTAGAACAAATGAGATGTGTTTGGAATGGTAGCTATGCATACATTGCTCATGCAACATTCCTTGTAAAGAAGCAAAAATGACCCACAGGCAACATTCACTCTCACAAAATGGCATCTTGATAAGCTGGAAGTCTTAGGTACTAGGATGCATGACCATTTGGGAATGCCCTGTAATCTCCTTCCTTTCTTTTGCTTCTTGGTAGCTACCAATCAAATCATCACACTTGACAACCCAGTAAATGGTTCCAGCCCTGCCATTCGCACTAATTATATTGGTCACAAGACCAAGGACCTACAGGCCATCTGTGGTTTCTCCTGTGATGAGTTGGCCAATATGTTCCTAGAGCTTAAGGGACTTCGGACCATAGTGACCACTTTGCAAGACAGCGTCCGTAAGGTGGTAAGTGACAGCAGTCTTTCAGAAGGAGCCGTTTCCATGATAGTCCTTCCCCACAATCCTGAATTGTTGAAAAGTATAACCAGATACTAATAATGCTTGTTTTTTAAATCCCACTTAGACTGAAGAAAATGAACTACTGTCAAATGTAGTGAAGAAGGCTTGGTCGTATCCTGGATGCAGTTATAATGGAGTTAAATATAATAATAATGACATGTGGACTATTGATAGTTGCACGGAATGCCATTGCCAGGTAAAGAGACTTTAGCAATTTCCAAATTACTAGCAGTATATTTGTCAGGCTGAAATCCCTGGGGAAGTACCCACACAAGTTCTTTCCTAATGTTCAGTAGCCTGATCCCCAAAGTGGCTTAAAAATTTAATTATGGCATCCATATACATTCTCTTTAAATAATTTGAAAAAAACTCTCTTAATTATACCTTAGGCTAGTATTTGAGAGTACAAATCTGCTGAGACAGCTGGATAATTTGGCCACTTTAGTTTAGAAATCAAAGGCTAAGTGTTGAATGTCAAGTAAATGGAACCCTGTTAGAACATTCCTCTCTCTCTTTTTTTTAAAGTCCTGATTTGTATTCAGGTATGACACTGCGGTTCTTTTAATAGAGTGCTGATTGTTGTTCAAATCACTCTAGTTGGCATTCTATCAGGATAGGGCTGTTTACCTGACTAGCTGAAACGTACTTCCCAGAGTGTGTGTTTCACTTTAGGCCAGTTTCAGGCATGTGATGGGTGAATGTTTGGGGTTTTCTGGCTCAGGGATCAAAGTTCTTTTTTAAATACAACTCTGTGGATCCTTGAATTTGGGTCTCAATACACCGAATTTCCATTCTCTTCCTATCTAATCAATTCTGAGTCAGATTTACAGATGACCACAAAAAAAAAATTGCTTATAGATCCTTTATTTTTTTAAAAGGTTTCACTGAGCTCTCTGCAACATAACAGTAGAATATGACTCATGGTGTTTGGTGGTTCCCCCTGGATAACTTCTGCATGCCATAACACTTCCACTCTTGGCTGACAAGCAATTAAGAGCAAACGCTAGAGAGCTGAGTGACAACTCACTGAGCCTGCCTTTACTATTGTGGCAGCTGCAAATCTAAAAGGAGCCAATTTCTCTATGGGATCCAGTCCAGTTAAGAGCTTACAATCCTCACCAAATTCAGCTCAGAATTGGAAATATCATAGCATGTTTATTTCTGGTTACAATCTGCTTAGTAATCCTTTTCTCCCTTTCTTTCTTTGCAGAACTCAGTGACCATGTGCAAAAAAGTGTCCTGCCCCCTCATGCCCTGTTCCAATGCCACAATTCCTGATGGAGAGTGCTGCCCACGTTGTTGGCGTGAGTTCTTTAAATGTTGTAACTTTCTACAGTAACTAGGCTGGCCCACATACATATAAACTGTAGCAGTGCATCCCCTTCTCAATCATACACATGCACCGTGCTTCCTGTCCAGTGATCCATTTCAGGATGCTACAGCTGATTAGCTAACAACTTGTTTTCACTGTGATACAAAAAACTTAATCACAGCTAGGTCAGAAATTTGAGCCAAAGTATTGCCCTGAACACAGAGATGAGGCAGGCTATTGATTGCAAGTATCTAAACTTAGAAAAGTAGGAATGAGTAAAAGAGCATTATCAACTATAATCAGAGCTGTTCTGAGTTAGTTTGCCCTCAGTGCCATTTGGGTCAGGGAATACAGCCACTAAAGGAAATGAAGAGTTTCTGATGATGATACTGGAATTGAAATAACTATATTTTAATAATATTAAAACTATTTTAGCTATGCAATGCACTTTGTATATATACTTTTATATAACACATTAAGAAGTGCTTTACACATAACTTATTTGATTACAACCTGTGAAGGTGATACTGTTATTATCCCCCTTTTATAGCAAATAGGGTCAGTGAGTTTAAGTGATTTGCTGGAGTCACAAAGCTGATCAGAGTCTGCAACATGATCCAAACTCAGGACTTTCCGATTCCAGGGCCAGAACTCTATTATGGCACCTAAGCTTCCTGACAAATATATTACCCATAATAGCTGAGAAATTCTAAGAAGAGCAGGGGTAGAAAATGTCTCTAAATAAATAGCAGCTAAGGATTCTCATCACTCAAAAAAAAGCAAGTTGGAACTTCTGTCCCTAACATTTAGGTTTTGTTGCCAATAAACATGAATCACTTTTCAAGGACAACATTGAATGGAATAGTACAAATCATTCAAATGATTTGTCATTCTTTTTGCATTTTGTCCAAGAAGAGGAAAAAACTAAGAAAATATTTATTTACATAAAAAAAAATTCCTGGCCCCAACTCTGAATGATCAGCCCCAACTTAGGATTCTTTTTAGCAATAGTGGCATGAAAATTTAAAAAGAGCAGAGTGAACTGATGACTAAACTCCAAACTTGAATTAAGAACTGCCAGGAGTAACTTCTAACTGATAAGACAGAAAAAGAAAAACACATTTTTTATGTCTAAGACTCTGGACAACTAGAGTTGATTGTAGTCATGGTGCCTGTACAGATGAAAAACAAATATTCTCCTCTTGTGAAAGTCTGTGGAGGGAGAGCCCACAAAGCCAGGGGGGAAAGATCAACACATTGATTAACCTCATGACCTAGTTGGAATCTGAGCCAATAGCAGCCAAGCTATTTTCAAGATGATCTATGGGACACACTGCCTGTGGCTTCTCTAAATACAAAAAGTGACTCAGTCTAGCTGCCTTCTGTGATTCTTGGGACCCAAGAGACTTGAAATTCTCATTGAAATATCTTCAACTGTTGAAATTAATCCCAGTTAAAAAGCTAAGGGGAGAAAGGTGGTGGCAGTGAGTCTGAAAACAGAGAATGAGGGAATGCTTGGAAAATCTAGCCAAAGAGAATTATTAAAGGATCCCAGTGTGCTACACATAGCGGCCTAACGTACTCCCAAAGCTATTAACTAAGGAAATAAGTTCAGCTGCTCTTTTTAGGGATGGAGAAAAAAAAATCAAGGTTGAAATAGGAATGGCTCTGTTTTGTTTTATATTCATGTTCTCAATGGCCTTCTGTTTCCCTTACAGCCAGCGATTCTGCAGATGATGGCTGGTCTCCATGGTCTGAGTGGACATCCTGTTCAGTGACCTGTGGCAATGGGATCCAGCAGAGAGGCCGTTCTTGTGACAGCCTCAACAACCGATGTGAAGGCTCCTCTGTACAGACACGTATTTGCCACATTCAAGAATGCGACAAGAGATGTAGGTATTTTCTTGATTTGGGAGTGTGGCAAATTGATCTCTATTACTCAATGGTGTTTATCATGCACCATTATGAATGATGCTGTCATATTCCCCAAAGAACCGTTACCTATGTCTTCTCGGTTTTCTGGAATAACACATTCTAAAATAGTATTCATCTATGAGGCCGGGTGGCACAGTGAATAGAATGTTGAACTTGAAATCAGGAACACCTGAATTCTAATCCTGCCTCATATAACTACTAGCTATGCAATCTGGGCAAATCACTTCATCCTTCTCCATTTCAGCTTCCTTATTTGTAAAGTAAGCATAACATAACACTTACTTTACAAGTCATTTGAAATAACATATAAAGAAAACTTTGAAAACCTTAAAATGTTATGCTTAAAATGCTAGTTATTTTATTATCATCATCAGTAGCTATGGCTGATTTCAATGTCAAACATTGCTGGTGACACATAAAAAGAGATCTGAGTCTTTGTCTTTTCACAAGGGCTCCAAACTGGTGCTGTCATTGATAAGCAACCATTTATTTTAGTCAAACAGGATGGAGGCTGGAGCCACTGGTCTCCATGGTCATCTTGCTCTGTAACCTGTGGTAGTGGTGAGATCACCAGGATTCGACTCTGCAACTCTCCTAGTCCTCAGATGAATGGAAAACCATGTGAAGGAGAAGCAAGAGAAACCAAGGCCTGTCAGAAAGATGCTTGCCCAAGTAAGTTTAGTCATTAAGGAAGAAATCTGGCCACCAGCTATCATAGTGGATGACTGTTCAAAAGACAGCTCCTTATAAAACCATACATAGTCTCTTACTTTTAACTTCAACAAGAAAATTATTTGAAAATTAGTTCTATAGTAAACATACACACTATGTTTAATAGTAGCAAAAATTTCTAACTTAAGAGAGTATTCCAATATTTCAAAGAAATTTTCCATAGATTAACCTTGGTTTCTTTTCCTGCAGTCAATGGAGGCTGGGGACCTTGGTCACCATGGGATATCTGTTCTGTCACCTGTGGAGGAGGCCTGCAGAAACGTAGCCGGCTCTGTAATAATCCCAAACCCCAATTTGGCGGCAAGGATTGCGTGGGTGATGCTACTGGAAGCCAAATCTGTAACAAGCAGGACTGTCCTATTGGTAAGGGAATCATCAATTGTTTTTTATTGCACATCACAAAACAGTTATATGGACAGGGCTTTGCATTTAATTAATACTTTCACTGAGCAAATAAGGTAGTTAAAATCCTCCTATTCAAAGGGGTCTTCAAATTCTGAAATGCAAACAGACAATATACTCCCTGAAGATCATCAGTGGGCAGAAAAGCACAAATACCTTCCTCCATAATATTTTTTGTTGGCAACCACAGTAACTTAGCTCTAAATCTTACGTGGCTTTTTTTTTTTCATCTTGGCACAGATGGATGTCTGTCAAATCCTTGCTTTGCTGGTGCGAAGTGTACCAGTTACCCTGATGGCTCTTGGACATGTGGTGCCTGTCCCCCTGGTTACACTGGAAATGGAATCCAGTGCAAAGATGTTGATGAGGTAAATAATTAACGATTTTCAGCAGCAGTTATGTGCAGATTCTAGCCTTCGAACAAGCAATAGTCTTGTCAATGATTCTGTATTAAAGATGTAGACATCTTAACATGAGGAAAACCCTTTGCCATTTCTTCTTCCCACAGTGCCAGGAGGTCCCTGATGCCTGTTTCAACCATAATGGAGTGCACAGATGTGAGAACACTGATCCTGGCTATAACTGCCTGCCCTGTCCACCACGTTTTACAGGATCTCAGCCTTTTGGACGTGGCGTTGAGCATGCTACTGCTAACAAACAGGTACAGTAGTAGCAAACATGCCTGGCAGAAGGAGAGAAATTCACAGGATCTTAGATTTAGAAAGGACTTCGGAGTGGTCCAGTCTCCTCATGGGGTCTCTCTGAGCCCCATATCAAGTGTTTTGCCCAAGTTCAGTCACAAAGCTAGTAAATGGCAGGTCCTCTGTTTCCAAATCCAGAAACCTTCCCAAGGTACTATGTTACTGCTCTCTTGTCCTTCTTGCTAAAGCAAGGGAAGGGAGAAGTTTTAAAATATCAAGCCCTCTCAAAGGAAAAAAAAGATAGATACCCTGTACTTTAGTCACAATAGCTATGGAAACACAGTAATAAATCCAGCTAGGGATGTGATAGGCAGGAGCATTGAGAAGCAAAAGGAAACACTTTGTGGTATCTAAAAGTGCTGCTAATATAAATGGCAGAATTAATTCACAAGCGAGAATTTAGATTGATAAATTCTTAGCCTACCTAGGAGATCAAAGTTTTAAGAAAGACAAATGTTCATTCATTTTTAGAAAGTCATTTTGGATTCTTTTGGGAGTAGGAATGAAAGTGAAAAGGCAACTGGAAGACTTCATATGAAGTATCTCCCTAACTTTAGGATACTGGAAGAATCTTAACCTTTCTTGTCTGCTTTTGAGGGACTCTAAGAAGTTCTCTTAAAGTGACTAACTTTATGAGGGTTCGTGTTTTCAGGTATGCAAGCCTCGCAATCCCTGCACAGATGGAACTCATGACTGCAATAAGAATGCCAAATGCAATTACTTGGGACATTACAGTGACCCCATGTTCCGCTGCGAGTGCAAGCCAGGGTATGCTGGCAATGGCATCATCTGCGGGGAAGACACTGACTTGGATGGTTGGCCCAATGAGGACCTTGTTTGTGTCGCCAATGCAACTTATCACTGCAAGAAAGTAAGTTGCCCCTGCTCTCTTTCCCTTTTGTCAGGAATTTGATGCAATAGTTTTGTTTTGTTTTGTTAATATGATAAAGAGCTGCTGTGGGGCTCAACTTTGAAAATGAGAATTGTAGAGGATCTAATTTAATCTATCTAATGAGAGAAATTAAAAATCACTTAACGTACTGACAATACTAATTAGAAACTATCCCTTTGAGGGTTACATATCACAGTTAATTGTTGTCAGAAGTTATACAAGACAATACCAACTGGAGAGGGTGATTCATACTTATGACATGCACAAATTATTGAGCCTGTGGCAGTATAAAATACCTCCTCTACATTCCCAAGAACAAGGCTGCCTGCCTGCACATGTTGCGTGATTTACTGCATCCCCAGTGTGTTCTATTTAGCCTATTCAAGCCACAGTATTTAAAAGGAGGTCAACAAAGAGAATGGAAATTTGGGTTGTAACAAGAATGTTCTTTCTCTTACTTTAGGATAATTGCCCTAACCTTCCCAACTCTGGCCAGGAAGACTACGATAAAGATGGAATTGGTGATGCCTGTGATAATGATGATGACAATGATAAAATCCCAGATGATAGGGTAAAGGACTATACTTGTTTTCCATTTCTTCTTTCATCTTTCCCATTTAGCAGCTGCCTAATAGCCTGGAGCTACTTAAAATTAAAGACAATAGCAGGGTTATCGGAAAATGTACTGTTAGTGTATTTCAGAGCTGAAAAATATTGAAAGAAGATTTAAAGAGTCTGAAAAATAGATGAGCTTTTAAAATTAAATTGTCTGAGAATCTTTTTCTCCTGAGCATCTCCAGATGCTACATCCTCTGGGTTAGAGTTGATTAAAAGCTCTTCTCACATTTCTATAAGTCTTCTCCCAAATAGTCTCTATTAATGCCATTCCTAAATGTAGCAGGTTTACTTTGGGGATACAGGATAGTGATGTCAGAAGAGATGAAATAATAATGCTTCAAGAGTCTTTTCTTCAAAAACAATGATCTATAATATAAGTAAGAATTCATTTCCATATGTAATTTCATGGCTTTTATTATTTTGTGTTGTGATTTTTTTTTTATTCTAGGTACTTAGCCAATCTCTAGAATAGTGCCCAATATATATAGCAGGGAATTGATATACTTGTTACCTAGAGTACTCATTAAGTAACTGTGATGCAAATTGTATATAGTTGTGCTGTGAAAAAGATTATACTGTTACCTATTATTGGAGAGTTGGTTTTTATTGTTAACAATTTAACATTTCTGAATTCTCTCTCCTATTCAGGACAACTGCCCATTCCATTATAACCCAGCCCAATATGACTATGATAGAGATGATGTTGGTGACCGCTGTGATAACTGTCCTTATAACCACAATCCAGATCAAGCAGACACTGATAACAATGGAGAAGGAGATGCCTGTGCTGCAGACATTGATGGAGATGGTAAGGGCTCCTGTTTGATAAGCCTTGCAATCATATCTTTATCATTTTCAGCCTTGGATAATAATATTCAGCTGAAATCGGAGGACTTCTCTATTTTAAAGTAATCTCATCTTTCCTTGCTCCTTTCTGCAGGTATTCTTAATGAGAGAGACAATTGCCAATACGTATATAATGTTGACCAAAGGGATACTGATATGGATGGTGTTGGTGATCAGTGTGACAACTGCCCACTAGAACATAATCCAGATCAGGTAAGTGTTTTTAAACATGTATCTTCTAATGGCTACCTTCTAAGCCTTAAACAATCCCATGAGTACACATTACCCCCTTTTTCATAATTCATTAGTCTCATAAATTTTACAAATCTTTGATAAATATAGTGCTGAAGTTCTAAGCTTATGAAGCTTTCCCCAGATCAGCTTAATATAGTTTGCATGTATATTTAATCTTGTTTATAAAATTTTACCTAATTTTCTTCCTGGAACCTCACCATAGTGATATATTTAATATTCTGTTCATCTTTAGACACAAAAACATGCAAATGTTTTTTTGATGAAGTAGGAGATTTGTGACTTTGGTAGATCTAGAACAATGTGCCATTAAAAAAATGTTGAGGATAAGTTATGTCCTGTATTTGGTCTAGAATTTGACCATGGGAAGATAGATGAAGTGAAAATAGACACTGACTAATAGTGTTAGTGTTAATAGTGTTAGTGTCTAATAGTGTTAGATAATAGTGTTAAATAGACAATTGACAACAGATTGTAGGTTCTTTGAAATTAAGAAATATTTCTTACTCACCTTTATATCCCCTTGACACCTAACATGGTATTTTGCTAGTAAACATCCATTAAAAGAATGAATAGTTATTGATTCTTCCATTTTTCTCCTCCTTTTTCTTTTCCAGTTGGACTCTGACTCTGACCGTATTGGTGATACATGTGACAACAACCAGGATATTGATGAAGACGGGCACCAGAATAATCTCGACAACTGCCCCTATGTGCCCAATGCCAATCAAGCTGATCACGACAAAGATGGCAAAGGGGATGCTTGTGACCACGATGATGACAATGATGGTGTGCCTGATGACAGAGACAACTGCAGACTGGTGCCCAATCCTGACCAGAAAGATTCTGATGGTGAGTGACCTAATCTACAATTTCTACTTTACTGACAAGAGTATCCATGTTCAAGGCAAACAAAAACACAATTGAAGTATATAATAATAACCAAATAGAAAAAGTACTATTATCCTATGAGATGGACATTGGTAATATTTTCTGGCCCCAAGGTTATTGAAGAAGTTCCATTGTCTCTGCCCTGAAAAAAAATTTTTTTTTTCTGAAACAGTTGTGGTTAAGTGACTTGCCCAGAATCACACAGCTAGGAAATGTTAAGTGTCGGAGGACAGATTTGAATTCAGGTCCTCCTGACTTCAGGGCTGGTGTTCTATTGCCTTGAAAATATTTATTTTGCCCTTAAAAAAAAAACCTTCACATTGTATCTTAAGTAGTGTGATAGAATTTCAGTAAATAAGTTGATCAGAATGAGTACTAAGAGATTCTCACTTCTAATGACAATTTGGTTACAGTATTGAACTTTTTGAATCTAACATAATTGTTTCGAGAAAATTAATCTATGAGAAAGTGAAGTTTTGATTTCTGATGATACTCATGCTAATACTTCTGAATTATCTCTATAATCTTCTGTTTTTGACTTTAGGTGATGGACGGGGGGATGCCTGCAAAGATGACTTTGACCATGACAATGTGCCAGACATTGATGATATCTGTCCAGAGAACTATGATATCAGTGAGACTGATTTCCGGCGATTCCAGATGATTCCTCTGGATCCCAAGGGGACATCCCAGAATGATCCCAACTGGGTTGTGCGTCACCAGGGTAAAGAGCTGGTCCAGACTGTGAACTGTGATCCTGGCCTTGCTATAGGTGAGTATAATTTTTCTTCAAAATAAAGGCATAAACCCATGTAAAACCTTTATTTAGAGAAGATTCCTTTAGATCTAACACGTGATAATTCTAATACAGACCCAGTTAAGGACCAACGGTCAACCTGAAATATTTCTTCTTTCAGGCTTTGATGAATTTAATGCTGTGGACTTCAGTGGTACCTTCTTCATCAACACAGAAAGAGACGATGACTATGCTGGCTTTGTGTTTGGCTACCAGTCTAGCAGCCGCTTCTATGTCGTGATGTGGAAACAGCTCACTCAGTCCTACTGGGACAGCACTCCCACCATAGCCCAGGGCTACGCAGGCCTCTCTGTCAAAGTGGTCAACTCCACCACAGGGCCAGGGGAGCACCTGAGGAATGCTCTGTGGCACACAGGAAACACCCCCGGACAGGTGAGCCACAGCAGTGCTAGGCAATAGCAGGAGGAAACATGGGGAAGATTATTAGCATAGGAATACAGTTCTTTGAAGGAACGTGGAAGTTTTAGAAGTCTGTATCCCCAGAAACTTCAATAGCCACTAGTCACACTGATTTTGTACTTAGCTTTGGGTATGATATAGATTGTGCAGGAAACACATTATGTCTAGGAAGCTCCTTCAAGGACAAAAAGATGTCTTGGACCTCGGAGAATAGGAGGACTTCCCCAAAGATATAGCATTTCTGTTCTGAGTTAATAGATACATTTTAGATAAGCCATTCAGGAATACACATCAAATTGGGAAATGTGAAAAGACTCTTTTTCAAAACACTGCTACTCAGGAACTTTGGGAACCTATTTTTTAGGAAGTGCATTGTTTTTAATATATTTGACAAAACTTTTCACTATTTTTTTCCTTCAGGTTCGAACCCTTTGGCACGATCCTCGTCACATTGGCTGGAAAGATTTCACTGCCTACAGATGGCGTCTTAGCCACAGACCCAAAACTGGCTTCATCAGGTAATCATACTGATAAATTGGTCATTGATCAATATAATTTTATAGCACTTTGGTGAAGAGAGGAGGGTGGTAGTACCAAGATTTATTTTTTCATTTGAAATGACTTGGGTTACTTATGATTGCTTTGTTTTTTTAGAGTGGTGATGTATGAAGGAAAGAAAATCATGGCTGATTCAGGTCCCATCTATGACAAGACTTATGCTGGTGGAAGACTTGGATTATTTGTCTTCTCTCAAGAAATGGTGTTCTTCTCCGATCTTAAATATGAATGCAGAGGTAATGCTAATGGAATCAATTCAGTAATAGTCAAATCTCAATGAATAAGACGAATTGGAAGGACAGTGTGAATCAATGAAAAACAAGTCAGAATTATAGATATCTTTAAAGAGATAAAAGGCTTCTTAGCTTAGTGGATAGAGAATTGACCTAGAAACAAAGATTTGCAGTTTGGATTCAAGTCCCATTTGAGATAGACTGGCTGCTGGTCTTTATCATTTAACCTCTCACTATTCTGGACAATTCTCTAAGACTATAATGTTCACTCAGGATTTAACTATAACAATGACATTAAAAGCCTAGTGCCTGGGCTTATTCTTTAAGAGAAATAATAATTATCTAAATTCCAAGTAAACAAACTAATGTTAAATGAAGTATACTCTGAAATTTCCCCTGAAATTTTGTTTGGCAGATTTTTAAAAATAAATAAATACTGCATAGTTCATTACTGACTTTGGTACAGTCACTTTCCAAATTAGCCCAGATTGCCAATAATGATAGTATTAATTAATGAGCTTTTCTAACAATTAATTTAAAATAATCTAAACCTTATCATTCAAGGCATCTTTCCTTATATAAAGAGAAGAAGGCTACATGGTAATTTCTTTTAAACATCTTCAGTCTTACCAAAGTCTTTTGTATCTTTTCTTCTGCTCCATTAATATTTGCTAAGCACTTATCAAGTGCCCAGAACTGTTCCAGAAATTCTTTCCATTTGTTTGAGCTAGTGAGGGCAGAGTATAAAAGGATGACTGATGACTAAGCTCATAAATGAGCTCTAAAGGGTGGTAAGGTTTTGGAACAGAATTTAGAAAGGATATTTCTTAAGCTCAGCTGTTAAAGATTACATATAATGCAGCATAGCTGTAGTTGTTAAATTCTAGCTGCTAAAATTTAGGATACAGAATACTATTTCGAGGCCCTGGGTTCAAATTCCACTCTTATCAATTACTACTTGTGCAATGTTGATCAAGTCACTTAACCTCTCTGGGACTCAATTTCTTCATCTGGACAATTAGGGAGTTGGAGTAAATAGCTTCTAAGGTCCTTTCCAGCTCTGGATCTATGATTATGATCCCATTTGATCCTATAATCACTAATCATTGGCAACTAATGAATTTATATGGAAATATGAATAATCTTGAATTCTGCTGATAATTTTTATCATTAAAAATAAAAAAAAAATCATATTGCCTCCTCCATTGTTAACTGACCGATAGTGATACTGCAGTGCCTATATGAACTTAATGGCATTTATTGTTTCTTCCTACAGATTCCTAATCACCAAACTGTTGCTCAATAGACTGAACTTTCAAAATGCTGTGTTGCACCTTCTAAAACAATGGACTTTAAGAGCCCCTGAGATCATCCTTTTCCTCCCTTCTGTCTTCTGCTTCACTAAATGTGGATTCTAAAATATGACTTACCTCCAGAAAATGCTACTTAAAAAACAGACTCGTCATTCAGACTCTATGGAACAAGAGGACATCTTTCAAGGCTATAAAGGATTACTTTTAGTCTACAGTTGAGCAAGAAAAAGTGTTTGCTTGATTCATTCGGAAAGATGTTTGCTATGCTGTTGATTACAGGGTACTTATGCTGCCTCTGCAATTGGCAGCTCCATGAAATGGCATTTTATAAAGAGGACATATCTGGATGAGCTGTGAATTCTATCAAAAGCATTTTCATGCATGTGAGGGACAGATCAACTGATTGATTAGCAAAAAAGAAACTCCCCTTACTTACCCTCTTGTAAAAATGGATGTGGTGAGTTGGGAGAATGTTTCTGGGGCAGAGGGAGGCAGGTAGATCCACATAACATGTCTGGAGAAAACATGGAGAACTGTTACATGTTTGATAATGAATTTTTTTTTTTGAGGTGAATGAAAAAATTATTGCTGGACTTCAGGATACTGTCCAACAGTATTAGCTGGTTAATCCTTATCAATAGACACATAAATGGAAGAGGGGAGAGAGGGAAGAATTGGCACACTGGATTCCCAGCCCTCTCTACCACCATCACCTTTAAAACTCCAAATTGGCAGTCACAATTAACTAATGGAAGGCAAAGCTTCCCTGCCATTGTTTGGTTAAAGATGATCTGTTTTATTCCAGATGTAGCTTTTGCAGATGTAGCAAAAAAGTAGGAAGACCTACCATCTCAGTGAGCACACATGTTGTCCTCCAAGGAATAGGCAACTGTGCTTATATTTTATGGTTAGAAAGGCACAAAATTTATTAGCAATCTAAATAGACATTCCTTTTTATCTTTTTTATCAGTGTCATGGACTTTTATAACTCTCTTTCTTGGATTGTAGATTTTTTAAAAAGCCCTTTAAAATGTAACATATTTATTTTTTACCTTTCCTGGATGACCTATGACTGAAGGACTATTCAAGAAGCAAGGAAGAAACGTAGAGACTATCCATATAATCATTGTTACGAGTCTTCATGACTGTAAGATTGTAAATACAGATTATTTATTAACTCTGTTCTACCTTGAATTTAGGTTTAGTTTTGAAAGTGCTTGGATCAGATAGTTGAAATTTATCAACTACAAAAGAATAGATGTCCCCTAAGAATGTGGCTCAAGAAGAAGCAGTGAGTGGGGGTGTTCTTTCAGTTAGTGAGTGTGAGTGATTGTTTTTTTTCTGGTCTTTTATGTTTTTGTTTTTGTCTATGGACAGTTTGGTTGGCTGTAGATTAGTGGGTTGACTTTCAGATGACTAAGAATGCCAAGAGGCCTTTACATACTGTCTATCCCAATCTCTAATGTCTGTTGTCAGGGAGAGGGAAAACCATTTATACCTGTTACCTTTCATTTTTCCAAAAGAGAAAAAAAATGACAAAGGTGAAACTTATGTACAAATATTACCTCATTTGTTGTGTGACTGAGATAAGAACCTTCTCATCAAGTGGAAAGAGTTTTAATGTCCAACAAACTTTTAAAGCTACTGTAGTACTAAAAACATTCAATGTTGTACATAGTATAAAAAAAGAAACTTTGCAGAAATGTATTCCCTGTAAGAAAATGGCACCAAAATGTTAAATACAATTTCTGATGTTATGTTTTTCTGTCATCCTGTATACCATTGCTTTATTTTTATAAATTATTTTTCTCATTGCCATTGAAATAGATATCTCATATTGTGTAGATATGCTATTTAAATAATTTATCAGGAAATGCTACCTGTAGAGTTAGTATTTCTATTTTTATAAAATGTTTGCACACTGAATTGAAGATTTTTTTTTTTGCTTCTTTCTCCCTCCCCCCCAGGTTTGTACTATTTGCATATATTCTTTTTTTCTAAGAATGTGGGGTTTTTTAAAACACATTTTTATCCATTTTACAGTTTAAAGCAATGTTAAATTGTACAGTTTCTTACATACAAGGAACAACAATAAATCAATATGGAAATTTATATTTACAGTTACTGATTCTCATTTCATTTGTTCTCTATGATTTCATTTTATGAAACATTAGTACATTCTATACTTAATGAATTCAGTATACACATAGTACTTAACTATATCAGGTAAACCTTCCAAAAGACTTCTATGGAACCTGAGTCATCTAATTCTAGCATATACTTATTCAGCCTGCAATCTTAGGAATATTTCAATATTTGTTCTTTTAATTTATTTTTTTTTTAATTTCTTCAACATTAATCCTTGCAAAACCTTGTGTTCCAATTTTCTCCCCTTTCCCCCACCCCCTCCTCTAGATGGCAAGTAGTCCAAATTTTTTTTTAAAAAACACCTAAAATATCAATCTACAAAGAATAACATTTATTTAGTTTTAATCTCAAAGAATAACAAAGAGAGAAAGAAAGGAGTTCAGTCAAGTCATAAAATTACCCAAATAAATTAAAGAAAGCCTTGGGTGGGTACACAGGGTGAATGCTGGGTAAAGATTCTCAAAGCTTGTAGACAATTAAGTTAAGTATAGTTTGACAAATCAAGTCAAGTAAAACAGAATTCCTTTTTAGAACAGGGTTCTCAACCTGAGTCTGGATAGATTTCAAGAGACCCTGGTTCTTTTACAGGAAAAAAAAATACATCTGTATTTGCATTAACATTTAATTATTTAATTATTTTAAAACATTTTAAGGAGATAATAGTCTTTATTATACAGTGTAAAGGACCCATCTTACACACACATACACACACACTTATACATACATATGAATGATATATACAAGCACATCAGTTTGCACTAACAATTTCTGCTTTAGAAAACATGAACAAAAACCCATAGTCAGAACTAAATGAAGATTAAAAAGTACCGAGCATTTAGAGCTAGAAAAAGAAAAAAAAAAAAAAAAAAAAAACACTTGATAATTGACTCTGCTCCAAATGCTAAGGAGTTAATAAGAGCAATACTCAAGTTCACATATTGTAGCAGATCACATTTAATCACACAGAATATTGACTGCAACAGTTCAATTTTATCTCAAAAATGCAGACCTGAAGCAGAAATACCAAAATAGTTGTGGTATGCTGTCCAAGAATCTCAGTAAGGTGTTATTACACCAAATAATCTTTTGAAAACCAATACATTCAGTCTAAAGACAGTGGAAGATTAAGTAGGTACCAGTGGCTCCTTAGCAGAACAGGTTAAATCAATAAGATGTAATTTCCAGAAAACAAAAACAGAATGTAGAACATAGGAAATGATTACTTTCTTTAGTCGTTCCCTATATTTCTCTCTAGAATGCTGTTAAATTTTGCTTTTGAGAACAGTAGATTTCATGAAAATAGATGTTAGAAATGGAAACATGGTCATTGAGGTTTTAGTTTTTTCATATGACAAGAGTTCATTATGTATAGTTCTGAACAGAATTACATTATTAGAGGGTAATAAATTGCAAGTCCCCATAGGCTTTTATAATGAAATGGTATCAACATTTTTCTTTATGACCCTATAAAGAGCACCAGAAATAGAAAAATTTACCTTACTACTCTTAATTTCATCACCAAGAATGATTATTCTTTCCAGATCATTGCCCAAGTACCTTATTTTAGGGCAAACACTTGGCCTCAAAAATAATCTTAACTGAGGAACAAAAGCATCGTTCTTTTTTTCCCTGAGACTGAATGACATTTTATTTTTCTAATATAGTTCACATAGAATCGTAATTCAAAATTACCTTCTCTGGCTTTCTAAAGAATTATACTTGGCTCACTGATAAGGGGAATGGTCTTAATACTTTTGATGACATTGGAATGTGATATCTTTAGTGTAAGGAATTCTCAGATAACGATTCTCCATCTTCCAATTCTGGTACATACATTCTAGGTAATTTAAGTCTGGAAGACTAAAACTAGGGTCACACAGCCAATCTGTGTCAGGAGCAAGACATAAACTTAACTCTTCATGGTTCTGAGAACCATTTTCTATCTACTGTTACATTGCTTTTTGTTTTTAATGGGTGACAAATTTAAAAACCATTTCTGTTTTGCCCTTCTTCTTGCAAACTATAATAGAATGTATCTCTCTGCAAAATCTCATTTATAAAACCAGATGTGTTTTAAGAATACATAGATATTGCCTGGAAATATTTCTCCAGTCTGGAAATATTTGTATTTTCTTAAACCTTTAGTTGTATCAAACCATTAATGGAGACAGCTCTTAATCAGGAAAGAAACTTGGATTTAGGAGACAGCAAAGAAAGGAAAATGTTAATGAAGCTAAAATCCTCAGGGAGGCTAATGAATAATCAGGACACAAACAGTCAAATCTAGGTCTCCTCAGGTTAACTCCTCCATTAACCCTTACTCATTCTAATTGTGCTGATGACTATGTGAATTAATGGATGGATGGATGGCAGATGAATGAATGAATGAATGAATGAAAAAGCATTTAGTAAGTGATTACTACATTCCAAGCATTGTGTCCAATGCTGGAGATACAAACTCAAAAAAAAATAAAATAAAATAACCCCTGTCCTCCAGGAACTTACATTCTAAAAGAAGGAAAAACACTTTATATAGGAAAGTGGTGGCCAGGGAGAGGCACTTTGGATCAGACAATCATGGGACTAGTGAGTTCTTTGGGGGAAAAAAATGTGCCCTATTAAAATTCTGTCATCTGTTAAAATAACACAAAATAGTGTATGATATAATATGTCACACTGAATTTGTTAGGAGACTCTGAATTCATTGATAGTGACATCCGCTGGTACTGGTATAAAAGACCTCTTGGCATCAGTATAATTACATTGACATAGTAGAGCCTTTACATTAACATGAAGTGTTTTCATTTTAAACCAGTGAACAGCATATTACAGAAGAAGGGCCTGAATGTGAAATTTGCTTGTCAACAATTTCTTTAAAAAATAACTATGGAATTCATTAAAATGAGCCAAGTAAAATTGACACAATGTTATCCAAGAACACTCTGTGATAATTTGCCAGCATGAAACAATAATGTTTCATGGATATTACTCAGAATTTCAAAAACGGCATAATAGATTGTTCATTTCCTGAATCAAAAATAGGATGTGTTCCTACTTTCAAAGCCAAATCAGCCTATATTGGTTTGACATAAGATATTTTGTTGTGAGTCCAAATTACTGACTTGTCCCTTGCAGTATGCCTTTTTCTCTAACTACCATCAGAGAATTATAAATCTATAATTGTCTGAAAGACGGCAAATAAAGGTAACAATAAACTTCTATTTGCTATAGATGATTGGTGAGGAGTCAGGACATAATAATTTGACAGACTGCTCTGTAGTAGAATAAAAGAAGCAACTATGAAAACTTGTGAAAAAAAAGTGTACATTTTCTCTTTGTTTTGTTTTTTTTCCATGCCTTTAAACTATAAAGATGATAGTGTAGGGATTATTTTCTAGGGTGTAGTGAAAAAACAGAAATCTAATAAAAATCAGCAAAAATTGACAATAACTACAATGAGGTTAAGATACCCTTAAAATTAAAATTAAAAAACAGTGGCTACACAACATTACAGGAAAGGAAAAGATGCTGAAAAATCAGGTCTGTTCCTGCACTCAGCCCAGTGGCATATGTACAATAAGCAATTAGCAAAAGCATCTGTGAGAGAGTTCACATACTTAAATTATAACAAAAGTGAATTAATTAATTTTACAAACAAATGAAGATAAAAAGACATTAATACATTCAGCACTGAGGGAAGCCTTCCCTGAATTCAATGATGTAGTAAAGTCAATCATATGGAAAAAAAGCTTGCCTTTCAACTAGATTTACTAGTCTAGAGTCTAAAGTACATCCTAACAGTTTGTTTTCCTTAGGAATCTCTGTCTTCCTCTTCTTCTTCTGTCTTGACTTCTGTTGTTAATTCATCTGTGCAAGAAGGCAAGAACAGAATTATTAGGTCATGAGAATATGTGCATGAGCAACCAGAGTGGTGGGAAACCACAGAATTTTAGAATGAGAAGAAACCTTAGAAATCATCTAGTCTGGTTTCTCTTTTTTGACAAATGGAGAAATTTTGGCCTCAGGATGGGAAAGGACTAACTACATAGTTCATGGGAGATGCTAAGGGATCAGGGGTCCTCAAACTTTTTAAATAGGGGGCCAGTTCACTGTCCCTCAGACTGTTGGAAGGCCAGACTATAGTAAAAACAAAAACTTTGTTTTGTGGGCCTTTAAATAAAGAAACTTCATAGCCCTAGGTGAGGGGGATAAACGTCCTCAGCTGCCGCATCTGGCCAGCAGGCCATAGTTTGAGGACCCCTGGCTCTAGATTTTCAATCTTGTGCTTTTCTACCACCTTTGAACATAAGGAAGTAGATGGAAATAATTTCTAACAATTAGAGCCATCTAAAAGTGGGACAGACTGCCTTAAGAGGAGATGGGTTCTCCCTCACTAGAAATCTTTGAGCAGAGACTCAAAGACCATTTCTCAGATATGTTGTAGTAAGGATTCTTTCTCAATATGGGTGGGAAAAAATGGTCATTTCAAACCCTAAAATTCAGTGATTCTCTAGGTTTGTGAATTCAGGAAATTAGCTTAATAATTCAATAACATTCTCCTTTAATATTTACCGAGGATTACAATGTACTAAGTATTATGCAGCTAACCAGAATAAGCCAAAGAAAGCTACCTGGACCTTCAGGAGCCTCCATTTTAAATAATGGTTGATAAAAATTTGCTGTTTGTTGGCTGCAAAGAACTTGATGACTTAAAACTTGGGAGTGGTGATCTGGAATGGAATAATCATGTAGATTCCCAATGGTATGGGTGATAGAAAAAGAACTTAGGAGATTTTGAAACTTGGACCCTGAGGAACTAAATTCTTCTAAAAAGAAAGAGCAGAAGTAGTCATTTGATTTTTATTTTTTTAATTCTGTGTTGTTTCTAGAAAATGGAGCAGGGACTACAAATTATATTAAAAGGAAATTGATTGGAGGAAATTCCCCTTTTAATTTCTTTTGTAGAGGTTGTATTAAGGAGTTTTCTAACAATTCTTTTACAAAATATGAAAGCTGCTCTGATTGTGTCAAAAAGGAGCAATATGTTTGGTATCACATATACATTTAACATGTCCCTGGAGGGTTTAAAATAGTCACATTTTGGAAAGTTGAGGACAATCCAAATCAAAAACCAGAAGCAGAGAAAAAAAACCTAGATCCTGTAAAGGAATTCTCCTTTGGGGGGAAGAGAGGAATTTTCTCTTTTCTCTCTCTCCCATAATCCATTTCATTTAGAAGGGGAACAAAGTGATTGTCAGAGATCGTCAGAATGAATGAAAAGGCATACATTAAGAACTTACTATATATGGGTCAAGTACTGTGCTAAACACTAGGGACACATTTTAAAAAGCAAGATAATCTGTGTTCTAACAATCTAAAGGGGAGGAAAGAATACATAAGGAAAGTAGAGGCCAAAGAGGGACGATTAGTTTTTTGATTTGTGACCTGAAGAAGTTCATCATGCATGGTTGCTTAACAAAATGGAGTGAGAATGGTTTTCCAAGTCTAGTGAATGGCACAGAATTAGACTATAGAATTAAATAAAGGAAGCTCATGGAAAAACATCTTAGATGTCAAATACAAGGTTCATTTTGGAGTTTATACAGAGGGACAGGTAGAAACCAGGAAGAGCTCTAGAAGAAGCCATGATAAAAAAAAAAGGGGGGGGGGAGGGGGCAATTGTCTTTAATGGGATTTTCTCTTGGACAAAGGGAAATGATCAAAGCTGAAAAAAGGCTGGTGAAGACATTATTGAGGTCCCAGCATGTCTGGAAAAGGAGATGGGTCATTTATGTAGCAAGAAAGAGACCACAGGAGAAGTATATAAGTAAATCTTGGAAACCATCAGAATAAAAGGAAGTCCCACAGAGCACTGGATAGATTTGCTATGGAAGATTTCTGTTATAGGGAAATACTGACCAGGACTGCCTAGGCTAAGAAGGCATAAGGGAGGAATTACAATCTATACTAATGGAAGAAATGTAATAATGATGAAATCATAAGATTTTCACAATGTCAAAGTACCTAATTCATAAAGTATAATTAAAAATTATTAGTGATGTACAAATTGATGGATTGTTGTTGTTTTCAGTTGTGCTAGACTCATCGTGACCCTATTTGGGATTTTCTTGGAAAAGAGACTAGAGTGGCTTGCTTTTTCCTTCTCCAATTTATTTTACAGATGAGGAAACTGAGGCAGACAGGGTTAAGTGGCCTCCTCAGGGTCCCATAGCTACTAAGAGTCTGAGGCCAAATTTGAACTCAGAAAGATGAGTTTTTCTGATTCCAGGCCAGGCACTCTATCCACTGCACCCTCCTAGCTGCCCACAAATTGCTGGATACTTCTAAAATATACCTGCAGGCTCAAAAAGATGACTATTAATTCATAACACTACTAGGGTATGAACTTGAATGCCAGCTCTGTCACTTAACTCAGGGTGTGACTTTGCAGAGGTCAAACTTAACCTTCTCTGATTCTAAGTTTATACATCTGCAAAATGAGGACAGTAATATTTGCCTTGATAATATAATAGGGTTGTTGTGAAATTCAAAGTTAATTAAAATGTTACATATATCCTGACTATCATTATTAGAGAAAGTATTATGCAAAAATTGATGGTCAGCCAGCCAAACCAACCTCTATAAGAAAAATCTTCCTGAGAAATAAAAATATTAAGAATTTAAAGACTATAATATAATAGCTGATAGTTTATGTAGCCCTTTCAGGTTTGTGATGTATTTTATATAGTCATTATAGCATTTGATAGAAAGAAACCTTATTGCAATTATAATTCATCTCACACATTCTTTAAACCAATGGAAATTTAAAGTGAATAAACATATATAAAAACATAGTAAGGTTTATCTTTTGCTGAGTTCTCTCAGGGAAAATGGTTCAGACTGAAAGGAAATGGGATTTCAAGTAATTAAAGGCATAAGAGACCCCATTGATGCCCTTTGGAAGGCAATTTACCTAAATGATACCCAAGTATCCTCAAAGTATAAGGTATTTAAGAGAAGCAGAAAGAAATCTATCAAAAGCACCCACTTAGCAAGCCAAAGTTTTTTTCTGTAGAAAATTTCAAGGATAATAGCCTCATTGTTCTTATCCTCCCACTCCCACACAATGAAAGGCAATTAGTCCACACAACTAATAGCTGTACTGCTTATTTCTCAAAACAATAAAAGCTCCCTTTGAAACTTTCCAGGTGGAGGGGATAATGATATATACCAATATGTACTCACTGCAGGTCCCTGCATATATATAGTCTAGAAAACAATTTTCACATTTAAAGGTTTTAGCAAGCAATTCCAATCATATGGGCCTTCTTAGAGAAAAATGACTAAATTAATAAAAAATATTTGCATAAAATTTCTTGAGTTTAGAGAATTAATTCTCTCAAATCACCACAGCAAGGCATTGATGTCCAGATAGATAATGAAGTTGATGCACACATTGCCCGAGCTAGCTCAGCTTTTAGGAGGCTCCAGAAGAAAATGTGGGAGAGAAGAGGCACTAGATTGATTGCCTACTGAACTGAGGGTTTACAGAACCAGTGTGCTGACCTCTTTGTTGTATACTTCTGAAATCTAAACAGTTTATCAGTCCCATGCTTCCACTTAAAATTATTTTAGGAAGATTCTGAAAATCACCTAGCAGGATAAAATACTGGAATCACAGGTCCTTTCTGGAGCTAAATTGCCATACACTCAGAGTCCATTTCAGAGAGAGCAACTCCAGCAGGATGGCCACATAGATGGAATCCCATATATACATTTGCCTAAAACTACTATACAGAGAACTCACATAGGGCAAGTGCTTGTATATTTATGAGTTTTCTCATTAAGTCAGGAAAAGTGATACAAGGATTTCTCAAGGTTTGTCTGAAGAATTTTAGTATCAATTGTGAATCATGGGAGATGTACTCTATGAGCAAAGCAGAAGTGCAGTAGCACAAGGTAAGATATGCACATTTTGAGACATCGCCAATCCTAAATTTCAAATAGACTATTTGTGCCTAATCTGTACTAGAGCTTTCTAAGCTCCTATTGAATAGACCAGTGTCAGCCAAACACACTACACCCTGATCCTAATGGCATGATGTCATTGGTCCTCCTAGAGCAAGAAGGTTCAACAACAATTATCACACTTTCTTTCAACTAAGTTGTTAAATCAACATATAAGGAAAAACTTTTCAAGTTCTACTTACAAGTAAATGACTTCCAAAGAAACCTGTATCTTATAAATTTGTGCATATAAATATATCAAGACTCATTTGATGGAATATAACAACTTACTAACACCAAAGGGTAATGAAATCGCTATCCTTGACATTCTTAAATTCTTTTTCTATTTGTGAAAAATGCATTCACTCACTGGGATTTTTGAGGCTTATTTTCTTTCCACTCTTTCACTGATAACTGCCATGGAAGTAGCAGCTGGAGAAAGGTGGGGAAAAAGATATGATGATGGTAATTCTGATGGCATTTCTCTTACTTCATTACCTCCCTTTTCATGCCTTCCATTTTTTTCCTCCTTTCCTCTTTTCTGTCTTTCCTCCCTCCTTATGCATAATAAATTCTTCCTTCTTTCTCTCCTTTCTTTCCTTTCCTTCCCTTTGTCCTTCCTTCCCTCCTTTCTTTCTTTTTTCTCTCCTTCCTGCAAAATGAAGATAAACAGCTCATGTATGGCAGGGTCCCTAAATCCTGCACAGGCATTCTACATTCAATATACTTATGTTTATTTCAAGAGAAAATGAATATGATACTTAAGACTCATGGGAATCTATAGAAACAATAAAAAACATTAGCAGTCGATCAATAGTCTATCATATCTCCCCTTCCTTCCTAGAAAAAAAAAAAGGTAAGAGATTTCATCAGGGAAATGTATAATTGGGAGATAAGATGAGTTGGGTATATTGCAAGAGTGAAGGCCACCAATGGATAACCTTGGACCTCCACTGGAATAACCGAAATGCCAGGAGAAGGTGAGGAAGGACTCCACTCTAGCACATTGGGGAATTTTTCTATGAGGAAGTTGTGGGAAAATATGGTCAAATATGGTCTTTCAGGACAGATGGGCACCAGTGAGTTTAAACTGCATCATCAGAAGAAACATCAAAATCAATGACACAACAGCTGCACTTGAAACAGGCCATGAATGGAATATTGGGATAAGGACAAGAAAAAAAAAAAAAAGACACTAAGCACTGTTGCAAAGCTCAGATTCAAATAAAGGGAGGGAATAAAGAGGTATGGACTAAAATATCTCAGAGGAAACAGAAAGGATTCACACATAATAAAGCTTTATTTACAGAAAATTTCTATCCCTTTTTACAAGGTCCCTGTAATTCAGTACAAGAAGAGTCCATTGAGTAGTAAGTCATCCCAGAGTGTAAAGCTCTGTGAATCTGGACCAGGGAGTATCAAGGTGAGTACAGAGGTGTCACCAAAGTAAATAAACACTGCCCAGGGATCTGTTTGTACTTATGATTTATGTATTGTCTTTATGAGTTCACATGGAATTGGGGGAATAAGGATTGTGACTAAATCTGTGATTCACAGGCCTATAGGCAACTCCCAAGTGAAGAAACTTCCTCTATGAATACACGTTTTTTGTAACTTAAAGTCTTAAAAAGAACTGACTAAAGCAGTGGTGTCAAACTCAAAACAGAAACTCAGGCCACTAAACACTACCTAAGGATAAGGATCCCTACTAATTACTTTGAAAAACAGATTGATATTATTTATATCCCCCATATGTTTTATTTTGTTAAATATTTACCAATTAAATTTTAATCTGTCCGAAGGCATGTATTTGACACCTTTGCTTAGAGCATTCCAGCTTAAGTGACTTGCCTAGGGTCAAATAGCCAATACATGTATAAGACAGACCTTGAACTCAGGTCTTCCCCATTTCTAAAAATGCTGCCTCTAATATGGAAGAGACTCAAGCCTCAATTTTTTTCATCTATAAAATGAGGACAGCATGGACCAAATGGATCCATGGTTTGATCCCAGGGCTGAATGAGACTTGTCTCCAAGAATCCAACAAACAATGCGAGTTCTCAATGATATATATACACATGGCTCAGACTCAGGAGGTAGACTGAGGCAAGGGTGAAGTCAGGGTGCTGAGAGCAGGAACAGGACTCTGACAGGATGGGGTGAGCCTCCGGAGATGGGGGGAGGAACCCCAGAGATGGAAAGAGGCATCTGATAAAACAGTATCTGATATTCTGATAGCTTGGGATGGAGAGAGGCATTTTGATATTCTAAAACATAAGATCTTTTATCCTTATCAAATATTCTGATTAAGAGGGAGGGGTGATTTTGTAGCCCCTTGATTGAGCAAAACAATTATAAACTGAGGCAAAACAATTAGGGAAACTGAGGCAGGACAATAAAAGAGAACTGTGGCACAACAACTCATAGGCCAGATCTCACTGTCTTTTATCAACACGGAATTAATAGCTAGTTCATCCCTCCTGAGACAGCCTAGTATCCCTCTTCCTATACCCTCCCCCTATTCCTCCACCCCATACCATCCCAGGAACTTTCAATATTGGCATCAGATGTAGCAAACTGAAGCTTAGAACTCCGAAGCTGAAACAATTTGTTAGTTTTATCCTTACTAGTAACAGTGATTATCACTCATGCCTGAATTAGGATTACAGTCTTAAAACAGCTTTGACCTCTCCAAAAACCGTTAAGACATTTTTATGTAGAACATATTTTTATATTAAGCCTCTCATTCACAATTGAGTACCTTCAATAAAGGTGATGAACAAATAAACTGTTCTATAATAATAATGAAGGACATGAGGCATTACTAACATTTGTAATTGCTTTGCTTTGTATTTAAAAGAAAAATACCAATTTCAGTTACTTTGCTGTGTATTAGGACTGATGTAACAGAGGCACTATTCATTCACTTCTTATGATGGAATAAGCCTGAAAATTAAATACAGTTTGTACATAAGCCACATCTATACTATATCATTCCCCACACATACCAGGGATGATTATAATCACTGCATATTAGGAATATTTATGGCATTAGGAGGTCTGAAGTACCTTTTGAAAGGAATGCTTTACTAAGAAAAACTAAATAGCTCTTTTTATCATCATTCAACTGTCAGAAAACATTCTGGCTCAGCCTGTCAACTTCTGCTTAATAGACACAGACCAGTATAATTCATATATGTATTTACTTCAAAACTTCCAAAATTCATGGCTTCATCAAAGCAAGCATTCTCTCTGCCAATGAAGATAGCAATCCTACCATGTCTCAGATTAAGGATTCTTAATTTTTTAAAATGTCATTGACCCAATTCCACCCCTCATCACCCTTTGGCAGTCTGGTGAAGTCTGCAGAGCCCTTCTCAGAATAATACTTTTAAATCCATAAAATAAAAATCTACAGGATTATAAAGGAAACAAATTATGTTAAAGATGCATTGTCCTCCATTCAGGTTCATAGGATTCATAACATTTATGAAATCTAAACCCCAAGTTAAGAGGCCCCATCTTAAATGGCTTCATTAATTTTCTCAATATCCCTCAAAAATCAACCAATAGCTATGCTTTTAGAGCTAAGTTTCTCTGAAATTAGTAGGCTGATCCTGGGATAACAGACATACAATCCATCAACAAAGCAGCATGGTACTGTGGAATGAAAGATGGATTTGGAGCCAGGTTATTTGGGTTCAAATTCCTGCCTTGTTCTTTATTACTTATGTGACGGTAGACCAGCTATATACTCTCTTCTGGACCTCAGGTTCCTAGTTTCCTCACCTGTCAAATGAGAAGGTGGCACTTTAGGGTTTCTTAGGTCCCTCTTAGTTCAAAATTAAACCTATGATTCATCTGTGAAATTATTCCAATTAGTAAGACCTATCAAAACTGTCATTTCAGGGACATAGCTTTCAAGAACCCATTCTTTGATTAGGCATCCTAATAGGACTCCAGTAGACATACATATTTATAGGTAACAAAATTTAAATAAAGCACATCTAAACAGCACACTACTGCCATGACCATTATGACAAATCTATGTGTCCAATTTGGTAAACTTAATTAATTTCTCCAATGTGCAAGTTCAGGCAGTCTCTGTTTCTACCACGGGAAAGAGAGAGGAGAGAAGAAAGAGAAGGAGGAGGAGGAGGAGGAGGAGAGAGGGAGGGAGGGAGGGAGGAAACTAATCTAGTTGAAATGCAAACTATATGCTCTCTTTGCAGCTGAAAAAAGATTTCACACTAAAACACTATATGAAAAATATAAAAAGTCCATATTTTTTCATGCAAAATGCCAGTGTAGCACTTTATATAATTCTTCTTTTATACCAGCATCTCTATTTCCATCCACATCATGGAGAATAAATGAAAGATTTATTTTGATACATAATTATAAAACTGGGCATCTACTTGAATTTATTCAAGAATTATCTAGATAGTATGCTGGATAGAAGCCTACTGGGCCTGAAATTAGGAAGACCTGAGTTCAAATCTGTTCTCCAACACAAAGACGTTGTATGGCACTGGGCAAGTCATTTAAACATTATTTGTCTCGGTTTCCTCATGTGTAAAATGGAGACAATAATAACAGCTACCTTCCAGGACTGTTGTGAAGATCAAATGATGTGATATTTATAATTTTGCAAATCTCAAAATGTTGTATAAATAAATGCTAACTATTATTCTCTCATGGGCAGCTAATCGATACAGTGGTAGAGTGGGTAAGAGTACTAGGAATCAAGAAGATTCGTCTTTCTGAGTTCAAATCCAGCCTCAGGCCCTTAGTATCTAGGTGACCATGGACATGAAATTTGATCCTATTTGCCTCAGTTTCCTTATCTGTGAAATGAGCAAAAGAAGGAAATGAAAAACCCCTTTACTATATCTGCAAAGAAAACTGTAAACAGGATCATGAAGAATTGAACACAGACATAGGCATGAATGTTCATAACTGAACAACAAAATTATTCACTCACACAACAAATATAATTGAGCAATGGTTTGCACAAGGCAGTCTTGGTCACATAGCTATGAGCAGTGGGGCAGAACACAAAGCTAAATAAAAGGTTCTCAAGTGTTATGGGCCAGAACTCTGAACTTGAAACAAGGATGCTTACAAGATACTAAGTGGAATTGATAAAGACAATCTATCTAGTTTAGCATGGTTCAGTATGATTTATTTAATCTTACAACAAATAATGGTTTCCTAGAGATATAATGATTGATTTATACTCAGTGTGGAGCATATAAGCAGGGACTGAGAGCCACATAGAAAAAGCTCTCAGAGGCAGAGAAGACAAGAGAACTGGAGGCAAGAGTTTAAGCTCTCAGAGGCTCTGAGAGAGCTAGAGAAGACAAGTGCACTAGAAGCTCTCAGAGCCAAGGAGACAGAGATTCATTTCCTCTTTCAGTCAGGCTCCCGGTGGCTGGCCTGGCTCCCTGTATTTCCCCCACTGAGACCAAGGCTGGTCTGAAAGGCTCTCCAGAAGGCTACCCAGACCCAGGAAGGAGATAATAAAGGATTTGGACTTTAATACCTGACTGTTCTTGTGGTGATTACTCTGACTGAAAAGAAGGCTGCTTCCAGAGACACCAAGAAAACCGACCAGAAAACATTACACTCTAGGATCTTCAATCTAGTAGATGAGATAAGTATACCAATAACTATAATAAAAGGTAATGGCAACATTGCCTTGTAATGGACAGAGTCCATTAAGTCTAATCTTAAGAGTCAAGAAAGCTTTAGCTTACTGATGCTTCTGACATGTTCTGACTATGTGATGAATACTTAAGTGCTCAATGCCCCAGGCAACTCTCTAAGACAAGTATATATTTTAGAGAAGGTACCCATCTGCACTGGTAGAAGAAGCACCTTCATTAAAAGTTCCAAGGAAATTATGGGTCTAGTCTAAAACATGTGATAATTACCAGTTTCTAGGGACAGACTAGATAATCTTTAAAATCCTCTTCCCCTCCCCCCCAAGCATTGGGATTAAGTGACTTGCCCAGGGTCACACAGCTAGGAAGTGTTAAGTGTCTGATGTCATATTTGAACTCGGGTCCTCCTGACTTCGGGGCTGGTGCTCTATCCACTGCACCACCTACCTGCCCCCAAGATCCTCTTTCTTTGAGTAAAAGATTACAGGACTTCAAACTTTGGTCACAGAAATAGAGAAGGAAGGTTTAGTAATTTGCAAAAATGACTCCTCATTTTCCCTTTGGATTAGAACAAAAATTTGGAAGGATGAATGTTGGTAGGGATTTGTAAAAGTGGCTCCTCATTCTACTTTTGAATTAGCAAACCCTTGGGATAAATCCATTAATTGGAACCATCACTTATTTGGACTTATCTTCTCTAAGACTCACCAGGATTTGGTGGGCTTTCATTGGAAAAATCAATCAGTTTCAGATTCTCATCCTCAGATGATGGGCTATTGTCCACACAGTATAAAGGATCATCCAAGAAAGAAGGCCTTTTTAGCCTTCCAATGCCGAGGGTTTTTGACATAAAGTAATGTTCTACGTCACCAGAATCTACATTCCCTGGAGGCCAAGGGCTCTCCCCTTCCTTTGTCTCAGTGACCAAAAATTCTGCAATGTGATGTTGATTCCCCAATGCTTTGGTAAGATAATAGCCAGGTGTTTCACATTCTCCATTTTCAAGGAAATCTTCATTCTCAACCTCAGGACTGCTGAGAGCTGGTAACACACTTAACAACTGGGCGATGAAGGATTTGGAAGGCTGCATGGATTCAGGCTGTACTCCATCAGCATCTCTGCTTTCCTTTTCTGATCTTTGTTCCAATATGCATTCCTCTAGAAGAGTCTTCAGCTGCTCTTCAGAGAGAACTCGTGGTGTTTTCACCTGAGGAAATACATAAAGAATATAATCAGTCACTAAACAGAAACTATTTGTTGAATATCTTTTACAGGTCAATGTTGGACTAAGTGCAAAGAAAGATATAAGAGAAATAAAAACTACCCACCCTTTAGGAGCTAGATCCCTGATTTTATAGTCATTAAAAATTCTTGGTTTTGATGAGATTCAGTTCCCCTCGATTTCCCGGTCAGGGAGCCAAGTGATGAGGTTTGTCCCAGGGCAGGAGGTTGTGGGAACCCCTTTCTGCTGATGCAGGTCCTTCATAAATGAATTTACAAACCCGAAAAGTTAAACTGACAAAAAAAGTTTATTATTGGCATTGGGAAGTTAGACTTTACTAGAAAGATTGAATTCCTTGGTGGCAAGGTCCCGAGAGAGGGATATAAAGTTTTTAGCAGAAAAATCCTATCCTAGCAGAGAAATCCTGACAGAAAGGTGAATAAGGTCTTATTAGGGAAATAGGAGAGAGAAATAAAGAGGGAGTAATGCTGAAAGAGAAGGTCTTTCAGTGGGCAGAGTATCTCACAGGTAGCTATGTCAAGGGAGGTCCCTTGCCCTGGCATGATTCCTGCTTTGAGATCTTCTACTGCCCAAGATTGAGCTAGAAACTTGGTGGGAGCTGGGAGCAGTTTGAGCTGGAATCAGAATAGAAAATCTTGGAATTGAATGAGTGTTTCTGGGCTAATTTCCAACTCAATAGGGTTAGATAGAAATCGGGCTAAGTAGGGAGTGGTCCTGGACTCAACTAGTCCCACCCAGATAACAGAATGAAACTACTTTATCTTGATTCCCTGGGATGGGTCTCTCAGGGGAGAGCTTTGTGTTCCCCCCAAAGTCAGAGAGAGGGAAAGAGAAAGAGTTTTGAGGCTCCCCTCATCAGTTTGAAAACTCTCTTTCTCATGAACATGAGTAACTTCTCTGCAATTCAAGAGCACTGCTTGGAACACTGGAAGGTTAATTGGCTTGCTCTTGGTCAGAGGCATGTATGTGTCAGAAGCAAAACTTGGATTCAAGTCTCCTTACTTCATGGCCAGTCCTTTATCAGGGAATAATATAATCGTAGGTCTAATAAAGGACAACTCACTCAGACTAAATGCATCCTCAACTCTATCTTGTCAAGTGGTGAATCTGAGGTTATATTTTCATTAACATCAAATATCTCTCTGAGGTGGTGCAGTGGTTGGAATGTTGGAAATGAAATCAGGAAGATCTGAGTTCAAATTCAACCTCAGATACTTATTTTTTATATGACCCTGGGCAAGTCTTTAAATTGCTATCTGTCTCAGTTTCCTCAATTGTAAAATAGAAATAATTACACTGTCTATAGTTATTTTCAAAGGAATTTCTCTATCTTTGCTGCTAGACTTTGCAGAATATGCAGAAATAAAGAAATTCTTGTGATTTGTGTGGACTTATTTTATATCCTGCAACTCTGCTAATGTTAATTATTTTAACTAATTTTTAGTTGATTCTTTAGGATTCTCCAAGTATATTATAACATTATCTACAAAAAGTGACAGTTTTGTTTCCCCATTTCCTATTCTAACTCCTTCAATTTATTTTTCTTTTTTTGATTGCTTTAGCTAACATTTCTAGTACATAATAGTAGTAATAATAGGCATCCTTGCTTCACCCCTGATCTTACTGAAAAGACTGGATGTTGTGAAGATCAAATGTGATAACATTTGTGCTTAGTATATGCCTGGAATATGGTAGGAAAAAATTCCTTCCTCCTCCTTCTCTTATTCTCTGCCTTCCTCCCTCTCTCCCTTCCTCCCTTCCTATTATCTCCTCTTCCTTCCCTTCCTCTTTCCTTCTCTTCCTTTTTTCCTTTCTTCTTTCCTACAGTCCTAGACTTTGACACTCTGTTACTTTTCCTGGCAATAGATACCCTTTCTCTAATCTTGTCCACTACAGTCAAACACAGTCAGTTCAAACCTACAACAAAACTTGCATGCAGTGTGAGGAAAACTACAAGATGAACCTCTACTACAGTACAGGTAAATCATTGCCAATTTCATATTATTCAGTTAGCTTGATCCAGATTTAGAAAAAAAACAGCTTAGTCAAGGTGATCTCGATTCTCATTTTCCTTTTTAGATCACAAGTCCTTTCACTGGGGTTATGCTTTTTTATACTTATACCATTTCAACATACATATATCATTCTAATTTGAGATCAAATCAATGCTTTTTAGTTTGATTTAAATCTCTGACAAAGCAAAGTCTTTCACTGCATTATGTGCCATATGCCATCCCTCTAACCCTTTTCAGTGCAGCCATTTCCCTTACCAGCTTAGCCAGGATCACACTGTCATCTCCACCTAAAATTTAGACCTATTTAACCCTAGCATTCCTTAAGGTGGACCCAGTCAGAGAGAAAGGGTTTCTTGGAGAACCCTGGATCACCTATTAAGAGGATGATTTTTTCATAAGGAAGATATGATCCAGGTAGTTCACTCTCCTTAATTTTTTTTTTTTTTTTTTTTTTTTTTTTTTGCTGAGGCAACTGGAGTTAAGTGACTTGCCCAGGGTCACACAACTAGGAAGTATTAAGTGTCTGAGGCCAGATTTGAACTCAGGTCCAGTCAGGGCTGGTGCTTTATCCACTGCATCACCTAGCTGCCTCTGTCTAATTTTTCTTGATGAAGTTCTGCTAGTTTTCTTTGATAAATGGTATCATTTATCAACTTGCATCAAGTTCTACCTCCCTCTGTCCCAAATTGGTTGTCTTTTCTACTGACTTGGCATGTAACCTTGACCTTGACATCTAACTTACTTGACACTAAGCATTGACCCAAATGTTCTGATTATCCCCTGCTGCTTCAAATTTTTTAAACTTCAGTCATATTTCTGAATAAGAATCACCAGTATCTGCTGGCCTGGTTCCATCTACCCCAGTTTATTAGAAAATCCTACAGATTATGACTTACTGAACCCAGGTAAACTCTGCTTATTCCAAGGTACTTATGGTTTCTAGGTAGGATTATGGTCAGATTTAATATTAGGATGCAGAGTAGCCTTGAATATCACAAAGTTAAACAGATGTCCATAGCCAATAAAAATTCTTGTACCATGTTGAGACAGTGCCCTGCATATGCTTTCTAAATGAATTAATGAAATATAGTGGAAGGAATAATAGAAGAATAGAATTGATGCTTTTTGATTCGGGTCTTGTAGTCTAACTCATCAGCAACTCATTATCCAGGTATTTGGTCCCTAATAGCCAAAAACACTTTTTATACAGCTCCTGATCTGTTTTAAAAGATATTCACATCATGGAGTTTATGCCAATTTATTTCTCTTCCCTTGGTACTTCAAGAGGACAGTAAGAGAGTCTGATGACCTTTCCTCCCCCAAGTCAAATTGAAAAAGTAGCACAACATAAAGAAAGCACCATTAGCTATGAGTCAGGAGTCTTCAATGGTAATCTTAGTTCCATTAATTTTCAGTGACTCTGGATAAGTTATTTAACTTTCCTCTTATTTTTCTTTAATTATAAAGATGGAATGATTTTAAGAGTCCTTTAAGCTCTAAAAAAAATTATGATATTATTAATAGTAGTAGTATTAGTAGACCAGGATTTTTTTGCATGTCTTGAGACAAGAGTTTACATTACATTGAAATTCTTGATCTTTTATTCTTCCAGATGAACTTTGTTATTATTTTCTCCAGCTCTATAAAGTAGTTTCTTGGCAGTTTGATTGGTATGGCACTGATAAGTAGATTAATTTAGGTAGAATCGTCATTTTTATTATTATTAGCTTGGCCTACCCATAAGTACTTGATATTCTTCCAATTGTTTTGATCTGATTTTTATTTGTGTAGAAAGTATTTTGTAATTATGTTCATATAGTCCCTGACTTTATCTTGGTAGGTAGACTACCAAATATTTTATATTATCCATCATTATTTTAAATGAAATTTTTCTTTTTATCTCTTGCTGCTGGACTATGTTGATAACATAGAAATGCTAGGATTTATTGCCAAAAAAGAATTAGAATACAGTATGAAATATAAAATGGATAATTTTGATTGTATGAATTAAAAAGGTTTTGTACAAACAAAACCAATGCAGACAAGTTTAGAAGGGAAGCAGAAAACTCAGAAAACATCCAAGGGCTCTGATAAAGGCCTCATTTATATAAAATATAAAGAGAATTGACTCAAATTTATAAGAATACAAGCCATTCTCCGACTTATGATGGTCAAAGGATATGAATGGAAAATTTTCAGATGAAAGAAATTTAAACCATTTTTAGTCACATGAAAAAAATGCTCTAAATCACTATTGATCAGGCCAATTAATACAAGTTTGAGGTACCACTATGTATCTCTTAAAATGGCTAAAATGACAGGAAAAGATAATGATGAATGTTGGAGGGGAGGTGGGAAAACTGGGACACTAATGCATTCTTGGAGTTGTGAACTGATCCAACCATTCTGGAGAACAATTTGGAACTATGCCCAAAGGGCTATCAAACTGTGTTGGATCCAGCAGTGTCTCTACTGGATCTATATCCCAAAGAAATCATAAAAAAAAAAAGGAGTCTTTTTTTTTAGTTGAAAGGAACTAGAAACTGAGTGGATGCCCATCAGTTGTAGAATGGCTGAATAAGTTATGGTATATGAATGTTATGCAGTATTATTGTTCTATAAGAAATGATCAGCAGGATGATTTAAGAGAAGCCTGGAGAGACTTACATGAACTGATGCTAAGTTAAATGAGCGGAACCAAAAGAACATTAGCAACAACAAAATTATGTGATGATCAATTCTAATGGAAGTGGCCCTTTTCAGCAATGAAGTGATTCAGGCAAATTTCAATAGACTTGTGATGGAGAGAGCCATCTGAATCCAGAAAGAAGACTATGGGGATTGAATATGGATCACAACATAGTTTTTTCACCTTTTTTTGTTGTTTTTTGTTTTCTAATTTTTTTCTTTTTGATTTGATTTTTCTTGAGCAGCATGATAAATGTGGAAAGATATATAGAAGAATTGTACACTTGTAACATATATTGAATTACATGCTGTCTAGGGGAGGGCATGTGACAAAGGAAGGAGATAAATTTGGAACACAAGGTTTTGCAAGGGTGAATATTTTTTTGTATGTATTTTGAAAATAAAAAGCTATTATTCAATTTTTAGAATAAGAATGTAAACTCTTTGAAGGTGGTAGGGCTTATTTTACTTTTGTTCTTCTTGTGCCTATCATATTACATAAAATATGTATAATAAATAATTGTTGCATAGCTAGAAGTTTTAGAATTAGTTAGAGTAGGCACAATCTGAAGTTGTCAGAACATCCTAAGAGGCTAAAGGAGAAAATGTGTTGTCTTGATCTTGCTCTGAAAACAAAGGGGTTCACTTGGCTCTCACTAAAGTTTCAGAGGAAAATAGAACTTGGACATCCCAAATCTCCTCCCATGTCATAAAATCAGCATATCCTAAGCACTAAGGGGTCCAAGTCATTTGATTTATGACTTGTTGATAAGGCAACCAAGCCTGAATCTTTGGCTCATTTAATTGGAAACTCACTATCATAAAACAAAAAATATAATATTTTTCTTGATAAGATATTATATCATTTTTGGCCAGGATTTGAATCCCTGAAGACCCACCCTGACAAATTGACACTATTACCAGTTAGTAATAGGAAATTAGGCCAATGATATTAAAGGGTGGAAAACCAAAATCTTGGATGATTAACATAGACAGAGAAAAAGAGCATTGTGTAAATAACCTTAAATAACATCAAATTCCATTTCAAAACAAACAACTGAGGTGCATTTCCAACTCTATTTAATTGCAAGGAATAGGGTTTACAGATGCTAACAATAACAGGTGTTGTCAATAACACCTAAGAATTCCTGATGCTGAAATAGTTATAAAGTCATCACTCCCAAGTATCAAAGTGTTAGCTATAAAGTCATTAACTATTTAAAGAAAATGTCAGAACATTATGTTTCACAACTTTTAGTCAAAAATTTCCATAGTAAATCAAAAACTGGAAAAGACTACCAAAATCTATTTTCTCTTTGAAATGTGTTAAATTGACATTCAACCACTAAAGATAGATAGACACATAGATAGACAGACAGATAGATAGATAGACAGACAGACGGACGGATGGATGGAAAGATGCGATGGATGGATGGATTAGGTAGGTTAGTAGGGAGGGAGTAAGTAAGGAGGAAAAGAGGGAGGGAAGTAAGTAAGGAGGTAGGTAAGTAGGTGGATAGATGAATGGATGGATGAAAAATGAAAAGATATATAAACTATATCTTCAAACAAAATTACAAAATTCTAGAAATTTATTTAATATAAAGCTGTTTGGATTTGTTTGCAGAACAGCAAGTTTCAAGACAACATATTTTCTCCTTCAGAAGAATCTAGTGATGTGCCAAAGATGACCTGTAACTGTTTCATTAGCCCAGCAAGTCATGATGTTCAACTTGGAAACCCCAGAGACTAGTGCACACAAAATGGATCACTTCACTTTAATAGAGACATTTCTTGTTGTTCAAGATGCTCCTGGAATCTATTTAAGTATTTTTTTCTTTTTTGCCTATCTTAATCCCATTTCTATACCATCTCCCACTTCTCACATTCATGCTGAGATTTTTAAAAAGCACCATAAGTGAAAGGCAGCTGTCATTGGCACATAGGCACCAAAAATGGCAGTATTTGATATGAGAATAAAATGAGTTTTTCATCAAGTTGCATTCTGCTATTTTAAGTCATCCAAATTTGACATCTGGAACAGCACTTCTACAGGTTGTCCTTTGTTGTCCATTTGTATCAACTTAACCAAAGAAATTGTTCATTATGTTTCAACGCCATTAATCTGACTAAATAGTAATTCAAATGCTATGGGGAGGTGAGGAAGGGAAGCCTTCAATTAACTTTACATTTCTATTTAATTTGGGGTCCCAACACAGTGGCAGAAAATTGACTAAAAGAGTCTGAAAGGCCATCTCTAAGAATTAGTCTCAAATTGCACAAGAATTCAATATCCTGAATTATACTTAGACTTGGGAAAGTTGTGTGTATGCACTATGAAGCATTACACAGTATAGGACAAATGGTCTGAATTGTAACTGATTATGCTACTGTCAGACATGGATAATGTATTGGTTGATTTTGTTGACTTTTTTCTTTTCCTTTTTTGTTTGTTACAAGAGGAATGGAGAGAGAGAGATGTCAAAGCAAAAGTGAAGCAAAAATATTAATTTTGTTTAAAAAGAAATTGAGTATGTTGGAGCTTGCTTTCAGGCTTCTTATAAAAAAATGTTATAATAAACATACTTTGTCAATATGCTATTCAAGTAAGTCATTGATAAAAATGGGTAATAGAGAGCAGAAACACCACTGAAACTAATTATAATGATTTTATGCAAGTTAATCAATATAATTGTAATAAAGAAAGCAAGTGTTCAGTAAGAACTTTAATCAGTAAATCTTTTAACTCATTTGTTAGAGTGATAAGCATTTGTGTAGAATATAAATTCATTTGTAAAATCCTACTGAGGATGATGGATGATTATGAAAAATATTGTATAAAGAAGAGGAAGACGATGGAAAGTTAAACCAGTTTAAAGAAAGTTTGATAAGGCCTAATTAAGCAAAGTTATTCCAAGGATTTTTAACTGATAAAAATAGAAGAGCAACAAAAAGAAGAAGAAAAGGAAAAGATCTTAAAACTCTATTATAAAGCAACAGTCACCAAAAACATTTGGTGTTGGCTAAGAAATAGATTAGTTGATCAGTGGAATAGGTTAGGTTCACATGACAAAATAGTCAATAACTATAGCAATCTAGTGTTTGACAAACTAAAAGATCCCAACTTTTGGGATAAGAATTCACTATTTGACAAAAACTGCTGGGAAAACTGGAAATTAGTATGGCAGAAACTAGTAATGGACTCACACTTAACACTGTACACCAAGATAAGATCAAAATGGGTCCATGATTGAGGCATAAAGAACGAGATTATAAATAAATTAGAGGAACATAGGATAGTTTACCTCTCAGACCTGTGGAGGAGGAAGGAATTTGTGACCAAAAATGAACTAGAGATCATTATTGATCACAAAATAGAAAATTTTGATTATATCAAATTAAAAAGCCTTTGTACAAACAAAACTAATGTAAACAAAATTATAAGGGAAGCAATAAACTGAGAAAACATTTTTACAGTTAAAGGTTCTGATAAAGGCCTCATTTCCAAAATATGTAGAGAATTGACTCTAATTTATAAGAAATCAAATGTAGATATGCTCTAGCATTGGGTTTAGAATCAGGAAAACTCATGTTTATGTTTAAATCTGGCTTCAGTCACTTACTAGTTGTGTGATCCTGGATAAGTCAATTCACCCTATTTGCCACAGTTTCTTCATCTATAAAATGAGCTGGAAAAGGAAATAGCAAACGACTCCAGTATCTTTGCCAAGAGAATCCCAAATGGGGTCACAAAGAGTTGGACACAACTGAAAAATGGCTGAACAACTAAACTAAAGTAATGGCTGGCTGCTTAAACATTAATAGTAGCTATTAGAATCTAAGACTAAGTCAGTTCAAGAAAAAAAATGAGGTATGAATCTTAATATAGTCTTAAAAAAGAGAAAACCATCCAAATGTCATTTTTATAGCACCAATTGAATTCAGACATTCATGCTAAAATATTCAGCACTTTAAATAGTCAGCTTTTATTCTTTGCTCAAAGTAATCAATCCCAAGACCAACTTTCAGAATATCTAATGGCATGTTGGTGATATTTGTTTTAGATCATCTTCACTTTCTCCTTTAGGTTTCTTTCCCTTTTCCAACCCAGCCATTCTTAATATACTTTTTGGGTATCCTATAACTTTACATTACATTTTTTAAATTTTCCTCCAGGATCTGACTTCCTCAAACATTATGCCCCTGCTGGAGAGATGTGATTGAATAGGGATGATTGGAAGATAGTGAGTATGCAACTACCCAGTACCATCAACTATAAATCCTGAATTTGATTCCCTGACTCTGCTCCTTTTGTCCTGGATATTTGCTTTGCTCAAATAACTTTGTCAGTCCCATGATTATCACTGAAAGTATCAGTGGACTATTTGGATTTTTAACCGGTTCCGGGTTCAAACTCTCTGGATCTCCCTTGTTAAGATGTAAATTTGACACCCTTCCTCTCCCACCCACCCCAAAACATACATATAAATAAATACATATATACATAAACATGTCGTCTCCAATTTCCTTCAAAATATAATTCCTATTATAATGTAACTCTTTTTTTTTTTATTTAATAGCCTTTTATTTACAGGATATATGCATGGGTAACTTTACAGCATTAACAATTGCCAAACCTCTTGTTCCAATTTTTCACCTCTTACCCCCCCCCCCCCCCCCCCCCTAGATGGCAGGATGACCAGTAGATGTTAAATACATTAAAAAAATAAATTAGATACACAATAAGTATACATGACCAAAACGTTATTTTGCTGTACAAAAAGAATCAGACTCTGAAATATTGTACAATTAGCTTGTGAAGGAAGTCAAAAATGCATGTGTGCATAAATATAGGGATTGGGAATTCAATGTAATGGTTTTTAGTCATCTCCCAGAGTTCTTTTTCTGGGCATAGCTGGTTCAGTTCATTACTGCTCCATTGGAAATGATTTGGTTGATCTCGTTGCTGAGGATGGCCTGGTCCATCAGAACTGGTCATCATGTAGTATTGTTGTTGAAGTATATAATGATCTGCTGGTCCTGCTCATTTCACTCAGCATCAGTTCGTGTAAGTCTCTCCAGGCCTTTCTGAAATCATCCTGTTGGTCATTTCTTACAGAACAGTAATATATAATGTAACTCTTTAAAAGATTCATCCTTTGGTTCATACGACTATAGCAATCTAAACTCCAAGATTATTTTTAGATCAACTAACTTATCAAAAGGTATCTATTCTAAGTTCCATTTCTTTGGATCCAATTCCCTAAGGCTGGCTAATCTGAAAAACTGATCCCTGCTAAATGTAAGTGGGAAATATATTAACTGCTTCAAAGAACATTTTAGCAGAATCCTTCTTGAGACCAGGTAAAAACCCCAGAAAGATATTCAAGATAATACCCAACTTCTTAAATTATATAGGTCATATAATTGAATGTGGGGGTTGCAAATTTATAATTTATTATCAGTAAACCTTTGACTTGAATACCTATTATATATACTATTTACCCAGGGTCACATAAAAATTTTTTGGGTGAAAAGGAGTCACAAGTAGAAAAAAGTTTAAGAAGTCCTGCTCTAGTATATTGGTATGGAGAGATTAGCAATAGCACCCTCTCTGAAGGTCACCATTTACTCTATCTGTCACACAGGTCACCATTTATTCTATATGTGGATATAAGGGATCAGACATAATGCTAACAGAGCATATTTTTTTCTTGGAATTAATGTAGAGCTGTCAGTTTTAAGTCCATTCAAATGTACCAAGCAAAGAGAAATTTTACTGGCCCAAAGGATCTTACTGTGAATATTTTCTAGTTTTAGTCAAATATGGCTGTTTGCCCTTTATATGCTTAATATCCAATTGTTCTATATAGTCTGTATAATACATATAGTACAACTTAAGCAAACATGAAACTTATTATCACTGCTTCTCAGAGAACTATCTTTTTAGATTTGCTAATCTAAAATCTAAATCATACTACAGCCAAGTAAAAAGAAGATATACAGAGAATATTCCCATGATATGCCGCGGATGATTCTTTTCTCAATACCATAGGGAGCATGAATGTCACTAATAATGGTTAAGCAAAAAGGGACAAATTTTGCTGATATTATCTACACAAATCAAATAGTCAACCTATACAAAACTTATACAATACAGTGCTCTAGCTCATATAACCATCTAGCTGCCTCTATCTTTATAGGGTATTGGGACTCTGATTGCCTTCCCTTATTCTCAGAAAAACTGGATCAACTTTAAGTTAAGATAAACCAGACCATCACCAAATTATCAGTTTCAAAATTAAAGTTTCAATGCAAATCCCAGAATCTCTGCAGCTACATTATTGGATGTCCCAGATAAGCTCACTGGCAGAAAATATGTGAACAGATTAGCCAGAGAGCATTCTCTTCTCCAAATGAATAGTCCCTGTTAAGGTATATCCAATTTAGGATCACAGTGGAGAAAACTGCACAGCAAATAAGTCCTTATCAACCCACCCTTATTTTCTACTTAGGGTTTTTTCTCTGCCCCTCTTTAAGTGGCTTGGTTAAAGTGTTCCATTACCTCCTGCCACCTAGGCTGCCCAAGATAGGGGGCTGCCTAAGCAAAGACTTATATTCCAGAAAAAATATCTTTCTTATTCTTCAGGGTCCTATCCTCTAATATGAATGTGATAAAGATTTAGCAATAAATATATAATATCTAATATTTATGGGGTCCTATGCAGTACAAGAGGACAAGACAATTAATAAGACAAGTCCCCTTCTTTCCAGGATATTAACTTTGGAACTAAGAAGGTCCTTAAAGAGTATCAGGTTCAGTCCTTTTGTTTTACAGATAAGAAACTAAGGCCCACAGAAGTCACACTGATAACAAGAGGTAGATCCAGTATTCACCCCAGATCCTCCAGCTCCAAACCCAGCATCTTTTCCAATAAACCATGCTGTAAATCAATAAAGTAGTAAGGGATATAAAAGATATATATATATAATCCATGACAAAAACATGATATGCACTCCCTTTTCACCTATACCTCATAATTACTAACTTACATCAAAATTCAGACCAAGTACCAACACTTGAAAAAGTTCTATCCTGATCTTCCCAGTTGTTGATGCCTTCCTTTCCACTTCAGGAAATCACCTTATATTTAAGTTCTATGTTTTGCCCCCCGCGTGGAATGTAAAGTCCTTGAAGTTATGTACCAATAAACCCTAGTACTTTAATAAATACTTGTTGAATGACTGAATGCATATATAGAAAGTTACAAAGGAAATTCTAGGAGAATTCAGAGAAATTAGAGATCACTTCCAGTTGAGGGAGAATCAGGAAAAGCTGATAGGAGGAGGTAGCATGAGCTATTTAACCCAATAAATTCATCCTGGCTAAAATAAGGCTAGTCAAATAAGTGAATGATCCTTTAACCTAAGAGGAGTTTTATTATTTGACCTTTTAAAAGTCAAACCCAAAGGCCAGATTAAGTAGATGAATTCTATCATTGATCAATTCACCAATCCTACAAGATTATGGAGAACTATGAGAAGGCCAGTAAGAAAAAGAGCAGCTGCAAGGAAAAGGGTCCTTATGGTGTTTCACTATTATGTAGGTGGTCTAATTCATGTGGATTACACCATTCCTGTCCAAAGGTTCTCCCTCAGTTCAAGTATGCTAGAGGCTGAGTACCAACTATAAAATTCAGTTAGGAAGTCTGGTTCTAAGTGGACAACTTCTCTTCAAATTTTAGCTGCAATCCTCATACAGAATTAAAACCTATTTTCCCACTATAACTAAAATGAATAAAGTTCACAGTGCCTGACATATTTCATATTTTAACTTTTAAAATCTGCTTTAGATACTATAAAGAAAATCCCTAGAACCATGGCAGAGAAAGCCCCTCCTTTAACAACAAACAAATGCCCACAAACATAACAAATTCTAACCTTTTTATGTGAATATTTTCTGGCTTTGGGATAAAGTTTGTATTGACAGTTTTGAGACTTTTGTAACTTTCAGCTGCTAAGAGAAATTTCAGCATCTGCACTAGATGGTGGTGCTGAGTCACTTATTTAAAACAGGATATGGATTGTATAAAGTCTGACAAGTTAAATGACTTTGTGGGGGGGAGAGGGGGAGTCAATAGCAGCATGGTATAAAAGTAGATAGCAAAGAAAAAGAAATATGTAATCTTTTCCCCTTCCGATTGTTTAACATAGGAAACATTACTTCAAGAAATCAGTCATATCTAATAAACATTCTTGGGATTTTTCTAATTGAATTTTAATACCTGCTTATAGTCTTCAATATACTGAGTGAAAATGTTAAATTTCCCCAAATCATTTGCTGATTTGTAAACTAAAATGAAGTCAATAAATTGAAAGACATTCTGTATATTTAAATGTATTCATTCTTGAAAAAAAAAAAAAAAGTAAATAACTCCAAATTTAAAAAAATCAGAAGCCAGATAAATTAACTGTGATGTATGCTTCAAGCAGTTGGACATACATTTCACTTAAAATAGTCATTTTATTACAAGCATTAACATTAGTTTAGTCACTGTATCAGCTATATATACGTAGTTTTGCAAAAAAAGAAAGAAAGAAAGAAAATGCAATAGGGGAAAAAATAGTCTACAGGATTATTTGCCTGAACTGATTTGTTTCCTTGACAAAACTGACTGGTTTTTTAAATGACCAATTGGACTGGACACTGTACACAGTTATCTAAGTCTATTGATGTAGACTATAATTACCATATTATAACTAACAAGCTATGATTGAAACCAATGAATGTAAATGTTTCAATGTGCTTAGCTAGTTAATTGTTCAATCTGTTCATTTGTAGAATAATTAGACATGCAAATATTAAGATTCTGACCTGAAGCCACAATGCTTCAAGTTCATGAGTATAAGAACTGTGTCTCTCTCTCAGGGCTTGTGATAGAAAATTAATAAGGTTACACAATGAATAAATGAGGGTATTCCAAATCATTTAAATGTTTAAGAAGCAAAATTTATGTCAATAAGCTAAAGGGGCATATGTCATGTGTTAGTTTCATTATATTCTTAATGATCCAAATCCCAGATTAGTTGCCACATTTTTAAAACCTATAATTTAGTTGGTGATGGGAATTCATGTTCAGAAAATTCCTTCTCTCAACACCCATCACAACTGCTATGTCATTTATGGATTTACAGAGAGTTGCCTGGGCATTGAGAAGTTTAAATGACATCACAGAGCCAGAGTATGTTAAGAGTCAGGACTTGAACTTGAGCTTTCCCTATATACATCATGCAATAATATAATTTAAAAGCATTTACCACATGTAGTCATGCTACTTGCAGAACTTTATTGATTTGTTCCCATATAGTATGAAATTACTGTATAAAACTATGTTTCTATGACTTATATTAAGAGCAATTCAGGGAAAATGCAAGACTTGGTAACATCAGTGACATTTTCAGGATATCTAAAAATATTGCTATTGACTCTGTGAGTGAAAAAGCTCTGAAAGTAACATCTCTGTACAAAGAAAACTTTTTTGAGAACATCAGAAAAAACCATGCTTAAATTTTAAAATGTAGAGAACCTAGTTTGAGGAGGGAAAAACAGAAAGAATCTTGCGGGAATGTCTTTTACACAGGGTGGTGGGAGAGAGCAAGGAGAGAAGCATTTCTTGAACTTAATTGAAAGAAAAAGCAAAGTGTTGCTTCAAGTGTGAGGGCTCCTACAGTTCTGGGGATTCTGGGAATAATCTTGAAACCTCGTCTTTTTTTTTTCACTTCTCAAAAAGCTGATTCAGAAAAGAGTATCCAAAATATTTGGTTGCTGATGCCCTCTGAATGTTTTTGAATTCCACCTGGGCTGACTGATAGGAGTATTTACTACCTGTTCCTACTCACATGTGAATCAAAAAGAAAGAAGCAGATTCTTGGAGTAACTGGATACTTTCCTTCCCTTGAAAACATGTTTGCTATTTGAATTCATCTTCAAACAAGAATAGCAATGGTTATTTCAAGACTGCATTAAAACTCAGAAATTTTAGTCAAAAACACAGTGAAAAACAGTTGGGATAGTTTCTAAGCAAGGAAGAGAAAGCAAAAGATTTGACTTGGGCCCAGGTTATCTTCCTGACTGCCCCCTTCTGAATTTTCTTTCTAGCATTGCCAGGGGGCTGCCTCTTTCTTAAATGGGAAAAAACAAGTATATTTGACAGAGGACCATTAGGTTAGAATTTCCTTCCACTTATAAATAGCTCTCACCACATCTGAGATGGATAAGGTCAAAAAGGACAAAATGTGCCTTCTTCCTTCAGGAGAAGGTTTTGACACTAACTTTATATCTCTAACTTCACTAATCTTGGAATACTGGTAATTTAATCTGACACAATCTACATCATGCCAAATATCACCCCACACACATACCACCACTACCATTAAAAAAAAACGACAAAATGTCACAAAATTTCCTGAATAGAAATAACATGTGCTGGAAACCCTTGTAAAAACAAATAAATAATAAAGTTACTGAAAGTACATCATAAAGATACTTTAATCGCATTTGATTTTCCCAAATAAACGGAGTCACAAATTAACTAGTCAGGTACTACAAGAATAGCTGTTGGTGGGGCAATATATATTCATCAATGAGTACTAGAGGGCGTTTGATGATTTTAGGTGTGCTGTCTGTAAGAACTAGAAGGGGCATTTCTCATTTTGTTTAATAAAAGGACATGCTGAAGAAGTAGTGGGGTATTGATTTCTTCCTTTCCTCTCCTTTTATTATTTACCATATATCACTTATTAATGCAATATAATATATTGCAATATAATGCAATCTTCATTAATTAGATCCTGGTCCCTATCTCAAAAACTTCTGATCAATACTTAATATATACACCGTATTATATCTTCCGGGGCCTTTCTCAATAGCTATTTTTGTTTCCCCACTCTCTTCTGAGAGCATAAATACCTATTTTGCTTTACTCTAAAAATCTCCCTGACATTTGTCCTCACCAAGAATTTCCCTTAGGAATATAAGAATTTGGATTGAATCATTCTAAAATCCCTAAACTCCCTGATGAAAACACATAGACTAACAACATATCAGACAATAGTTAGTTTTTTTATAACATTCCCAAAATACAGAAATTAAAGCAGAACCTCTTAACAATCAAGAAAAATCTTTTCCCTCTTTTGGAAGACATCAAGAAATACTCCCATCAGGTATATCCCATTGCTCTCTAAACTGATAATATCAATAAATGGTTGTAGTACACATGATTACCTGCTATAATAACCTAATAATCTTTGGATTATATATATGTATGTATATATGGAGAGAGACAGAGACAGAGACAGAAAGTGACAGAGACAGAGACAGAGAGACAGACAGGGAGAGAGAGAAAGAGAAAGGTAGACAGATAGATAGAGAGATAGACAGATAGACAGACAGATAAGATAGACAGATGGATAGATAAAGAGAAAGACAGACAGACCAACCTATGGCCAATTAGGTGGCACAATGGATGCACCAAGACTAGAGTCAGGAAGACTTGAGCTGAAATCTGGCCTCAGAAACTTACTACCTATGTGACCTTAGGCAAGTCATTTAATGCTGTTTGCCTCAGTTTCTGCATCTATAAAATGAGCTGGAAAGGAAATACTAAACTACTCCAATTATCTTTGCCAAGAAAACTCCAGATGGATGATGAAGAGTTGGACATGACTGAAACAACTGAATAATTCCAATATATGACCTACAAAGATAGCAGGTACATGTGAAACTGTCCATCTCCAGCTCTTCTCCAACCTTCTATTAAGGTTTTTAATCTACATTGCCAGTATTGTTCTTATCGAAATTCTAGCTCTCTTTCTATATCTATATCTGGCAGTAGTTCTCAGGCACACATGTTGCCTTTAGAGACTTCAATGGAGTTCCAGGCCCCTTTTCAATTCCATTTGTAGTATCCTTTCAACTGGACCACTGTCTCTTTGTAAAGATCAAAACTCAAAGGACATATTAAATAGAAGAATTATATCACTAATATAAACCCAATTCACTGATCCCACTGGCCCGCTGCTTCCCAAAGGAAGGTCAGCAGGACAATGAGAATCTAAAATGTGGGGAATACACAGCTCACTTAGAAAATTTGCCATTTTCTAACTATAAAAGGGGTTTAACCTAACTTTTTGACATATTCAGCCTATATTCTAAATGTAATATAAATATTTTCGTGTGACTTATTCTTGGAATATGGAACATTGCTTAAATCACTGTTTTGGCTACAGGCTCTAGGAAAGTAAGGTGCCAAAGTTAAAACTTGGTTTGAATCAGATTTTTTTTAAATAGAGAAAAAAGAGGAGAAGGGGGATGAAGCAAAAAATAGAGAAAGGACAAGGGGAAAACAACATTACCTTAACTAACTGATTTTTTAGTTTGCAAAATTCTACCCACTCCTAAAGAAATCATTCATGAACTCTAAGTTCTTCCTAAGAACACCCTCTTTTTAAAAAGAATAAATGTAGAATGCCAAATTATGGAACTGCAGATCTTCATATTAAGCAAATCACAATGGTAAATGCATATATTAAATGTAATAATTGGGTCAAAACAAGGATTATTAAAACCAAAAAATTAATCACACATCACTGTGGCATTATATACATTGAAATAAGTCCCTTACTGGTTCTTTTTAAGGAAAGGATGAGGAGAAGAGAGAGGGATTCAAAATGTAAGAATATCTTCACTAAACTCCTTTGATTTCATTTTCATCAAGACCAAAGTTCAGCCCTTTTTTCCTGTAGCTGAAGATTCTTGAAGGCTTGTGGGGGGTCCTGAGGAATGTGAGAGAATGTCTGTGATGGAAGCAGTGAGGCAGAGAAGGCATTTTCCTTTTTGCTCTGACCCTATACAAGCTTAGGTTTATCAGCTCTTAGCTCTCTCTTTGCAAACACCAGTTGCCTGCCAAGGGATGGAAAGAAAATAGGAAACCACAAGCTCTGTCTGTAATTAAAAAGGCAATTTCAGTTAAGGGAGAAAAAAAACACAACAGAATGGATCAGGGATTGAGGTAAGAACTCTACAATTATCTTAAAAATAAAGCTGTAGTCAGGAAATGAATATGCAGAGATACTACTACAGGGACACTTTAGCAAGTACTTCATACTACACTTGGCTTGACTGAATATGCTGATGTTTGTCATAAGTCTTATTTTCAGATGGTAATTTTTCCTGTCTTTATACACATACATATATATATATATATATATATATATATATATATATATATTCATACATACATACACCATATATGTGTTTATGTATATGTATGTGAGTATGATCTTCCCTGTAGGAAACTATAAGTGAAAACAAGAGCATGAAGTCAAGTTAGCAGAGAAAAGGCCAGGTTTCTATCTCCCCTATCTGGCAATAAGTACCTATTGGCAATGTGTATGTTTTTTCCTATCAAGGCCCATTGCCTCAATGAAAAATAAAATTAATTTAAGCACAAAACTTAATAACAATGAAATGTAAGAGTTTCATTATATATATATATTTGCATATATATACACACACATACACAGATACACATATGTATATGTATATCCACACATATATCTAACTTATTTTTAAAATTTAGAACTATAAATATAAATTTTATTCAATAAATACAAGATATTATCATAAAAGTGTCATGATCAATTTAAGGAAAGGGGAAAGGAGAGGAGATGGACAAAAGGGAGAAGAAATTATCTTCTGGGACACAGACAAGACCCAAAAAAGAAGCAGTGATTTCAGTAATCTTGAAGCACTTGGCTGGGATGGGAAGAGAAGAAAGAGGAAGAGGAAGTCTGAAAGAAGTGGGATTTGACCTGAGTCTTAAAGGAAGCCTGAAAACAAAGTGGAGAAGGGAGGGTATTCCAAGTAAGAGGGGCAGCCAGTTTAAAGGCAAGTCAGTAAGGAGATAAAGTTTTGAACATAAAAAACAACAAAACCAATATTGCTTAATCTAGAGAAAATAGTAAAGTGTAAAATGACTAAAACAATAGGAAGACAAATAATGAATGCTAGATATAAGTATAAATATTTATATTTATAAATATAAATTTAAAAAATAAAAATAAATATATAAATAATTAAATACTAGAAATAACGTTTTATATTTGATCTTGGAATAACAGGGAACCACTGAGTTTATTGAGTTCACAGTGGGGGTGAAGGGAAGGGGAAATGACATAATCAGACCTATGCTTTAGAAAAATTACTTTGGCAACTGAGTGGAGGATATATTGGAATGATGAGAGACAAAGTAAGGAGACGAATGCTACTGGAATAGTCTAGGGATAAAGTATCAAGGGCTTGCATAATGGCAGCAGAACAATAGTTCGAGAGGAGGGGAGATATGTCTAACTATATGATACAGATATAGCAAAGAAGATGGAGAAAGAGAGTTCAAAGAGGAGAATTAGAAGAGAACAGTGTCATGAAAACTAGAGAAGAATGAATATCCAGGGGAAGAGGGTGGTCATCAGGATCAAAGATTACAAAAAGGTAAAAATAGATTCAAACTTAGGAAAATCCATTAGATTCTACAATTAAAAGATCACTGACAACTTTGGGAAGTAGAACTTCAGTTGAATGATGAGATTGGAAACCAAATTGCTAAGATTTTAGAATTGAGCATGATGGAAATAAATAAGAGGATAAGATAGCCTTCTTAAGGAATTTAGCTGAGAATAGGAAAAGATAGGATGAGACTAGTAGTAAGAAGAAGGATGGCAAAGACATGGACATGTTTATAAGAAACAGGGAAGCAGTTAGTAATTAGAAAGACACAAGTTGTTATCTTCTTCCACACTAGAAAGGGACCTAGAAAGTCTACTGGATTGTGAGACAAATGATAAAATCACAAAACAATAATCAAATAAAGATTTATGAGAGTTCATGAACATGAAAGTAGAATAGCTGTGAGTGAAAGATAGACCAAAAGTATAGTCTTCTCTTTATGTAGCTAAGGTAAAGTTATAAAAATTAACTAGAATGATAAATTGAAAAGTTGAGTACTTGAGAGAATATATATGAGTGTGGTTGTGAATATACACATATAGGTACATCTATATGTGTGTGTGTTGACATCTCCTCATATAAGGGCCAGAGAAGAAAAATATAACCACTAACTTCATTGAGGAAAGGAAGGACCCTAGGGGTCTGCTATAATAGTTATTAGAATCTTAATTAATTTACATAAATTTGGATTGAACAATCATCAAAAGAGAGATTCTGAGTGAGGATAGGAAAAGAAGGGCCTAGAAGAGTCTAGGAGGGTCTAGAAGGTGGCATCTATAGTACAGAGACAGATGAACTACCCCAAGACAAAGCCCAGAGCTTTCCTTTAGAACAAAGGTTGCTAGTTGATGCTTTTCAGTTTTACCAACATATAACATAAACACCCTTTGTCTCATCTCATTCTACATAGAAACCATCTGTGTACAATAGTCAGAAATATGGCAAAGCCTATTTGTTGACTAAAATTAGCAGGATTTGTGATATTTGACAGCAGATAAGCATATCAAACACAGATAATGTCTAAAAAATTCCTGAGAATTGTATTTAGTTTTGTAACGTGAGTCATTGCCCAAGATTATCTCAGAAAGAGATTTTTACCATTTAACTCATTTAAAAACAACCATCTCTCCTTCATTCAATTCAAGAAACATTCACAAAGCATCTGATATGTGCAAGGTGAGAGATACAGGACATAGTAGAAAGCCAGTTGACCAAGGAATCAGAAAGACTGACATTCAAGTCCTGATGCCTGAACCAGAGCATAGCGGAAACCTGATATCTCTGGACTTGGAGTAAGGTTTGAATGTCGGCTCTGGTACTTACTATTATGTGACTCTGGCCAAGTCACTTAAGTTTTTTAGAGCTTAGTTCCTTATTTGTAAAACAAAAGGCTTGTACTATATCAAAGATTCCTAACCTAGGGTCCATGATCTTTTTTAAACAAGTTTTGACAACTATATTTCAATAATTCAACAATTCATTTCTCTCTATTCAATAACTTCAATAATAAATTCATTAATTTATTTCTCTCATAATCATGTCTTTTGTTATATGAATTTTAAAAACATTATTATGAAAAGAGATTCATAGGCTTCATTAGACTGCCAAAAGGGTCGGAAAAAAAACCTTGGGTCCCGTGGATTACAAGATCTCTAAAGTCTCTTCCATATCTAAATCTATGATTTTATGGTTAAAAGTTGCAGTAAAAGTCCCTCCAAAAACATTTTGTGGCTTTAGATCACCGAAATGTCAATGACCTAATATTTAGTATTTTGTTAAAGTCATGGTTGTAATGTTTGAAGTGAATCTCAGATGCTAATTGCCTTGTGACTAACATGATTATAATAATATCATTGTATAATACTGCAATTCTTCATAGCATAAGAACAGAAAGGCAAAAAAATAAACTGGGTTGTTAAGTCTGACTTTCATTATAATGAGTGAAGCACTAATTATTCTTGCTAATTTTTAATGGTACATAGAAGCCCAATTCAATAGCTAATCTTTTTTCTTTTTTTTTTTTTTTTGGACTGCTAATGGTCCAAGAAGCTATTTCCTACCCTGGGGTACTAGATGCTTATTTCCTTTCCTGTAGGATTCTGTTTGTGTGTGCCACTGACTACAGCTAAGCTGCCTCTCCTTCCTCCTCACACGCCTATTGCCTTTTTTTCCACCTGAGGGTCTTTTGTGTTTAGCTGAATTCTTTAGTGACAGGATCTATAGGATAAACTAGGCTGCAGGGGGTAGGAATGCACACATGGTTTCAGCTACTTTGGATGCAGGCCTCCTGTGGCTCTCAGCTTACAAGGTCAAAGCTAGCTCGTAATTTTTTTATTTTTCATTTCCGGGTAAAAACCCATAGCAAAAGGAGGAAAATGACTTTACTTCTTTAAACTAAATATCCATATGATCTGGTTTTATCTATGAAGTGCAGATCATTCAGCAGCATTACAGGAAATTCTAGTCAATGTCTAAAGAAAATGAGAAATAACAAGTAAACTTGTTCCTCTTGGAAAGTGGGCAATTTCATTGTTTTTTGAAAGTGTCCTCAAGTCAATCTCTTTGATTCTCTCTAAAAAGAATATTGTGTTGAAATTTCATACCAAAAATTTTAAGAGAAAAAAAAAATTCTCTGTGCAGTGCTGACTCCTAACCACTATGACTCAGCTATGCCCAGAGAATTTCATTTTAAAGTGGTCGCCTTGAAGACAGTATTTGTAATTTTCATTTTTATGACTTTTTCTTTCCTGTCATAGAAATACTGATATCATGTTCTGCAAATGCTTGATCCAGGAAGGGAAGAGCAGAAGGAAGGAAAAAAAAGTCAGAGAGCACTTATTCTTATGGAATGAATATATAGATAGAATACATACATATATAAACATATATGTGATTGTATGTATATATGTTTATAGTGCATATATATATATATATATATATATATATATAGTGAGAGAGGGAGAAAAATAATAAAAGAGGAAAAAAGGAAAAGAGAAGAAAGGAAGAAAAAGAATGTGGCATAATGGATGGGGGGGGGCGGGGCTTTGTAATCATGGAAATCATACAAACCTGGGTTCAAATGCTGTATCTGACATATCTTTCCTTTGTGTCCTAGGCCAAATCACTTAACACCCCAGTTTTCCAAGAAATTCTCTAAATTGCAGGCTAAGTGCCCATCTTCACTGGCAGTTCCTCATTGGGAGTTCCTTATACTACAGCAATGCATCACAGGTTTTGACACTCTCATGCCCTTTTGCCCAAAAGATGTGTGTGTGTATAATTTTTTGCTTAATTATTTGTCTACAAATTAACACATTTTCATAGTTCAGTTATCCATTTTGATGGTTATTTTAGGGAAGTCACAGACTTTTCCTGTCTTAGCTTCTTCATCTGTAAAATAAGGAGATATTAAAGGCTCTCTAAGGTTCCTTCCAGCCCTAAGATCCTAAGTAAGGTTCTGGTGTAATTTTCTTAGTGTAACACTAAGATTCTTTCTTTTCCAAGCATCAAAATTGAAGGTATTAGGCCAGTGAAAATTCACTATTGATATGACTTAATCATTTCTTATATGTGCTAAGTCTTTGCCTTATTTTCTTACTTAGTCTTAATCACTGAGGCACTGCCTCAGTCAAATTGAGATCTGGGAAAGAGTTTAGCTTAAAAAGGACAGGGTCTCCCATTGTGCCTGGGGCCATCTCCCGTTGTCCTGATCTGTAACTTGCCACCAGACCCAGATGGCTTCGGAGAAGAAAATAAGACTGGTGCTTTTATACATTCCTCCCTCATTTAAATTCAGTTCACTTTCAAGTCATGGCATCACCTTCCTGATGCCCCTCTTCAAGAATGAAGGAAAAATAATAACAACAAAAATATGTGATAAGTCTTGAAACTATTTGCTCAAACAAATTGTGACTTACCCTTAAAACAATGTTATAAACTAGAAATGTGAAATTTGTTGTGGAAATAACTAAGAGGCAATGAAAGGATTCTGCCATTGGAATTGAGGACTGAGGTTTAAATTTCAATTCTGCTTATTACCTGTATTATTTAGGTCTTAACTTCCTCATCCAAAAACAAGCAAATTAGACTATTTGTATACCTAAGGTTCTTTCCAACTCTTAACATCAGTATAATTTGTCCAAAAAGACTATTGCAGAAAGAACTACCAAAAAGATTTGAAATCTTTCAGTCTCTGATCGTGTCAAGATTTCTTTCTCACTGTTAATCAGAAACCAGTAACATTTGTAAGTCTCACAAATTTCCTCTAGTTTAATCTGGTACCCACAACAGCATCTGGATAAATTTTTAAATTTAGTTCAGTTTCGTTTTTTAAAAAATTTTTTGGTAACTAATATTAGGAAATCTGTTCAGACTGAGGTGGCTAGGATTGGTCATTTGTCTGCAACACTAAAATATTTAAGTATTTTTGCAGTTTTTTTTCTTTGACATTCTTTCAAAAACATGTTATTTAAATTGAATTTAAGTTAAAAATTAATCTTACCCATTTCCACCTTCCAATTCATTTATGGTATGATTGGAAAGTCCTGAATAACTAAGGAAGTATGTCATAAATTAGACTAAAATCTAGGAGCAATATATAGTTACATGGTCTATTAAACTACCCAGTAACTCAAAAGAAACTGGAGTCATTAAGCCTGGGAGTAATAAAGCATGAAGAAGTTAATTTTATTCAACCAAAGTTCTCTATGAATTAAAAGTCTGATGAACATTAAAAAAATTTTTTTTTACTTTTTCATCAAATATTTGAGTCTTAAACATCTTCACTTCTCAACTGTGCTCCTTATACTCTTGGTCTCCAAATGAATCCCAAATACATCTCATCTAGGCATTACATGCTGATCACACTTGAATGAACAGTAGAATCCCTTCTGACTGCTAATCTGTTTAAAAACCACATCCCCCCAACTACAGACAGAGAATTCGTTACTCAAATGCATTAACCAGCAGCCACAGCTACCCAGTTTAAGCCATATCCTCCTTAGTAAGTTAGCTTAGGAGTTTAACACAGCTGTTCTCTTGGTGATTAATGGGACCCTTATTGCACAGTACCTTTGTCTCACTGGCAAAGTGTGCCTCACCACAGCTTTCCATTAGCACCACCAGTCAAAATGCCCTATTAAGCTATTACACCATGCATCACTTCCTTAACAAGCAGCCATTTATCAGTCCATAACCATCAAGAAGATCATTCTTTTGGCTAGTTTCATTGGAGACACAAGGAACAGCATGACTTACAGTAATTGCCTGCAGTTTGCTTCATGGCCTCTAAGAGACCACAAAAACATCTAAATTTGTTTTAAATTCAAAATCTGGAGAGAGTACTCTCCTCTCAAACTAAAGAACAACTTCCAGATCTATAAGATTCCATAAACATCTTAGAACCATCATTCATAAGCACAAAGGACAGAATTTGTTCACATGTGGAATAGAAATACAAAATGGGGGGAGGGGCAGTTAAGTATTTTCCTCAACATTTGCCCTGTAGAGATTAGGAAAAATGATTTCACTGACCTGCTTTAAATGCCTTATGTATTCTAGCAACCCATTTCACAGTAACCCACATTACAGACTTTAGCATTCAGAGAGTTCTGATGGTGTTGCTAGCTGTGGAGATGAGTCTTGGGGAGGGGAGTAGGGAGAGGGGAAGTACTGTAGCTACATGATGTTAATTTCATATGAGTGTATATGTTCACTCTTTTGTCAAGGGACTTTAATGGCTTTTGACAGGGCTTATTACTGGTGTCTATGTGTCTGGACCTTCATATCCTGGGTTATATGGTGCCTTTGCTCAAAACATACTCCCCTGCTGAGACCCGGGTACTATCTTCCTTCATGTCTCCAACTACTGAGTGATAAACTGGCCTGACTAATCTTGTCTCCCTACATTACTTCCAAATGGAGGGATATTAGCAAGAGTATCAGAACTCATCTAGACCTACCTATCCTTTTTTACAGCTGAAGAAACTGAGGCTAAGAAATTCTGTACATGATGAATACAGAGAAGCAGGCAGAGAGCTATATGAACTAATGCACAGTGAAGTAAGTAGGGCCAAGAAAACAATATAAATTGTAATGATAGCATAAATGGAAAGAAGAATGACACACTAAAAAAATCAACAGTAAATGTTACAAAATTATAAAGATCAATCAGGATTTGAATGAAGAGAGATAAGAAATCATTCCCAAACTATCCTTTCATGGAGGTGGAAGACCCACAGGTGTTATACATTGCATATGTTATAGGACTTTTTCAATATATCAATCAGTTAAAATGATTTTTTCCTCTTTAAAATTGTGTTATCTAATCATTTTTCAGTCATATTCAACTCTGGGACCCCTTTTGGAGTTTTTTGTTGTTGTTGTTTGTTTTTGGCAAAGAGACTAGCGCAATTTGCTATTTCCTTTTCCAACTCATTTTGCAGATAAGAAAACTAAGGCAAATAAAATTAAGTGACTTGCTTAGGGTCATATAGCTAGTAAGGATCTGGGGCCACATTTGAACTCAGAAAGATGACTTCTTGCCTTAAGACCCAGCATTCTATGCACTGTGCCACCTATCTACCTCCTTCTCTACAATACTATTTGATTTTGGAATAACTCTCTGGAAAGGTTAAGAGTAAGAATATTTGGGAAGTTATAAGAAATAGAAAATAGCAAAATTGTATTTATTAAAAAAAAAAAGAGAACCTGAGGCTCAGGCAAGTTGAATGATTTGCTCTACTGCACACACCTAATAAGTAACAGATTCAGGATTAAAATTCAGTGCTTTTTCCACTACAGAACTATTCAGAGAACTTACAACTTATTGGAAAAACACATGCATACATATATTATATATATAAACATACATATACATATATATTCTATACACAAACATGCATACAAACAAAAAACACTAGAGAACACAGAAAATAAGAATCAGAAGGAAACTCATAGCTGAATCCCTCTTCAGTACTGGCACATGATCACCTAGTCTTTCCTTGAAGACCCAAGGTAGTCCTTTCTACTTCTGAATTGCTTTAATGCCTAGGAAGTTTTCCTTTAGAACAGCCTGTTTCTTTATAACTTCCAGACATTGCTCCTAATCTAGTTTTGCCCTTTGGGGCCCAATAAAATGAATATTTTGTCCACTGCAACACCCTTCAGGTAGCAAAAGACTACAGTCAAAATTATATTACCACTGAGTCTTCTCTTTTCCAATGTGAAAATCTCCAGTTGAGCCCTCTAATTTTATGTATTTGGTAATTGAAGTCCATAAGTATTAGATGGTTTTCCTAAAAGTCATCCAAACAATAAGTAGCAGAGCCACAATTCAAAACCACAATTTCTCATTCCAAATTCAGTAGTCTTACTACTGAAATTACAAATAAAAAAGATGATGATGTGTGTGGTGTTCTCTTCTTTTTTATAATATATAATATGATAGTTATCTCTGGGCAAGTTTCTTGGGGAGGTTTTTGGAGGCAGCCTCAGTTTCAGTTCAAAGTAATAATCACTTCAAACACCGCCAGATGTTAAAATCCAGTCCTTCAAAGTCTTGAGCTTCAGCCTCTAGCTCCCTTCGAATGTTTCCAGCCAGCACAAAGGTGGAATATAGAATGAATCTGTCTCCGCCTCCAAGAGTGGGCTTCTATGTCTGGTCCTGAGAGCTTCTTGCTTATATGCTGTACACTGAGTATACACCAATCATTATATCACTGGGAAACCATTATTTGTTATAGGATTAAATCAATGCTAAACTAGATTTAACCATTGTCTTCTCAATTCCACTTAGTACCTTGTTTCAAGTTCTGGCCCATAATATCTCCTTGTAGGATCAGATCAATCATACTGAACCAGGCTAAATTAGATAATTATTGTCTCTATCAATTCTAATGACTTAACACTTTGTAAGGATTCCAACAGATGTGTTCTTAGCAATGATTGTTTATAAGGAAGGAATTTAATCATATTAGTACTAACCCTTCATATCTCTTTAGCATTTTACAGTGGAAAACTGGTTTACCATTCATTATCTTATTTGAGTTTCACCACAACTTTCTGAGATAGGCAGGGAAGGAATAATTTCCATTTAACAGATGGGTAAACTGAGGCTTAAAAGTAATTAAATTAAATTGTAAAATTTGTAATTTGCAGAGCTGAGATTTTTACTCCCAATCATACTAAAGTGCCTTCTTACATTTTAGACCCAAAAATCTGGTTTCTTAAATCTGGCATTACTTACTTTTCCTGTTGAATAGGGGGAAAACGTACCAAGTTGCTAGCGAAACGACAGTACTTTAAGTGCAAACAAAAGTCTATGTGTTCTAGAATAAAATAGCTATAAAAATAGAAACCTTAAATTACCTCCCTGAAAACAACCCATTTCAATCCACTTTTTATCATCAAGCACCTATTGAATGTTCATAGAATTTGGGATACTATCCTACCTATTACCAAAGGATTTCCATAATTAAAACTAGGCATGGATGAAAGGAAGGACAAATGAATTATACTAATGCCTAAATAAATTTTTATTTTTTTATTCTTTATTATTATAGTGTAGGCATTATAAGAAGCAGTTTGGTAGAATTAAAGAGTCCAAGTTGTGGAATCAGAAGACCTGGAATGAAATCTTGATTCTTGATGCTTACTAAGTGATGCTTACTTGGACAACTCACTTAACCTGTGTAGGTCTTAGTTTATTCATCTATAAAGTTTAAGGGGTTGGACTAGATGGCCTCTGAAATCCCCTTTTGCTGTAGGTCTGTGGTACATCACTACATACTCTCACTATTGTACCTGCATGTATAGCCTACCATTTCAACCTTATAAAATTGGTGACATTTTTTCTCTTGGTTCAAAAATAAGTATTTGAAGCTAGCTATGCTTATACCTCCATTAGGCAATAGACTTGGGTCACATCCTACACAAATGAGAATATTAAATTTTCATAAAATTATACAAAGGAGATTATTTACAAGGGGATGGTAGAGGAAGTAGTGATCCTGGGTCCATGGAGTGAGGCTTTCTGGAGGACATGTATTTTCAACTGAGTTCTAAAGGTATAGAAGGACAATCTGATCACTCCTGTCTCCTTTGCTGAATCCTTTTCTGATTCACATCCTCTAACTACACATATTTCCAGATTCTGTCCTAGGCTCTCTTCTCTTCTCCTTCATTAATACTTCCTTAGGTGATCACACCATTTCCCATGGATTTAACTTCCATCTCTCTGGTGGTGGTTCTCAAATCTACCTTATCTGTCCAAATCCCTCTGCTGATTCCAATCTCACACCTCCAACTGCTTTTCCAACATCTCAAATTAGATGTCTAGAAGACATCTTAAACTCACTATGTCAAAAAATGGAAGTCATTATCTCCAAAGCCTCCCCTCTTCCTAATTTTCCTATTCCCAAGGAAGACAACATTTTCCTGCCAGTCCCTCAGGTTCACAACCTAGGGTCAACCTGGATTCTTCCCTATCTCTCACCATTCTGTGCCAGTCCTCCCCCTCCCCATATCTAAGTTATTACTAAAGCTTGGACAACATCTCTGGAATATACCCCCTTCCTTCCTCTGATACTGCCCTCTGGTCGATGCCCAGCCACCTCATGCCTGAATTATTGCAATAGCCTGCCAGTGCGTCTGCCTACCTCGAGTCTCTCCCTATTCTCATCTACTCTCCATTCAGTCCGAACTAACACACAAGTTCAATAATATCACTCCTCTCTACTCAAACTCCAGTGGCTAATATGACTGCCCCCTTTACTTGAAAATCTCTCTTATCTCTACCTCCTGACCTCCCTGACTTCCTTTAAGTCCCAAATGAAATCTTATCTTCTTGAGGAAGCCTTTCCCAATCTCCTTTATTGATTCTGCCTTCACTCTAAGATTATCTCTCAGTCTTGTACGTTAGTCTATGAGCTTCTGGAGATTTGGGTAGGAATTTTTTGTTTTGTTTTTTTGCTTTTCTTTGTATCCCCAGAACTTAGCACAGTGCCTGGTACTTAATAAATGCTTTTTAACTGATTATCTTTAATAGTTAGATGTAATATACTTATGGATCAGGAAATGAGGGAGCCAGGCCACCTGCCTTACGCTATTGATTCTGCCACTCATGAGTTGTGTGAATTGTAAGTCTGATATTAACTGGGTAATTTTAGACAGGTCTAAGTTCAATGTTCCGAACTTTAGTTTCTTCATATCCAAAATAAAGAAAATAATACTTAACTACCCTTGTTGTGAGGTTTATGTAAGAAAAATATTGTCAACCTTAAAACTTTGTATAAATGTGAACTACCATATTATTCATGAAAATAATACATTTATTACTCCAAATATCAAAAAGGAGCCCATCACACAAGGTTTCTGAACAGTAGTATAACCATATAAAGGTTGTTTATCTCTTTAGGACTCAGTTTCATCAACTTTAAATGGGGAAGGGGGAAGGGAAGATGACCTTTAGCTTCTCAGTACTTTTTGATTTTAGTCTAGAAGTTATTTGAGATCAAGCCTTTGACAATCCTCTTTGTATTCTGAAACCTAATGCCATGTTTTTGCCCAATAATATTAATTGGAGTGGTTTAATTGACTATCTTATTTAATTCTCTTGATCATGAAGTAGGTACCACAGATTTTATTATTCCCATTTTACAGATGAGGAAACTGGGAGTCATAGTGTTGAAGTGACTTGACCAGAGTCATACAGTTAGAAAACTTAAGAGAAAGAATCTAAACCAAGACTTCTTCAGACTCCAAATATACTTTTCTTCTGCATCTCTAGTTTTTTAAACAGGTTTCCTTAAAATCTTTTATTTTCAAAAATTATAAAAGTAAATTCCTATATATTTGATTGAAAATAGAACATTGCTTAAGGGTTTTGGAAAGGCAGCAGATTAATGTGTCCCAAGGCTGTAGAACACCAACATGATACATTCACAAAAAGAATTTCTGTAGCCAATAATAATACAAAGTTCCTGCACAGTACCAGGACACTGAGACATGCTGGGAAGATCAGTGCAGGTCTCACTACCAGAAAGCTAGTCTGTTGCTGTATTTTTGCACAGAGTAATCTGTGGGCTTAATTCATGTTGTCTGTGGGCTTAATTCATGCTGACATTTCTACATGACACGCTACAAAAATAATAAGTGACTAATAAAAGTCTAGAAATACATTTATAATAGTTATCAGGGTACAGTATGAAATTAACTGCATTTTAATATCTCTTTGCTTTTCAAACACAAGGTAGACATGCAATACTTGTGTTTTGAAACAGTCCATCTTATTTTTCTTAATTTTAAAAAAAAATCTGCTTTTGGCCTTCTTGAGTGTGGATGAAAAAGCCCTAAACATGACCTACTTTCTCCACTGAGTAAATATTTAATTTGTAATCTGTTTGGCAGCTTGGACACCTGCACAATCTCTTGTAATCAGGAGCCCTGTTTATTTTGCTATATTTTTGTCAGTTATACCACCATTCTGTTTTATGATTCATGACTCTCTTTTCTTCATCTCTTATATCCAATTATCCATTAAAACCTGTCATATCTTCTTCCACAATGCCTCTTGGATTGGTCTTTTTTTTTGTTATTATTACTGTCATGCTAGATCTGGAGAATCATCATAGTCTCCTAAATAATCTCTCTCTACTAATGTCTCACCCCTCCAAACCATTCTTTATAAAACTAAAAGATTAATCTTTCTAAAATATCCTTTTACTCCATTATTCTGCTCAAAAACTGACAATGATTCCCTATTGCCATTTGAATTAATAATTATTATTATCTTAATATGGTAACACATTTAGACAAAATTTATAAAATAATCTTCTCATAGTAATCCTATGAAGTAAGTAGAGTAAATATGATCTTCCTTTTCTAGGAAGTTTCACCAAATTATCCAAGATTACAGAACTTTTTTAAGAACCAAAACCTTGACCATTTAAACCTTTCCATAATCAGGCTAACCAGAGTTATCTGAACTTACCTTTCTTGCCATTCTCCTGAATTGCCCATATTAGGTTTTAGAGCTTTCCTCACTAATGATATTTAGGGACAGACTTGTGATTTCATTATTATGTGGAACAAGCAAGTGAGGAAACTCTAATAATGCAGAATGGCACCTCCTTGGCAATTTATGATCTTAGAGAGCTGCCTCGAGCACTGAGAGATTAAATGCTTTTCCTGTTAAATCAGTATACATCAGAGATGGAATCTGAATCCAGGTCTTCCAGGTTCTGAGGTCAGCTCTCTGCTTCACCTTCTTGCATCCCTCTACCACAAATTACCTCTTACTTATTGTGCATGTATGCGTGTGGGGGGGAGGGGGAGAATGATATTTACTTATTCATGTACATATTTCTCATCCTAGGGGCTGCTTGATTTTTGACTTTGTGTCCCCAGCATCTAACATAATGCCTGGTATATAGTAAGTTCTTAATATTTCTTATGCCAAGGAACTTATAAAATGTTTGTGGAGTCAAAACTTGGACACTGGACATATCCAACTATTTAGAGGAATAAGTACAAACTAGTTTGACTATAAATTTAAAATTTTAAAAAGGGGTTCAAAGAAAAGAGAGAACTCTCTAGATTGAAAGATGTCAAAGAAGGCTTCACAAAAGCAGTGGGATTTGCATTGCAAATCTGTACTGTGATTATATGGGGAAAAGGGAGATCAATTTCAGGTAAGGGGAACAGGAAAGGTAGGGCGGGGAAGGGGAAGAAATAAATATTGTTCATGGGCAGAAAAGCAAGACTACTAGTCTATGTGGACATGAAGACGCATGTTAGAGAGTAATGGGAAGTTACATAAAGGTGCACAGGCAGAGTCAGACCATATTATGGAGGACTTCAACTGTTGGATTTGAGGGGAAAGGCAAAAAGGGAGAGAGAGTTACTATAGATTCCTCTTAAACATGTGAATTACATGATTAAAAATATTTTGGGGAGATGTTCCCAATCATGATAGGCAAGATAGATTGGGACAGAAAAGACTACAAGCTTTTAAATCAGGTAAGAAGGCCACAACTAAAATCTAAGCAATATGGTCCAATGTAATTGAATTGGTTCAAATCTAAGCACAGTGGAACTAGATTTGGAATCAAATAACCTGGATTCAAGTCCTTTCTTTGTTACTACCTATATGACTGGGCAATTCACATAAGGGAAATGGACTAGAATGACTTTTCTACCTGTAAGTCAAAGATCCTAAGAATACATTTATGTACATTCACTAAGTATTAAGAAATGGACTAGAATGACTTTTCTACCTGTAAGTCAAAGATCCTAAGAATACATTTATGTACATTCACCAAGTATTAAGTAGCAACAGCATATTGCACATTGTACTAAGCAATGGTGACAATGGGAACAGAAAGAAAAGTATGAAATGTGAAGTAGCAATAAGACTTGGTGATAATTATCCAGTTAAGATATCTAATAAGGATCCAGAAGAAAAACTTAAAGATGACTCCAAAATTTTCACTGCCAAAGACCAGGAAAATTCTGTGATACTGCCATGGGAAATGGGATCTTACCCATTAGGAAGGGAAGTCAATTGTAATGGAATGTAATGGAATGGAAGTAATGGCTTAAATATTAGATAAGTTATGCCTATGTTGATAATGGATGATCATTAGTCTTTTTTCTTGTGTTCTCTTCAAAAGTTTTGGCATGATAAAAATCAACCAATACAACACAAATTAACCATAGATGTTTACTATAAAAATACTTTCACCTTTTTCCTAATCTTTATGCCATGAAACAGAACTAAAGTTCTGGATCTATACAATCTCTAGGCTTCTCATCAGCTATACTGTATTATTTCTGTCCCCAATGAGAGCACCTCCAGGAAATAGCAGAATTTAGTTCTTATCTAAGTCTGTATAGAAAATGTAAAAAGTGTGCTCATCTTTCATGCAAACATTCATGTTTTATTTATCCCAATAGAAAATGTAAAACCCTTGCACTGAGACCATAAATGATTAAATACAATTCTTTTCTTTCTAATAGCTCTTATATTCCAGGAACCTATATAATTATTTTATTAACTGATTCTTTATACCAAATGAGTAAGGATTGTTTTTTAAGGTCCATAGGAAATATTCAAATAAGAGAATTAAACAGATTGTCTGACCTTGGCCTGTTCTCAAGATTAAGAAGAAGGTATGGTTGGTTGGAATGGACTGATGATGCTGTTAGTGTTTACTCCTTGGTATCACAGTAAAGATAAAGAAGGGTTAGCACCCTTCCCCCAACCTAAAACTAGCAAAGATTTTCTCTGTTTTGTTTTCTATTTCCTTAAGCTATTTCTAATTCCTAATTTTGCCTCTTATCAACTACGGCCAGTCATAAATGATCTTTCACTAACATCCATTAATTGCATGTAGGGGAAGTACAGTGGAAGATGTCAATGTTAGTGGTTTAAATCTATGTCCAGGATGATGAGGGTTTTTTTTCCTAGTTGGGGGTGAACTGAAATCTAATATTAATTGATTTTATTAATAAGTCTTATAAGCTAGATAGGAAATAAACAAATTATGTAAGTTGGTACTGCGTATCCTTAGGATAATGGAGTCTTTGATCAATTGGATTCACATTGCTTAAGTCTAACCATCAAAGGAGAAGTTCTGGTCTCAAAAGCAAGAAGTAAGGTAGAGGTGTGGAGCAAGGGAGAATCAGCCTCCTGGGCTGTCCAGTGGGAAAAGAAAGATGTGGTTTGGAATGAATCTTCCTGTCCCTATTCCTAAGGTTGACAATCCTTTCTCTTCTGCTTTCCATCCTAAACCCCCAAATGTTGCCATACCTTCTAATTACATAAGCAAATACAAAGTATAGACCAATGTAATCAATTCATCTTGTCCATAGGTGCCAAAATGATAAGAATAAGGATAGTACACTCGCAGCTGCAGGAATCAGGAAAGGTCTCCTGAAGGAAGTGGTACTTAGATTGAGTGCTAGACAAAGTTAGGGCTTCTGTAAGGTGGTAGGGTGGAGGGAGCACATTCCAGGAATGGGGAACAACTTGTTCAAAGTCACAGAGACTGAAGCTGGAATGTTGTGTACAAGCAGCAGCAAGTGGGCCAGTTTGACTGGAATGTAGAGGGCATGAAGGGAAGTAATATGTAACCAGTCTCGAAAGGTCAGCTGGAGCCAAACTGTAAAATGGCTTTAAGTGAAAGAGAAGTTTGTAGTATATCCTCCAGACAACAGGGAACTTTCTGAGTTGGGAAATGACATGGCCAGACCTGTGCTTTAAGAATATCACTTTGGCAGCTGTGGGGAGAATAGATTGGAAATGGGAGGAATTTGAGACAGGGAAACTAGTTAAGAGCTTCCTGCAATAATCCAAGTGAGAGGCAGTAAGGGCCTAAATCTTTATGATGGTTGTGTGAATGAAGAAAAGGAGATGCAAAAGATGTGGGGGAAGGAGAGATGAGAATGAAAGATTCAAGAACGATTTTGAGGCTATGTACTTGAGTGACTAGAAGAATCAACAGAAGTCAAGTTCAGAAGAGATGTGTGTGGAAGGGATGAAATGGATTCAGTTTAGGAAATGTTGAATTTGAAATAGCTACATCATATCCAGTTGGGATGTCCAACAGGCAGATTAGGAGGAAAACTACAGCTAAGTAATCTAGGAATAATGTATATAGAAATAACCCATGGAGATCATTGAGAAAAAAAATGGTAAAAGTAAAGAAGAGGACCCAACCTATATCCTAAAGAGATCTTAAAGGAAGGAAAGAAACCCATGTGTGCAAAAATGTTTGTGGCATCCCTTTTCATAGTGACAATACACTGGAAACTGGGTGGTTGCCCTCCAATACATTCATTTTGTTCTGTCCTTAATACACTTCACCAATTTCATACTCTTCTGAGTTGTAGCATCTGACTACCAATAACTTGTGAGTTGATTCCCCTGCCTTGTATATTGTCAGTTGTTAAAATGTTCACATGATTTCAGACAATTGTTTCTGCTTATCATATCTTAACCCAGGAATTGTCATTTTTCCTAATGACTGCACATCTGTCAGCAGCACCTCCTTCCTTTTGATTTCTAAGGCTGTTAAGTTTTCAAATCATCTTTGATTCTTCTCCTTCGTTGTTGTTGTCATCTCATTCAGCCATTTCCAACTCTATGTGACCCAACAGACTTGTCCATGGGGTTTTTTGGCACTGAAATCGTTTTCCATCTCCTTCTTTAGGGTGTCCACATTTTCTAGATGAGGAACTGAGGCAAATAGGGGTTAAGTGACTTGCCCAGGATCACAAAGTTAGTAACTGTCTGAACTTAGAGATCTTCCTTATGCCAGGCCCTGTGCTATATCCACCATACCATGTAGCTGCCCTCAGCTCATGTTACTGATGAGAAAACTGAGGCAAATGTGGTTAAGTGACTTGTACTATATCCAGTGCCACGCCTAGCTGTCTAGAGCAATTGTTCTTAAAGATCTTGGGTACATTAGTTTTGTCTTCCCAAGATGGCTGGGACCATGTCTTATTCTTCCTTGCATCCTTACAAGTACAGAGCTGGTTGGAATGTAATGGGGTTCACTAATTGTTAATTATCTAATAAAATATCTTTTCAAATAGACATGGGGAGAAAAGAAAAACATAAATATCTTCATTAAACAAGAATTGTGGAAATAGTTGTCCAATTTTAGTTTTCTTTTTCCTATTAAAACTTTTGCTTAGAATTTGAAGTTCAGAGGAATTATGGAATGTTAAAGATGAAAAGAACATGGAAGATTATCCTGTCCAATTTATTCATTTTACAAATAATAAAACAAGGTTAAGGAACTTGTCCAGGGTCACAAAATCTTTTAATGGTAAAACTAGAATCAGAACAGTCTAGAGCCCTTTCTACTATACCACATGCTATTTTCAAAGTAGATATGCCATTGTTGGATGATGTACTTGTACCTTTAAGATATTAACTATAATACTTATGGTCATAGTGATTATGTGTCCTACCAGAAATAAGAAAACTAGGAAAAGGAGTGGAATAATGAGTCATGTATTGGATGTGTGAGATACCTTGGGACAGACAAGTAGAGGTGTCCATTGAGAAATTGATCATTTGGAATTTTAGTTCAGGAGAGACATGAATGTATAGATTTGGAAATCCTGGGCAGGAATAAGAATTAAACCCATAGGAACTAATGATATCACTGAAAGAAAATGTAGAGACAGGAAAGAGAAAAGGCTTCAGCTCCTGAGTTGTTGTGATTTTTTATATTACTGAAAATTCTATCCAGGAAAGGGTATTGTGCAGAAATGGACCTAATGCACCTAACTAAATAGTATCCTTATTTCATGGAATGAATCATATAGGGCATGATTATTTTTTCTTTCTAAAAATCTTGTTTTTACCAAAAAATGTTTTGCCATTTAACTCAACTTTGAATGATGGCTAGTTGAAATGTGTCCAAAATAAAATTCCTGTTACTAGATATTGCCCCTGAAATACTCTTTTAAAATCATTAGCACTGCCATAAAAAGCAAAATCTGCTTTATGAAGTTTGGGGCCTTGGACCTTCTCTGGCTCTGCTCCCATAAGCCTCCCACAGATTCAAGACCAAATGTCTGGTTCATCTTTAGAAGAAGTCGTTGGATATAAGTTTCTGAACTTTGACAACCTTATTCCTATTGCCTGAAAAACTTTCTCCCATCACTCCTATCTTCTTTGTATAATGAGCTGGGGGAAAAATCAGCAAATGATGAGGAAAAAACTGACTAGGGCAAGATATGTTCTCTAGAGTCATTCTTCTATCATCTGCTTCTACAAGGGCTATTTTAATATTAAGCAGCATAAAGTCTTCACAGCAGAGTATTGCTTTAAAAAAATAAAAACTCTAGCATTTACGGGAAATATTCAAATTGTGGAAAGGTTATTGAAACTAGGTAGTGACATTCCACAATATTTCATCTGATGGAAAAACAAGAGTATATCTAATAAGAAAAGCACATACTATTTCCCTATCTGCTGAAAATATAGCAATAGAAAACTGGGAAATTTAGTACAAAACATAATTCACACACACACACACACACACACACACACACAATGCAAGCAATGCATTTCTGACTTTAATTTTTTGTGAAAGCAAAGTACTGACTAGTTCAACCCATTGCATAGGAAAGCTTTGTTGACTATTATAAACTAAAATAGACTAGGAATTTTTTTGATACACACACACCCCATCCAATTCCCTCCAAAGACAGAGTAGATCATGAATCTTGTGATCATGAATGTTAGAGATCACAAGAATTTGGTAGGCTGCTATCTTTTAAGGAAGATTGAAGCTTCATGGGTTAACATGATTCTGTTAAACCTTAGAAAATCTAGTTTCACAGAATTTAAAATAGGAGTTCTTCAAAAAAAAATTAAGTATATTGGGATTAATAGGAATATTCAAAGAAATTATATCTAAATAGATATGATAAGAAAATAGGATAATATTTGCTAATTTGTTCTTCTAATGAATTAAGAAAGCACCTAAGAACCAGCAATGAATAAATAACTTGGAATTACACATTAAAATTCAGGTCATCCTTCTATAAAAGCTTTACTATATGAGGCAATCTATCTTTCAGGGAGAAAAATCTGGTAACAAGCCCAACAAAGGGGATTAACTGAGAAATCTGTTCTAACAATCAAAAATAAGGAATTTAGGATATCTTACTATTTGAAGAAAAGTCCATACTAAAACACCAAAGAAAATAAACAATGACACTGCTGACAAACCAATATTGGCAAGAGAAATTAAAGCAGATCTACTCTTAAGTGAATTTCAAAGTAGTCTCTACTATCATATACAGTAAGACCCTGGTATCATCTATAGCATAAATTGTTGTTATACAGCAGATGATACTAAGGCTCCTGTGACAAAAAGAAATTATAGTGTACCTCATTGGACTCATTTATTTAGATAGATATCATCATGAGTACCATCTAGTCCCACTTCCTCATTGGACAAATAAAGAAATTAAGGTCCAAGGTCACATAGATAATATCAATTCTTTGGATGCTGGATCAAGATCCAGCAACACTTTTTTTTTTTTTAATTTAATAGCCCTTTATTTACAGGATATATACATGGGTAACTTTACAGCATTAACAATCAGCAACACTTTTCAAAAAACTGATAAGTTTACACCAACAATATAGATGAGGTAGCCAGGTGGTACAATAAATAGAGTACCAGGCTTTGAGTCAAGAAGATTCATCTTCTTAAGCTGAAATCTGACCTCAGATACTCATTAGCTATATGACCCTGCACAAGTCACTTAAACCCTGTTTGCCTCAGTTTCCTCATCTGTAAAAGACTGGAGAAGGGAATGTCAAACCACTCCAGCATCTTTGCCAAGAAAATCCCAAATGGGGTCATGAAGAGTCAGACATGACTGAAAAGGTATAATGTATATATTATACCTTTTTGTTGACAAAACATATGCATGGGTAATGTTTCAATATTGACCCTTGCAAAAACTTCTGTTCCAACTTTTCCCCTCCTTCCCCATACATGTTAAATACAATATGTGTATACATATTTATACAGTTGTCTTGCTACACAAGAAAAATCAGAGTTAGAAAGAAGATAAAAATAACCTCGGAAGGAAAAACAAAAATGCAAGTAAATAATAACAGAAAGTGTAAATGCCATGTTGTGATTCACACTCATTTCCCAGTGTTCTTTCACTGAGTGTAGCTGGTTCTGTTCATCACTGATCAATTGAAACTAATTTGGATCCTCTTGTTGTTGAAGAGAGCTACTTACATCAGAATTGATCTTCATATAGTATTGCTGAAATGTATACTGATTTCCTGGTTCTGCTCATTTCACTTAGCATCAGTTCATGTAAGTTTTTCCAGGCCTCTCTGTATTTATCCTGCTGGTCATTTCTTACTGAACAATAATATTCCATAACATTCATATACCACAATTTATTCAGCCATTGATGGGCATCCATTCATTTTCCAACTTCTAGCCACTACAAACAGGGCTGCCCCAAACATTTTTACACATGTGGGCCCCTTTCCCTTCTTTAATATATCTTTGGGATATAAACCCAGTAGTAACATTACTGTATCAAAGTAACTATGCTGTATGTACAGTTTAACAATTTTTTGAGTATAGTTCCAAATTGCTCTCCAGAATGGTTGGATCTTTTCACAGTTCCACCAACAATGCATTAGTGTCCCAGTTTTCTCACCTACCCTTCAACATTTGTCATTATCTTTTCCTGTCATCCTAGCCAATCTGAGAGGTGTGTAGTGATATCTCAGAGTTGTCTTAATTTTCATTTCTCTGATCAATAATGATGTGGAACACCTTTTCATATAAGTAGAAATAATTTTAATTTCATCATCTGAAAATTGTCTGTTCATATCCTTTGACCATTTATCACCTGAAGAATGACTTGATTTCTTATAAATTTGAGTCAATTCTCTATATGTTTTGTAAATGAGGCCTTTATCAGAACCTTTAACTGTAAAGATGTTTTCCCAGTTTATTGCTTCCCTTCTAATCTTGTCTGCATTAGTTTTGTTTATACAAAAGCTTTTTAACTTGATATAATCAAAATTTTCTATTTTGTGATCAATAATGATCTCTAGTTCTTCTTTGGTCACAATCTAATAAAATTCTAATAAAATTGTGTTTAACATAAACAGGAAAAAAAACCATTTACTTGAAAGGGCAAAATAATTTTATTCAAATTCAGTGATATTGATTATTTAGCTTTGACCTTGAACACAATTCAAATTCTTCAACTCATAGAAGCAACATGATATGATAGAATGAGCACAACATCTTGAAATCATCACTTAGGTTTGCATAAGTTCCACCACATCCTAACTTTTGTGATAGTTTGTTAGTCATTTCAACTCTGTAAGCCTCACCTGTAAAATTGTGATAATCATGTTTTCATTACCTATTTCACAGGATTGTCATAAGAAAAGTTTCTTTTCTTTAGATATGTCAGATTATGATTATGGTGAGACAGGAATACACATCTTTTATTCAATAATACATTTCCTAGTATCTTCAGTATGACTTTAGTAATGTTTGTTAAGATAGCAAACTGACATTCTAAACTAGTGGTATCAAATTCAAATAGAAACATATCCTTGAAGCTTGCATGTTGACTTAGAAACTACAAATCTATGTTGTAGTTTTTTAAAATTTGTTTTGTTAAAACAATTCCCAATTCCATTGTGATCTGGCTCAAGACTTATGTAGTCCCATGCAGCCTAGCTGGTACAAATTTGACATATCTGTGCTATAGTACAGATGTACTTCATCTTCTTTCAAAACAACCAAAGTATTAAAGTACTAGAATATTTTTATCTGATCCAGAATTAATAGTAACACAATTAATTAGAAAATTATAGTTAACATACTGGATGACAATGTCATGATCTAAAGAGAGCTTGATCAGTGAGAAAAATGAGCAGAATCTAATTAGAATTTAACAGACAAATATAAATTTTTTTTTAAAACCTAATTAAGGTTCAAAAAAGCTAACTGCATAAGAATAGGATGAGGGAGATAGGATTACAACAGGTCATATGAAAATGCCCTAAAGATTTTTTGACCATAAAATCAATATGAGACAACAGAAAACAGTGTGATCTTAAGACTTACTTAACAAAAACACTATTGTTCATGGTAAGGCAGGTTTGAATCTTACTGTAGATTGTCCTGCTAGAAAATTATCTGAATTCAATTTGGGAAACTACATTTTAAGAAGAAAGGACCCTGACTAAAATAAAAAGATGACAACCAGTATAGTAGAGAGACCTAGAGAAATAAGAGAAAGTATCAAAATGCAAAAGGCATAAGTAGGAAAAAAGTTTTCTGGAAAGAGAAAAGTACATATCCAAAGACAGAAGAAATTAAGTAATAAAATGAAGCTCTGAAATGGTCTTGAAAGAGTTAATTGGTGATTTGCTCTATTATTCATTCAAGTAGAGGATTCTAGTACAATTGCTGGAGAAGCATAATAACATAAAAATATAGTTATGAAAAATGTATTATGAATTTATGAAATATAATTGTGAATATATAATGAATTATGCTCAACAGTTTATTTATTTGTTTATTTGCTTTATTTATACATAGTTTGACATTTCCAATGTTTATCATATCCCAGGAAAAAAATCAGAAACAAAATAATACTCATTTCTTTTTGGAGATAGTTTGTTAAACAAAATGGTGATAAAATATTGTAAGTAAAACAAGTTATATCAAATGTTTTTAGAGTACTTCATTCATCTCCTATCAGACTTCAGGATCAGCAAATCTTTTTAGATACTAGATCCTATGATATAAAATAATAATGATCTGTGAATGTTTTTTAAATTAGAATTAGAGTTATTCTTGTTTCATCCTCTGTATTCCCTTGAAATAAATTAAGTGATTAGCCTTTGGAACTAGCTACAAAATCCAAAAATTAAAAACAAATAAAATCTTGCTTACCATTCAGGAATTTAATGAACAAATTAACAAATTTTAAACTGTATTTTGTACTTGATTATCATGTCTCTTGGGGTGTACTTGGAAAATTTTATTTTTGCCACTTATTATTTTTGTTATAATAAAAAATAATTCATATTAAATTATCTTAATATCATTTTCCCAATAAACTTGAATGTCTTATGGATGCACTAAATTTGTATGCGTTTTACACTTTCACATATTCTGTTCGATTTAGCTTCAAAACAATTTTGAGATAAATTGACTTATTGTTATTTTCTGGATTATGTTAGAGGCAGCTTGAACCAAAAGCTGATTGTTTACTTTTCACTGTGAGCACTGCAGAAATCAGAAAATGTTATACTTCAGTATTTGATTTATTGTTTTACTGAGAAATCAGAAAATGTTATACTTCAGTATTTGATTTATTGTTTTACTGATTATCTAGACTTAAGGAAGTGATAAGAGAAACTTTATAAAAATGAAGATAAAACTTAAAAATATATTTCTGTATCCTTAGAGAAAGAGTTTTAAATATTTAAACACACTCTTGATTATTCCAATTTTGCAGCTGAGAAGCCTGAGGATACCTGACAGAAGCAGAATTCCAACTTGGGCCTTCTAACTCAATAAACCTTGAGTGAGCTTGTATTCATTGGCCCAGAGATCAGTCCTGATACTCATGCCTCATCAGCACCCTGTGACCTCTCTAATTGAAAAGCCTAAGGAAGAGCTCCTCCCAAAGCTATTTAAAGAGGGCACCAGACTAGCTATCTCTATATTCCCACCTGGCTGGACACTTTTGAACTTCTCTATCATGTCACCACACCAATAACCTCCACCCCACCCAACTATTCAACCCTACCCTACCTCCCATACTATTGCTACAGCTCATTCTTCCATAATAACTCATGGGGGTAATATATTTTTTTTTATTTTTAACAGTATTTTATTTTTCCAAATACATGCAAAGTTTTTAATATCCACCTTTGCAAAATCTTGTGTTCCAAATTTTTCTTCTTCTGCCCTTTTCCCTCTCCCCAAGACAGCAAAAGCAAGACTATAAGTTTAAACATATACAATTCTTCTAAACATTATTTCCATATTTGTCATGCTGCACCAAGGAAAATCAAATCAAAGGGAGGAAAACATGAGAAAGAGAAAAAAACAAGCAAACAACAATCACAACAAAAGAAAATATACTATGCTTTGATCCACATTCAGTTTCCATAGCTGTCTCGCTAGATATGGATGGCAATTTCTATCACAAGTCTATTGAAATTGCCTTGAATAACCTCATTGTTGAAGAATCAAGTCCATCACAGTTGACTATCACCTAATCTTGTGTTACTGTGTACAATATTCTTTTAGTTCTATTCACTTCACTTAGCATCAGTTCATGTAAGTCTTTATAGGCTTTTCTGAAATGAAACTGATCATGATTTCTTATAGAACAATAATATTCCATTATGTCCACATACCATAACTTATTTAGCCATTCCCCAACTGATGGGCACATTCACTTTCCAGTTTTTTGCCACTACAAAAAGTGCTACTACAAACATTTTTGCACATGTGGGTTCTTTCCTCTCTTTTATGATTTCTTTGGGATACACTCTGTAGAAACACTGCTTAATTACAGGGTATGCACAGTTACAAAGCCCATTGGCCTTTTCTCTCCAGAATGGTTAAATCAGTTCACAACTTCAAAACAATGCATTAGTGTCCAAGTTTTCTCACATCCCCTCCAATATTCATCGTAATTTTTTCCTTTCATCTTAGCCAATTTGAGAGGTATGAAGTGAGGGTAACATATTTCTACTAAAACAACCTGAAGAAGGAAATACAAACAACTTCAGTATCTTTGCTGAGAAAACCCCAAAAGGGGCCACAGAGTCAGATACAACTAAAATGACTATACAACTGTATGTAGTTCCTAAGTTTCCCAAATGAGCTCATTTGTCAAAGTAGCCAACTGAATGTCATTAATTTAATTAAAGTCATTTATTCTGCAGAAAGCAAAACATTTAGAAATAATAACATTCTACTTGAAATGAAGGACAAATTTTCCCACCAATACAGAACCATAGAAAAGAAACATATCCATAGGAAAAACACTGAGCAACTCACAACTCTGTCTTGTGGGTTTTAATGTCTTTTTTTCTCAGGAACAATAGGAATAGTTCAACTCATGCAAGGTTGCTTTTCCTCCTATGATGACGCTCCTCTTCTGCTCTGCTCCACTACTGGACAGAGACACTCAAGTTGAACCTTTTCTAGACTACCAGGGTAATGCTATAAACTCTTACAGGAAAAAGTAGAAATCCTTAAAGCCTTGACTCTACAGAGCTTTATCAGATCTGAATTCTTGGCTTTACTTGGAGAAGTTTCCTTCTCCAAGGAACCAGCAGAAATACATGATAAAGAAAAGCTAAAATTCTTTTCTTCCATTCAGCTCTTCCAAGCATCAGGTGACAGCACAAACTCTGAGATCTCTTAGCATACCCAACCTGAGTTTACACTTAAGCTCAGGTTTCAACTCTACTGATTGCAAGTAGGATCTCTTCAAGTAAGAGAACTCATTTCTACTTTATAATGATAAACATTACATTTCTGCTATTTATACCATTACTAGGTAATATATATTTATGCCATAGTTTTTAAATAGTTATAGGAATCAGGGTTTCCCTGAAATTAACTTCAGAGTCTTCACTTCAGTCTTATGCAAATTAGATACTGAGAAACAGGAAACTTGGATCATTAAAGTGTTTTCTTTTTATGGGACTGCCATTTTAGTGTTTATTTTCCAACTCTCCTTTTTGTCCTTTTTCCAGGTGAATAAATGGGCATTTAATAATGACTTTTTATGACAATAGTGACACTGGTCGTGATAATATTGGTGCTATCCAGGCTTTATGATTAGGAAGACTAGAATTCTAAGAGGTGAATTTTAATGATTTGTAGTTAAAATGCTACATAAGTATTTTTTTCTATTTCCATTCCATTTCTATTTCTATTAAATGTAAGGTTATAGGAGCTAATCTATAAGCATCATTAATTATTTGTATCTACCTATGAAATAAATGACACAAAAGCCAAAATAAATAAAGCAAGCTTTAAAGTTACTCTGTTAGTTCCTCATGTATAATCATTGTCACAGTTCTTAAAATGAGTGATTTAAGCCCAAAAGAATGTTTTTAATAAAAGTTCTTTGATAGGTAGTAAGGGTGTCAGACAAAATACTGTTTATCTGAAGAGTTTATCTTGCTGTTACTAATCTGTGACACATTCTATTTTCTTCCTTAGAAGGATAATGAGAATGCAACATGGTAGAGTTAAAAGAGAACTAGTTTTGGCATCAGAGGAAATCTGATTTCAAATTCTGGTTCTGATACTTAATACCTAATGTAAATTTAAGCTAATCGGTTAACCCTTCTAGACCTTGATTTCTTCATCTATTAAAAAATGAGAATAATAATATATGAGTAGTTCTTAGCCTCAGTTCTCACATCTGTAAAATTGGAATAAAAATGTCTGAATTATTGTGTCATGCAATTGTAAAAATCAAATGAGATAACATGTAGATAAAACATTTTGAAAACTTTAAAAGAACCATATCAATATCAATTATCATTATCATCATTATTTTTATTAATTATAAAATGAGGGGATAAATCAAAATGATAGCTAATTTCCCTTTTAACTCTTAAATTCTAATATTTTAATATCCTAAATCATGATCTTAGAATTATGCTGGACATGGTAACCTTTGCTAATGATCTAGTAAAGATCTGAGGTAGAATCTTTTTAATAAAGATGAATATATTTTTAATCAAAGATTAGTTTCTTTTTTTCTCCTTCAAGAACTTTTTTATGTATTTTTAATCACTGACTTAATAAAGTCCATTCATTTAAAATACATACATCAGAATTTGTACAATCCCCTATTGTAGAATATAAAACTCCCATTGTAGTTCTAAGAAAGGAAATTTAAAGTTTTTCAGATATACTTCAGCAAGGAATGGTGATTAAAAGATCAAAGCAAAGAAGCATAAATTCTAGTCAGATTATGCCATTGGTATTTCCTAAAGCTTTATCTTACACCATCTACTCTTTTCTTTTCATATTCTATTAATGAATAATAGATCAACCCTTAATGAATTAAATCAAAATTGATTGGAGGATTGCAGATTGAAGGAAAAAATTATTGTGGAAAAGGGCCCCACCTTCCACCACAACCTCTGTTGAGAGTAGCATTGTACTTTTAATCATTCAGGTTCACAAATTTAGAGCCATTTTAAATTTTTCTCTCATCTCCCACATCCTATCCATTTTCAAATCTTGTTGACTGTACTTCCACGGCGTTACTCACATTCATTTCCTTATTTCTATCATGAAACCACCATCCTAGTCCAAAGCCTCACCATGACCTGAGTTATTGGCCAATTAACTGGTTTCTCCATTTCATTCTCTCTTTTTACCTGGATGTGTTCTATACAATCTATGCGGCTACAGAAGATAGATATTTCTAAGCCACAATGTGATCATGCTATTTCCCTGCTCAAAATGATCACTGGCTCTCTATTGTCTCCAGGACAAAATAAAAACCACTTAGTCTGATATTTAAAATCCTCCACAATCTGATGATTCCGGGAACTTCCCCATACTTGCCTCCTGTCACTTTCTGTCAAAGATTCAACATTCTAGTCAAACTGATTTACTCAGTGTTTTCTCCACTTGACCTGCCATCTCTGTCTCTGGGTCTTTGCACAGGTTATTCCCCAGTCCAGGAAGGCCTTCTTTATCCCAACCTTTTAAAGATCCCTAGCTCATCTTGTCCTGACATCTTTTCTATCATCTCCAACTAGTAAGGCCTCCTCCCGCCTAACGTCATTTTATATTTACTTATTTGTGAATATGCCATGTTCTCTTAGTAGAATATAATTTCCTAAAGGACAGAGACTGTTTAGGTAGCAGAGTGCCCACATATATATGTAAACTGTTACTTAATATGTTTGTAGAACTGAATTGAATTTGCTCCACAAATCAGAGTAGCCTATTAAATATTTGATACTGTAACTTCCCTACCAAAAACAAACAAACAACAACAACAACAAAACAAATGTGCATTTGTTGTATAGTAGCTAAAAAGGGACATCACACAAACCAGGCATATGCCACCAAGAAAGATGTTTCTATCTCCACTCCAATACTAGAAAATTCCAAGGAAGTCTGGTGATTTTCAAAGATATTCTTAGGTTTTCTCAAATTCTATCTATAAAAAATATATGATAATATATATCTCACCTACCTCCCAGGGTTGTTGTGAAGAATGTGATTTGTAAATTTAAATATGAACTATTATTATTAGCAGAAGAACAAACATTTCCTGCGACAAAATTTGGAAAGAATGAAAATAATCTTTCTGTTTTCATACTGAAAGGGACCACCGATATGTCAAAGAAATATATCAAGAGCTCATTTTAATAAAGGCGAAAACAGTTGGCTGCACACAAAGGCCATCCAGACAGCATTATTTCAGATACTCTTCAACTGGACCAAACCAAGTGACAATAATTAGGCAAGAAACAACTGTCTAGTCAATAACAAAATCTTGCTTGGGCACCAGTCTATTCCATCTGTCATATTCTTTATTCATGACCTCTGAGCTGCCTAAACACAAAGAGACTAGATTTCAGTCTCAGAGAATACAGGCTCTCAACACTGTGATACAGTGAGTGGTTTTATAGTTATAAAACAGAAAATCCCCATTTGTAATTACTCAAGAGCTTCAGTGGGTCCCTTTATAGATTGATTTATATAATTTTGATAATATATTTGTCTGTATCATAGACTCCTGCTTTCTTCCTGTATGTACCAAAAGGGAATTTGCTTAATAGTGATCCCTTCTGCGCTACTGAGTCCTGTCAAAGACAGCACTACTCCTTTCTATAATGTGGGGATGGTTTGAACTGAGAATAAGCCAGCGAATTCCTGGCTTATAAACTTTCCTGCTGAGTTGATTTTGGCAGAGCAGAGGCTGAGATGTGTCTTTAGAAAAATGGATACACTATCCAAACTGGACAGAAAATAGCTGATGAGGGAAAATGTCCATGTAAATACAGCACATGAGAAATAAACTTTAGTCCTCCCCCTTCCACAAGAGTAATTTGTCAATATGGAAAAACTTCATTTATCTGGAATAAAAACAGAGAAGAATGTACTATTCTACAAATTACTTTCAAAAATAAAAATAAAATTTTAACACAGAAATATTTCAAAGGAAGTAGAGTTTTCACGCCTCCAACTACATACTGGGATGCTAAATAATGTCTGAGGAAATGTTGCTAAGCAAAGGGTTCACAGTCCTCTTTTAATTAAAAGATAAGAGTAACAGTAATGGAGAAAGCATTCTAGTTCAGAAGACTTGAATGTGAGTTGCAGTTTTGCCTCCTAACTTTGTGACATAAGTAAGCCATTAAGCTTCTCTGGACCTCAGTTTCTTAATGTATTTAAAAAAAAAAAAGAAAAGAAAAGAAAAGACAAGATTGGACTGTATAGTTTCTAAGTTCCTTTATTCTATCTACTATTTGTGTTTTTAATTAGCACGGGTATTGATAAAGTGCTTCATAAGTAAGCAAGTTAGTCCCCACCAAAAAAAAAAAAAAAAAGTTTATCTGTCAATTGCTAAGCAAACTGTCATAGGATCATAAAAATTTCCCATACCAAGGCACAAATTCCTTCATCACATTCCTGATGAATGGTCATTCTCCAAAGATGAAAAAATCACTATCTCAGAAGACAGGTCACATCTTTCTTGGATAATTCCAATAGTTCATATAATGTTTGATAGATACTAGTATAATATTTACAGGAGGACATGGACAAGAGTCATAGTTTTCTGGGGACTGGCTGCATTCTTAGCCACTAGGGAGAGTGTAAAAATTAATAAAGTAATGGATCCATCAATGTATCCAAATGTCTGGAAATTCTCCTTGAAATTGGGGAATGCCTGAACAAGTTGTGATATGTGACTATAATGGAACACTAGTATATTGTAAGAAACGACAAGAATAATAATTTCAGAAAGACTTGGGAAGTCATATAAACTCATGCAAGAGCAAAACAATGTACACAGAAACAAGATTATTATGTGATCAATTGTGAAAGATTCAGCCACTCTGACCAAGACAATGATCCAATTCAATTCCAAAGAACCGAAGATGAAAAATGCTAACTACCTCCAAAGGGAGAGAACTGATAAACTCAGAATGAAGACTGAATCACAGTTTTTAAATTTTATTTTCACTGTTGTATTTTGTTTATTTTTTTTTATAACATGGCTAATATGGAAATATTTTTGCATGACATTACATATATAATCAAATTGCTTATCTTCTCAAAGGGATAAGAGAAGGAGAAAAGTTGGAATTTAAATTTGTAAGAGTGATTATTAGAAGTTTTTTTTTTTACATACAATTGAGAATTATTTAATGAAATGAAAAAAATAATTTTTAAAAAGAGGCCCTACACAAATACATTGTTAGTGGAGTTGTGAACTAATACAACTATTGTGGAGAGCAATTGGATAGCCCAAAAGGCTATCAAACTGTACATATTCTTTGATCCAACAGTGTCTCTATGAGGTCTGTATTACAAAGAGATCATAAAAAAGAGATCATAAAAAGACCCATGTGTTTGTAAAAATGTTTGTAACAGCATTTTTTGTAGTGGTAAGGAACTGGAAACTAAGTGGTTGTACATCAGTTATTGTTCTATAAGAAATGATTAGCAGGAGATTTCAGAAAGGCCTGGAGAGACTGTAATGCCGGAGAAACTGAGGCAAAAGAGAGATTAGAGAGTTTTCAATATTTTATTAATTGGAGAGTATAATTGACTGAACAGGACTCTCGTCTCAAATTATCTAGTCAGACAGAGATAAAAATATACTAGGACCAAGGAATCCATGTTGGTTCCAGGGCTGGAGGAGACTGTCCAGCATCCAGTTGCCAGTAGCCAGTGTCCAGTTGCCAGTAGTCAGCCTCCAGCAATGAATAAGAGAAACCCAACCTCTTAAATACCTTTTAGAAACAAAAAACAAAGAAGCCTGGGAAAACTTCTGTCAGGTTGGGGGGGAGAACATAAATCCTAAAAACTCAGAAACAGGATGTCTGACAGGATTAAAATATAAATTCTTGAGGACAGGGAAGAGTCAGGATCTGCTCTCTTGTTTATCTTGCTAACAATTTATAACCTTAGGGCAAATGGTTCCCAATCTTAATGGACCAGAAATGGGGTTTTACAGCTTAGGGGATTTGAGACAGAACAGTTAAGAAAACTGAGATAAGAAAACTAGTACAGGGAAACCAAGTCAGAACAGTTAAAGAGAACTGTGGCATAACAAGACTTACAGGAACTGATGCTAAGTGAAGTGAGCAGAACCAAGAGAACATTGTACGCAACAATAACAAGAGTATGCGATGATCAACCATGATGAACCTGACTCTTCTCAATAATGAGGTGATTCAGGCCAATTCCAATATACTGTGCTGGAGAAAGCCATCTGCATTCAGAGAAAGGACTATGTGGATCATAACATAGTATTATCATCTTTTTAACTGTTGTTTTCTTGCTTTTTTTTTTCTTTCTCATCTTTTTCATCTGATTTTTTTTTGTGCAACATGATAAATGTGTTAATATGTTTAGAAGAACTGCACATGCTTAACCTATATTGGATTACTTGCTATCTAGGGAAGAGGGAAGGGGAAAGGAAAGAAGAAAAATTTGGAACACAAGGTTTTGCAAGGGTGAATATTGAAAATTATTTTTACATGTATTTTGAAAAATAAAAAGCTATTATTAAAAAAAGGTATCCCTAATTTCTTTCAAGAGCTAATTTGGATGCCATTCTACTGCATCATGAGGTTTTTGCCTGGTCTCTGTAGCTGCTGATATGACCACTCAGTCTCTCCCCTAGCTATACAAAGTGCCCTACATATATATGTGTGTATGTGTTTTCTAATATTTATATACTTATACGGATACATTGTCTCTCCTGATATGCAGCTTGAGTACAAAACAAAATGTTTCATTTTTGTCTTTGTATTCTCAATGCTTAGAACAACACATAGCAAATAGTAAACATTTAATTAATGCCTGTCAATTAGTTTCTTGAATGTTCCTGGTTTTGCCCAGTGGGTCCAGGCAAAAACAAGTCTAATTCCTGTTCCACATGACAGTTCTGTCTCCCTCCTCTTCTCCCCGGCAAGTCTCTTTTTTCAGGCTAAACATTCCAAGTGTTATCAACCAGGTCTCATATAGCATGATTTCAAGTCTCCTCTGCATCCTGGCTCCCTTCCATTCAAGCTAACTTATCCTCACTGTCTTTCCTAAAATATGTATTTAGAATCACTCTATCAACAAGCAATTATTAAGCACCTTTTCTGTGCCAGCAATTATCCTAAGCATTAGAGAAGCAAATAGAATACATGAAATAATTCCTACTTCCAACTAAATATAATACCCTGGAAACTCCCTTTGTTCAGGAAACCATGATTCATGGAATCTTAAGAGTGCAAAGATCAGTGGCATATCCCACTGTTTACTCAGTAATTTTTTGATTACATTTTAATAGCCCTAAAGTCCTTTTATATGGTTTGTTGTTGCACTCTCCTACCCCACACCTTTACAATCAATATTTCAAGCTCAAGAGTAGGGTTTTAGACTTGTCCCTTATAAATTTCATGTTGTTGAAGTCAGACTAATATTCTCATCTGCTGAAGTCTTTTTGAAATTTCATTATGCCCAACTCATTTGTTCCTTCTGGATTCATATCATCCACAAATTTGTCAATTATATCATCTATGCCTTCATCCAAGTCAATGATTTAAATTCTGAGCAATGTGATATAAGAACAGATCCCTGTGGTTCTCTACTAAAGAAATGGCTTACTTTAACACTAATCAGTACTCTTTGAACACAGTTCTTCAATCTATTCTGATTCCATCAGCTTATCAAACCTACATTTTAGGCTTTCCAAGTCAACTAGCATTTCATGAAGCACATACTATGTGCATGGTACTGTGCTAAGCTCTGGAACACAAAGATGTTTATAGTCCTTAATAACCTTTACCCCTCCCCTAACTTCGTATATCTTCCTCTCCCTTGACATATGATCTTATTCAGTGACACTGGACTCCAAGTTATTTCTCAAACAAGACACTCCTTCTTCCAACTAAACATTTTCACTGGCTATTCTCCATGCCCAGGATTCTTTACTTCCTCATCTCCATCCTCTGGATTTCCTGGCTTCCTTGATTCCACCTTCTGCAAGAAACCTTTTCTAATGTTCCTTAATTCTACTGCCTTCTCTCTACTGGTCATCTCCAGTTTATCTTATATGTAACATACTTATATAGAGTTGTTTAGACATTGTCTCCCCCATTACATTATGGACTCTTTGAGAATTGTCTTTGGCCTCTCTTTGTATCCCCAGCATTTAACCAACAATGCATGGCATGAGGTTAGCTCTAAATAAATATTGATTGAAAAACAATTCTCCTCAAGGAGCTCAGAGACAATGGGCAAACAAGAAAATAAACAGGATAAAATGGAGACAAATTTGGAGGAAAGGAGAATCATGAAAGATTTTGTGTAAAAGGTAAGATTCTAACTGTGACCTAAAAGAGGCCAGGGAAACTAGGAAGAAGGGAGAAGGGAGAGAATGAGGGACATCTAGTGAAAATATCCAGTTGCAAGGAATAACAAGGAGGCCATTATCACTATGTGTGAAACAGTGACTCTTATCCATACTAAAATCAGAGACTCTCAAGGAAAAAAATGGATTTATTACAAATCAAGAAAGGATAATCCAACAGACAAGGAGTTGGTAGAGGAGTGCAAACTGCAAACTGCAAAACACAAGATTATATAGATCTCAACAATCTCCCCTGACCTTTTCTCCCATTGTATATGAGAATCCAGACTTACACCTGAAATGTGGAAATTATCCCAGAAACAAAAGAATACTAGTAAATAACAAACTCTTTACCCATTAAGTATTTAAAGACTAATTAAGAGATTGGGGTAAGGGGGGGGGGGGGAAATGTTCGCTAAAACAATCAAACACCTTTTATAGCTTGTAAGCTATAGATCAACGTTCACAATTAGGGCAGAGGTCAAAGCCACATCCTTCTGAAAGGCCTTCACTCAAATTATCTCATTCAACTAGATTGTAGAGAACTGTGGCAGGGAGTAAATTATAAGAAGATTTAGAAAGATAAGAGGGATTCAGATCAAAATCTTTAAAGTCAAATTGAGAAATTAGGAAATTGGAATATTGGTGTTTTTTGAAGAAGTGCTAATAAGTAGGTTGGAGTCTCCTACTATAAAAGGTAAGACAGTGCTCTTAGCTTAGGTTTGATTTTGGGAAAAAATGAAGCATAAATCATTAAATAGTTAATAAAAAAGAGGTTTACATGGGAATAAAATGTGGACCACAATTATAGTATTCTTACTCTCTGTGTTGTTATTTGCTTATATTTGGTTTTCTTTCTTAGTTTTTCTTTTTCTTCCTTCTTGATCTGATTTTTCTTGTGCAGCAAGATAACTATATAAATATGTATACATATATTGGATTTAACACATATTTTAACATATATTAGATTATCTTCCAGTTAGAGGAGAGGGTGGGGGGAAGGAAGGAAAAATTTGTAACAAAACGTTTTGCAAGGATCAATGTTGAAAAAATTACCCATGTATATGTTTTGTAAATTAAAAACTTTAATAAAAAAGTAGGAAGGAAAGAAAAAAAGAGGTTTACTTCACCCTAACATAGTGATAAAATGCAATTAAGACACAATGGCATTTACCTGCAGCTTTGAAAGTCACACTCTCCCTCACTTCCTCATGTGGGAGTGTTATCCTAAAGTAATAAGGCAACAGATAGGAGTTGGAAGTGGCAAAGGAGAGAGAAAAAGGGAAGAGAGAAAAAGAGAAAGGGTTAGTCATGGGGGCAAGGCAACCAGTGTGGAGCTATAAGAAGCTGGGAGCACAATAGAATGGCATGTCCAAGGACACTGCAATCTTCCCCTCCCTCCCTAAGTAGGCAAGGCATCTAGTATGAAGTTGTGAGAGTTCAGGTCATCAATGGAAAAAGTTGTCCATAAGAATGCTGTGAGAATTTATCAAATGTCTTACTGAAATCCAGCTATGCTGTAATACTCCTTATCATGCCAGTCCAATAGCCAAGTAAAAAGAAAAGAAAAAAAAAAGAAATAAGGTTAGTATAACAAAGCTTGTTATTGATAAACTCTTTTCACATAGAATACAGAAGGAAAATCAAACTTAGACAATATCCAAATGATGGAAATGACAAAGGGGAACCCTGAATCACATTCACACACACACACACACACACTCACTCTCTCTCTCTCTCTCTCTCTCTCTCTCTTCCTTCTTTCTTCCCTCCCTCTCTCCCTCCTTTCTTCTCTCCTCTCCTCCTTCCTTCCTCTCTCCCTCCTTCCTTCCCTCCCTCTCTCCCTTTCTCCTTCCCTCCTTCTCTCTCTCTCTCTCTCTCTCTCTCTCTCTCTTTCTCTCTCTCTCTCTCTCTTCTCTTTTTCAATTGGAAGATTCTCTATTCTGATTTCAACTCAAACTGCTCCCAGTTCCCACCAAGAGCTACCCATATAACAAGCTTCCTTCAGCTCAATTCCTTGCAGAGGGCCAAAAGCAGGAATCATGCCAGGTTAAGGGACCTCCCTTGGCATAGCTGCCTATGAGGGACTCTCTGCCTGCTGAAAAGACATTCTCTTTTCAGTGTTAACTCCTCTCTCTCTTCTCTCTCTCTCTCTCTCTTTCTCTCTCTCTCTCTCTCTCTCTCTCTCTCTATCTATCTATCTCACCTATTTCCCTAACAGGATCTTACTCTCTCTTTACCTGTCAGGACTTCTCTGCTAGACCTTTACTTCTCTGTCAGGACCTTGCCACTAAGAAAGTCAGCTCGCAAAAACTGACTTCCCAGCGCTAATAAACTTCTTTTGCCAGTCTAATTTTTTGGGTTCATAAATTCATTTATGAAGAACCTATGCCGACCAGAAGGGGGTTCCCACAACTCTCTGCCCTGTGCCAAACCTCATCATTTTTGGTTCCCTGACCGAGAATTGAGGGGAGCCAAACCTCATCAACACTGCTAGGTAGAAAGATCTAAATGAATAATCAGCTATACTGTTCGTCTATTAGAAAGTTTTCATTCTTCTGAACCTAATTAATAAATGAATTCTGTTATAGTTAGATTGAGTCTGAGATACCCATATGATACCCAATTTAACTTATATAGGATTATAATTTATGAGGCAAATGGAGGAATGATAGATAAACCTGAGAATTGTCTGCATAAAGATAATAACAGCTGATGAGATCACCAAGAGAGATTGTGTAGAGAGTACTAACTTAGAACCTGGGGTATACTCTTGCACAGAGGACAGAGAAATGAGTAGAAAGTGATAAGAGGATAATCAGAAAATTGTAGTGTCATGAAAACCCTTGGAACAAATAATATATAGGATAAAGGGCAATATTGGGAAATGCTGCAGAAAATTTAAGAAGAAAGACTGAGAAAAGGCAGGTTTAATTTGGCATTTAGAAGATCATCAATAACCTTGGACCAATTTTAATTGAATTATGAAATTTAAAATCAGATTGCAAATGACTAGGAACTGAATGGGAGGTAAGAAAGTGTACACAAGTGTAAATAGCTTTTTCTAGAATTCGCCTTTGAAATGAAGGAGAGCCATGAGATGAAAGTTTAAAAAAATCAATAGAATCAAGTGAAGCCTTTTTAAGCATAGTGATGTGTCAGCAATAGAAAAAGCATCAGTGGGAAAAGAATAACTGAATACTATTAAGGGAAAAGAAGGGATGATCAAAGGGAAATATTTCCAAAAGAAATGGGAGGGGATGGAATCAAGGACACATGAAGGAAAAAGTAAACCCAGAATTTTAACCCAAGTATTCAAATTCCAAATCCAGGATTCTTCATTTTATTTGTTTATGGCGAACACCAGAGTGAATATGATTTTCTGGGTAAGTCAAGCTAAATTGAAGATTTCTCCAAACATTTTGGTAAGTTTGGAGATCTACTCCAAAAATCTATTTCAATAAAGATGCCAAAACTAATTAACTTTTCTTTACTTTTTTACCCAAACTGCATACTACCATTAAAAAAGTTTCATCCCATAGGAGATATATCCTCACAGCCACAAATAGCAACTTGTTTAAACCATATTCAGGAGACTTCTACACAGCTGGAAATCACTCCATTTTTTTCCCCTCCCCCTAGGGAGACTGTCTGGTTTTAACATTACCCCAGGATAAAAACTAACCTCATCAGTCATTCAGGAGCCAGTTTCCCTCCATTCCATTAACACCTTCTTAGCATATTCCAAGTATTTTAGAAAGTTTTATATTCTAGATGGATATTTGGGGAGGTAATGAGTTACAACTGTTTCCTTGGAGGGATATTGGATTGCCCCATGGAGAGCTCATGGAATCTCAGACTGAGAGTCCCAAGACAGAAACTAATATGGCAGTCAAGTTTGTGGATTTGAATTAACTATTCCATTAAACATATCCTAGTTTCACATTCTATTGCTTTCCTCTCTCTTCTGAAGGAAAAAAAAAAAAAAACAAAGAATAAAAACCTCAAATTATATAAATAGAAAAATTAGAAAGTAACATTAATTGTAATTGTAATTAGTTGTAAATTTTTTAATTAATTGTAAACGTTAACATGGCTACATGAGATAGGTAGACCCAATGAGTGAACAAGTCAGAATAAACCTACAAAGGCATAGATGACATTTTATAAAAATTAAAAATACAGCACTTCCACTGTTCTTCATGTTATTGATCATGATAGCATCAAGTAACTGCTAAAGGGACTAGTCAAATTTTCATATCTAGTGAAAATGTTTATAACATTGTAAATAATTTTGAAATTAAGTTAAAATACGTCATCAACTAAACTGAAAACTTACCTCTCAACTTACATACTTAATATATTCCAATGCAATGAAGTATAATGAATTAGGAACATAAATAGACTATGAGGCCATTGGATTACAGATTTAGAACTGAAGTCACTAAAAGTTGTAGAGTCCTACCCCCTTTTATTTTACAGGTGAGAAAACTGAAGCCCAGAGAATAAGTGACTTACTCAGGTCATTGAGATAGTAGGTGTGGGAGTCAGGATGTAAACCCAGAATTCTTGCCTCCAGGTCCAGTGCTCTATTCATAACACTAAGACAATTCTTTATCAGCTCTCAAAAATATATGACAGAGCATTCTATACCTTACTTTTCCTTTCTATAAAATGGGAATGATTTTCTCATAAGAAAAAGGTATTTAGTCACAGAGTCAATTGTACTGCAAATAAAACATTTAATATTAATCAACTTTAATAGATGTTATTTATTTCTAATGAAAGGCATATGTGGAACCTATTGAATAGCACTTCTGAAAGCATAATGAATCCCTAAAGACCAAGAACATAAATTGATATGGCTAATAACATCTAATAAAAGACCACAAATCAAAAAAATTGCCCAAGTTTCACTGGCTCAAAAACTCTATAAATTTTATAACTGCCAAAAAGCTTACAGGGCAGAAATACGAAATGTCTCATTTATGCTACTATCTTGGAAAATACCTTTGCAAAGTTAGAGTCCTGCCAGAATGCCTTGCAATTCTACATGGATACTTTCTAGGCTTTCTAAAGAATTTTCATCTATAAAATGAGGAGGGCAGATGGCATTATATCTGAGGATATCTCCTAAATTTAATATTATATAATTCAATAATCTTTAGAAAATTCTGTCATAATAGTTTTTCTCCACTTCAAAACCAATAAGACATAGCATATTAACCAAAGTTTATGGATTCTTCTTGTTTAAGTTGTAGATCATAGATCTGCAGTGAAGAGGACCCTAAAGGTTCACTTTTTCCATGAAACAATCCAAATCTAAAAATCCACTATCATTGAATTTCAGTTATTCTGCTCATTATATACAATCCAATAACTGAATAATCTCCTCTGGAAACACAAAGAATTGTATAATGTCAAAATTCTTGGAGATCATCTTCTCCAAAACCCTCTCATTGTTAAGAGAAAACTGAGGTCCAAAGTGCTCAATTAACTTTCCCATAACACATTAACGATTAATAAGAGTCAGGGATAGAACCTAGGCCTCCTGACTCTGGCCAATGGTTATTTTTTTTTCTTTTTTACTACATTAAACTTCTTCCTCATCTGCATCTGTATTTTTATTTATCCTTTTGTATATACCTAGTCTAACTCTTATTCTCACATGGAGAGATGAAAGGTTAATGATAATACACCCTGGTGATTCTACAGTACCTATAGCTACATTCATATCCACACAATAGAAACTGTACTTGGAACTCACAATACTTTCTTACAATATGAGGTGAAGAATGCAAATGGACTAAGCCATTTTCATTGAGAGTAACTTGGGCAGAAGTAACAATGTGAAATGTATTGAGGAAAATAATGGGCAAACCAACAGGGGATGAAGAATTAATTTACAGGATAAAAAACAGTCTGAGTGTTGATGATAAAGAAACAAAAGTGCCAAAAGAAGAACTAATTTTTAAAATATTTCTTAAAGCATTATTCAATAATCCTATCCTCTATTTAGACTCTACTTTGAAGTAAATAAGAGAATCTCATTGGGGCAGGGATTGTGCTTTGGTACCAAACAAAGTATTGTTTGCTGCTGCTGTCTATTCATTTCTGCCACCTGGTTTGGAATCCAGTCTCCCTAATGGTAACTGGTTTTTGAATTGAAAATCACTAGGAGATAGCCAGGGAAATAATCACAGCTAGAGAAAGCAAACAAAACAACCTTCAGTGTCTGGGATTCTTTTTTAATGTGTAGCTCAGCATTGGCAAGACCCAATAAGGGCATTTTTTTCTTTGTTGCTTGTATTCAATGGTCGTTAGAAACCCTAATAAAAACTAAAATGATATAATTTCATCAAGGCTACTAAAGTGACCTTAAAGCAGGAGTTTTTAACTTTTTGGTGTCTTGTACTCCTTTGAGAATCTGGCAGAGCCAGTGGACCTCTTCTGAGAATAAAGTTTTCAAATAATGAAGAAAATGTTAAAATTTCTGTTAGTTTAGTGAAAACAAAAATACATTTTTTTCCTATTCAATTTGACAAGAATTCCTGAAATCTAGTTATGAGTCAGATTTATTTACACCCTAATTTCAAGCAATATTCAATTTAAACATGTACATTAAAGAGAACTGAGGGAGATTTTAAAATAGCAAGTTTCAATAAACAGAGTGACAGAGAAAGGAATCAGATTTGGGAAATTTCTGGTTGTCTAGATCTTAAATCCCTGAACCTTTTATTGGGCAACATGCACAGACTGTTTCCCATTGCAAATAAGGAACTAAGAAGGAGAAGCAATGTCACTGATGCCATCAAAGAAATATATGACACAAAAAGAAAATGGTAGAAGTCCTAATCAGGATTATGCTTGCCAAGGAAGCTGTCCTTCCAGGACTTTTTGCCTACTGGTGAAGATACTCTCTTCTCAGTGTAACCTTTGCTACCTTCCTAACAGGATCTTTTGCCCACTAAGAAGTCTGTCTTCCTAGCAAGCTGGCTTCTCAATGCCAATAAATCCCTTTTTGCCACACAAATTTCAGGTTTGTGAATTCTTTCACATAAAACCTGCCACCTTCGATCAGAGGGGATTTCCCACCCCAATTCTCGCACCTCATCATTTGCACCTCATCACTTATAATATAGAGGGAAAACAAAGTCAAATTTCATGCCTAAGAATTTTGCCTATTTTGCTTTAATATGATAAAATTATACAAAGTTTTAAAAATTAATTCACATACTCTTCAACAAGTATTTATTGATTGTCCATTATGAACAAGGTACTAAAATAGAAATAAAGATAAATTGGCTTATCCCAAAAGGAAATCAAAGATTAATGATGCTATAAACATTATATATAATGGAATATTTCACATTTATAATAATTTTACAGCTCCATAAAACTTTGAAAAATACAAATGCTATACAAGTATCATTTAATATGGTATAGTATAAATAAAAAGATCATAGTTGAAGAGAAGATGGTAATTTGCACTAATGAATGAAGTTCACTAGGAACTAATCTCAACACTGATGAAGTCATATATCCAGTCCAAAAAAAAAATCTTATTTTGCATTTCTCCAATGTCACAAATTGAATTAATGGCAAAAGCAAGAAGATGGCTCCAGAGTCCTATCCTTTTATTTACTATAATGACAAGATTACATTGATACATATTTACAAATTTCAAGATTATTAAAGTCATTGTTATTAATAATAAAATAATAATACTAATGTTTTGCTAGAAATAAAAATAGATTTTTCAATAAATATGTATTTAATAAAATCTTCTCAGGATTAAATTTTCTCATCTATAAAATGAAGATAATGGACTAGGTTAGGAGTGCTGACTTAAGTTTTTTTTTTTAATGTCAATACTTTCTCAGACTAAGGTTTTAGATAACTGAAGGAAATGCCACATTTAAATCAGAAATTAGCAAAAAATAATTTTTTTCTATCTAAGTTCACTGACTTTTATTATCATATCCATGGACCTCTATGGCTAAAAACTCCTGGATTAAATGGCCTCTAAGGCAATTTTCAGGTCTAAATCAACAAGTAAATGATAAATAATATTATAGATAATAATTGTCATATATGATAGTGTAATAATAAAACTGTGTAGAGTCTCAGTTGCTATCATTTTAACTTGCACTCAGAAAAGAATGCCTTCCATAAAATATACATACATACTCTGCTCCTGTCATCTTGATATTTGTCATGAATCTTGCCAGTAAGTAAAAAATTTATCCTGGACTAGCAGCAAAAATATTAAATCCTGATTAGATATATTTTTGAATTATTCTAGAGTAATCAACAGTGTAAGCTTAGACACAAATCTTAAACATGAGATTTTTTTTAGGCCATTACACACAGAGCTAAGCAAGGGAAAAAAATGTTTTATCTCAAAGTCTGAGTACAATAACTTTTTTTTTTTCTGTGAACTCTGAAGAGATCATGATTATGCAAGAAAACACTTAATTCTCTTTTCTCTTATATTCCTGGTCTCCCAAGAGAGGTCAGACCCACAGTAGAAAATGATGCCAAAGGCAATCATTAAATATAATCAAGTCATAAAAAAGCATGAAATCAACAAGTTCAGATGTGCACGTCACTCAAAGAGGTAGTCAACAGTACAGAAAACTACTCCTATAGTCATTTAATAAGTGTTTCAAGTACATATGTAAAGTGGATGGTGTGAAAAAGGAATCAAGACTGAAGACCATGACCATGTCAATAGGACTCATTTGAGCCATGCTTCACCTGCAATTTAGAACTGGAACCACTAATTTTATATTAAAATGTTAGCTCCACTGAGACTCTACAAGCAGGGTTTTCAACAGTCATATTAAGGAGAGGCTAAATGATATATAATAAAAGTATTCCTACTAAAATTTAAGATTATCATGTATCTTCAAACATCAAATATCCATGATTAATGAATGGATAATTCCTTAAACTTATTTGTATTAGACTTGCGTGATGATAATCAGTTAGACTTAATAAAAAATTAGACCACCTCCTTGGTTTAGTCTTCTTTTTCTGTAGGAAAAAGAATTTTCATAATAGGAATCTATCTACTAAGCCATTTTCCCTCTCGCTATATTTATACTGTTGTAACACAAAGATTCACAAAATTGAATAAAAACAAAAATGTCCAAACTAAATAACCCCTTTAGATTTCATTAAATATAACATTACATTTGAAAACTATTTCTCAAAATAGAAATACTATTTTCTCTCCTTCTAGGTGATCTTTTGTATATTACTTATTCCTTATATAGTGTCCTTAGTTAAGAAGCAAGATTAAACTTCAGAGAAAATTCTTTCTAAGTTTTAGGATACCTTTAGCATCACAGTTCAGTGGTTCAACCACCCCCACCCACACAACTCTCCATTAAGTATTTTGCTTCTTTGCAGCAGGGTGATGCAGATTCTTTTTCTAAGTAGGATTCCAGACATTCCATCTGCTTCCCAAAACAGAAAATGCCCATTTGAAAGTAGTTCAGCATAGACCCAGCAGCACAAGGTGGATAAGCCATGACCTTACTATAAGTTAGGTTACATTTTCTATTTTAATCTATGCTTTGTGAACTTTATCTGCTTTGAATCCATATTTATGTTTCTCAGCAATTTATGCCATAAGCCCAACAGGGAGCTTGATGAGTTTTTAGGGAGAAAAGGAGAAAGATTTCCCCTGAAACTGTCAATTCAAATAATTTTCAGTAGAAAAAAAATCAAAGGAATGTTACTGTTCTGCATTTTCTTTTTTAAAGAGTAGCTATATAAAAAAAAAAGAAAAGCAATAACTGATTTAGTTGGTATTTAAAGGTTCTCACAGCTAATAACATTCCAGAAGCAAGCCCAGTGACTAATCAGTATTGTAATAAATTGATTAAAAAGAATTTTAAATATTGAAGCAAATAGATTCCTTGAGGCCCAGCTTCCTTGTCTGGAAAGTTGAGAAATATCAGAAAATCTCAATATTTGAAAAGAAGAAAATTGCTCTTTACGCCAATAATATCAAATTTGGAGCCCCTTGTAAACAAAGAGATAGACAAAAGTATCACATTCATTAAACCAAGTCCACCAAGAGGCAGATAGATAAAGAAGCTGTTCAGAACAGCAAAGAGGGGACAGTATGCTCTCTTCTCAATTAAATGAGGAGCTTGTAAGGGTGAAAAGCTAAGGAAGACTCCATTATGTTTCTCTCTATTGCTTCTTTTTCCCTAAATGGGTTTACTTGACCATTTTCCATCCCATCATCCCTATTTTGATATTTCCTATTTATGTGACCTTAACTTTCCCTAAGTAAATTATCTACCTACCACTAAAATGAAGGATTGTGACTCAGTGGTTTTCAGGGTCTTAACATCTCTAGCTCCATGATATCATGCTATGATACCTTTCTCCTCAGGACTTTAGCTGCACCTTAAAGGCTCTCAGATTGGATCCTTCGGAATGTTTAGGTAGTCCTTTTGAATCAGTACTTCAGTATTTTATTATTAAAACATTTTTATTATTTTTTTTAATTATTAAACTAACATGAAGTTCCCATTTCATCTCTTTCTTTCCTATTCCAAAGTCTTTTTTCATCTTTTACTTTTTTAGAATGGAATAACACGCAATATTTATCTCAAATAAATTCTTCTTAAGTTCATTTCACAACAGTTTAAAAGGATTTAAGAGCATGTACTTGTAATTTGATTGCTAAAGGGGATTCCCAGATTAGAAAACTCCCTTTACCAATGCAGGTCAGCATCTTTTGTGCACACCTGGTTTAAGAGAATTCCCAAGAGCACTGAAAGATTAAGTGACCTCTCCATCAAGGTCATACAATCAGTATACAGGGAGTCCCAAAAGTCTTAGTGAAACTCAAACTACAGTCTGCAGGCTAGATGCAGCAGCTGAGGACATTTATCCCTCTTACCCAGGGCTATGAAGTTTTTTTATTTAAAGGCCCACAAAGTTTTTGTTTTTACAACTGTCGGAGGCACTATTTAAAAAGTTTGAGGACCTCCGCAAACTTTAGAGTAGAAGCAGCTAAATGGCTTAGTTGATAGACCACTGGGTCAAAAGTCAGGAAGACCCAGATTCAAAGTTAGAGTCAAATATTTACTAGCTCTATGACCCAAAAGCAAATCACTTAACCTCTGTTTGCCCTACCTAATACACTAGAGAATGAAAATGGCAAGCCATTCCAGTATCTTTGCCAAGAAAACCCATGGACAGCACTGGAGTCCTATGGTCCATAAGGTCTTGAAGAAGTCAGCACAACTGAAAAACTTAAAATTGCATTAAAGACTTTTGGGACAATCCATAATTAGAGGTAGGACTTGAACCCCGATCTTTCTGTTTGAGGTGCTAGCTCTCTATCCACTATTCCACACTGATTCTATTTTAAAGGGAAAGGGGAGAGGAAGTTAAATATTTCATTTCTTTAAAATGGGGGTTTCAATGAGATCAGGCCGATTCCAGTGGACTTGTGATGGAGAGAGCCATCTGCATCCAGAGGAAGGATTTTGGGGACTGAATATGGAGCATAATATGGTATTTTCATCCTTTTGTGTTTGCTTAGTTTTTTGTTTTTTCATCTTTTTTTTTTCCTTTTTGTTCTGATTTTTTTCTTGTGCGACATGATAAATGTGCAAGTATATTTAGAGGAATTGCACATGTCCAACATATATTAGATTGCTTGCTTTCTAGGGGAGCGGGTAGGGGAAAAGGAGGAAGAAAAATCTGGAGCACAGGGTTTCAATAGGGTGAATGCTGAAAACTATCTTTGCATGTATTTTGAAAATTAAAAAGCAGGGCAGCTAGGTGGTGCAGTAGAGAGAATACCAGCTCTGAAGTCAGGAGGACCTGAGTTCAAATTTGACCTCAGACGCTTAACCCTTCTTATCTGTATGACCCTGGGCAAGTCATTTAACCCCAATTACCTCAGGGAAAAAATAATAATAAGCAATTTTTTAAAAGGACAAATCGAAAAAATAAGTTTAAAAAAATTTTAGATGGGGCTTTCATCAGTATAGGTACTCCCTCCATTGATGCAAGTTCCAACCCTTCTATGCCTTAGTAGATAAAACTTCAAGAACTTTAGGAATACAGAATGGCTTTACAAAGTAAAGTACTCAAAGTCTTTACAACTTGGTAAATCTCGAGAGAGGTTATTCTCTTTTTGGCAGAGCCTTCTAAATTTCAGAATCATTCCTCTCCTCCCATACACACTGAGGTAATAGATTAAGATTTAGAAAAAGAGAAAGTAATAAAGATAAAAGATCACTCTTCAAAGTTTGAAGTATCTTCAGGATTAACAGTTTTTGTGTTGGTTCCTTTTTGTTGTTTAGGTTTTTTTTTTTTTTTAATAGTAAACCTTTTGGTTATATATTTCTTTTTCTTGATTTTTTCCTCTGAATATTTTTAAGTGACAAATGTAGCTTTAGAGTATTATTATAAAAGCCATATAGATAGGAGCCAGGAAACATGAATACTACTTCCAGTTTTATTACAATATAATCTTGAGCAAATCATAGCTACAATCTCTTTCTCTGTCCAACAGAATAATAAAACACACCTATCCTAATCTAGCTATTCACACTATCCTAACCAGAAAATAATTAGGATGACAAAATTAAAATAAATGTGAAAGTTGTTAAGTTTAAATGCATTATATAAATGTGAAGCATTGTAATAAAAAATAATAACCATTCTACTTTCTTGGGTGGCTTGAATAGCATAAGCATAATAACTGACTGCCTATCATAAATGTTAAGAACAGCCTTATTTAAGCCACCTAAATTAATAGCATCTTAATAGCTTTAAGCAATGGAAATATATTTTTATTCTCTGAAGAAACTGTCTGATTTAAAAGAAGAAAAAAAGCCTTTCTAGATTAATGTAATTCTCTGATAAGTTAAAAAATGTTATCCCAAGCAACTTTGGAAGAAAAGTTAAAAATAAAAGCTTAGAATGTGTCATAGCTTTTGTAATTACAGTGTCACTACTGTGACATTTCAATAGCTCCATTTATATGGCAAGGATCAGCTGAATTAAAAATAGGTAAAAACCTCATGATCATTATATGTCTGAAATTTATTAGAGGAGACTAGACTTTTTTCAGTCTGTGGAAGTGAAATAGCTATTTTCCTTCTTGTTTGGTACCTATTTAATCAATCAATTGATCAATCACTAAGCACTTGTTAAGGGGTACACAAAAGTCTTTAAGGAACTTACATTCTACTGAGGGCAAATGATATGTTCACAGATAAATAAATATGAGATACATACACACACTCTAAATATATGAAGAGGGAGACTCTAACAACAGGACAACTCTAGAAAGGCCTCTTGAAGGAGATGGCCTCTAAGTTGAGCCCTGAAAGTCACTTCAAGAGATTGAAGTAAGGAGGTAGACCATTCTGGGCAGAGACAGGAATAGGGAATGTCATATAGAAAGAGCAGCAAGTTGGCAAATGTGTTAAAGCATAGAATATCTGAAGGGTGTAATATGTAATCAGTCTGGAAAAATCTGAAGGGAGTCACACCATGAAGTGTTTTAAATGTTAAACAGAGAAATTCATATTTTATTCTAGAGGAAATGAGCAGCCAGTGAGCTTCCTGAACAGCAGTGATGAGGTCAGACTTGTGCTTTTGGAATGTCAACTGGGCAGCTGGGTGGAGGGTGATTTGGACAGATCAATCTTTATTCTCAATTAACCTAATCTTGAGTAATGTAATGGGTTGAAGCTCTCCTTGCACTGAAGTCCCTCTTAGCACTTGAGGCTAATTAACAATTGGACAATACTCTATTAATATATGCTTGGAGAAAGAATGGCCCTGCCCACTCTCAGTGCAAGTTGGATGTGTTGTATAGATTGCATAGACGATTTGGTGGGTGGAACGAGAGAGGCAGAAGCACTGCTGGCCAGGTTCATGACCCCACTGCTCTCACTTTGTATAGCCATTTCCCCTTCACCTCTGCAAAGAATAAAGATCAAGGATTTTCCCTTAACCTGAATTCCTGACTCCGGCTGATTTTAAAATACATGGTCATCACAGAGTAAAATATAAAAATATATTAAATATTAAAAAGATATTTTAAAAGATCAATTTTTACATTAACAGAAGAAAATTCTCAACATTTTAAGGGCAAGTCCATGTTTCTATTCATAATTACATATTGCAATATAGTTCACTATAAAGTTCAGCAGCAACAGCAAATGATTTAATCATTTCAGTCTGGTTTCCAATGCATAGGTTATGTTATACAGAACTGCCTCTGACACCAGCATTTGCATTCCCTTGTGCTTTGCATTGTATTTAGCAATTCTTAATAAATGATTTTTTTTTAATTATTCATAAGGAAACTCATATCATTGGGATTTCTTCAGCTTTAGTACTCTTGTTCAGTCCCCTCAGTTGTCTCTGTCTGGAGGCTGGTTGTTATTTTTGAGTTGTTCCAGCTCAAGTGATTTGTTTCCTTTTCCAGCTCGTTTTATATATGAGGAACCTAAAGCAAACACGGTTAAATAATTTGCCCAGATCACACATTTAATAAATATCTGAGACTGGATTTGAACGCAGGCCTTCCTGATTCCAGACCTTGGTTTTATACGCTGTACCATCTAACTGCCATAAGGCTGGAAGGTAGAGCAAAAAAATTCCTCCCAAAGCCTCCTTTATGGAGGGCTCAAATCCATTTTGACTCCATCATCATCATCATGCCTCATGCGCCCCACACCAGTTACCATCAGGTACCTTACCCCATTCCATATTCATAAAATCATAGTTCACAAGCCCTCAGTTTTATACTAATAAAATTATAGCTTACAAACCCCTATTGATGGAACTGCCTTCTATAGTTGATATAGTTAAATCAAAGCAAAGTCATTTTTTGAGATGGCATATAATGAACAACAGTAATAAAACTATAAACCAAGCACTCACCCACAAATACATACAGCATCAGTTGAAAGAACACACAGGGAATCTAATGGAGAAACAAATACATAGGGGACAAATAGGGCAAGGTCATAAATGTACTTCTGGGCAATTTCTTCAGTTGAACTTCCTGAGCCTGGTCCTCTCTAAAGTGCAATCCTAATTTCCAGGATATAACTCTAACTCCCAGAAATGCTTTTTATTGCCTCTCAAAGATGTTTCTTTCTCAAATGACAGAGTTTCTCCCATCTTGACTAAATTTCCAGAGAGAATGTCATAGCTGCAGAACTAGCTAGCTTTTAAAAGACTGCTAGAGATGTGACTGATTCATCATCCAGCTAATGGCTAATCATCCTATCATTCTACCAAAATGACAAAAGAATTTCTTCATGCCTCCTAAAGAAACAGTGGAGTACATTGTTTATATTTTCCCAACCCCTCTTAATTCTAGTGCCTTTTATTTTGAAATTATTTTCTAACCTTTTCCTCCATTAAATTGTTATAATTTTTAAAAAATCATTTCCCACTTACCTTGTATATAGCTTGTTTGTACATATTTGTACAAATTCAGTTATGAAATCCTTAAGGGCAGAGACTATATTTTGCCTCTTTTTATATAACCATCACTGAGCACAATGCAGGGCACACAGTAGGTGCTTAATAAATGTTGATTGACTGCTTGGCTGACTTCTTCCTTTAAAAGCTTAACACCTACCTGCTTTTACTTTCCTGTCACATTCTATAATTTCATCAAATCGACTGGGGTAAACTCAATTGATCTAGGCTCCTTGATCAACCTTCAAAACTCCATTTTCTACACCTGCATTTCTAGCTTTTGTTTATAAACTAATTTACTTGAAAAACTGAAGACATTTCTTAAGATATTCAGTCCTTCATTGATGCATTGTTGGTGGAGTTGTGAACGAATCCAACCATTCTGGAGAGTAGTTTGGAACTATGCTCAAAAAGTTATCAAACTGTGCATACCCTTTGATCCAGCAGTGTTACTACTGGGCTTATATCCCAAAGAGATACTAAAGAAAGGAAAGGGACCTGTATGTGCACAAATGTTTGTGACAGCCCTTTTTGTAGTGGCTAGAAACTAGAAACTGAGTGGATGCCCATCAGTTGGAGAATGGCTGAATAAATTGTGGTATATGAATATTATGGAATATTATTGTTCTGTAAGAAATGACCAACAGGATGATTTCAGAAAGGCCTGGAGAGACTTACACGAACTGATGCTGAGTGAAATGAGGAGGACCAGGAGATCATTATATACTTCAACAACAATACTATATGATGACCAGTTCTGATGGACCTGGCCATCCTCAGCAAGGAGATCAACCAAATCATTTCCAATGGAGCAATAATGAACTGAACCAGCTACGCCCAGAGAAAGAACTCTGGGTGATGACTAAAAACCATTACATTGAATTCCCAATCCCTATATTTATGCCCACCTGCATTTTTTATTTCCTTCACAAGCTAATTGTACAATATTTCAGAGTCTGAGTCTTTTTGTATAGCAAAATAACGGTTTGGTCATGTATGTGTATCTAATTTATATTTTAATATATTTAACATCTACTAGTCATCCTGCCATCTGGGGGAAGGGGTGGGGGGTAAGAGGTGAAAAATTGGAACAAGAGGTTTGGCAATTGTTAATTCTGTAAAGTTACCCATACATATAACCTGTAAATAAAAGGCTATTAAATAAATAAATAAATAAAAAGATATTCAGTCTTATATTCAAAATCAGTATTTTATAATGCTTTGAAGATGATATGATGTGTAAAACATTTGCTTAAAACATAAATAGTCAGGTTTATCACTGATTCCATTCCATTTTCTGGTCTTAGTCAAATATCTAAATTTAACTCTATAGTAATACTTCTAAATTTGTTGCTTCCTTCTCTCCTTATGGGGTAGCCTATTCCATTTCTGAAGAGTTCTTAACATATAGCCTACATCTGACCTTTTACATTTTTCACTTATTACTATGTCTGTCTTTTGGGGCCAAACAGAATTTAAGGCTAGAACCTCTCCAACAAGATCAGTCCTCAAATAGTAGAAGGAAAGCATCAGTATTCACCAGATGCTAATCCCACATATACAAAGAATCTCCATATGACAGTATCTGAAAGGTAGAACCTGAATTCTGCTCATAAAAGTGACTTCCCATTTAGGTAAAATGATGTAGTAGGATATGCTGCTTAAATTCAATGCAAAGCCAAGCTGCCAGATGTGGTATTATTTTGATCAAATTTCCACAGAGCAAAGATTTAAAAAAAAAAAAAAAAAAAAAAGACAAAAAGCACAAGCACCACAAAGTAGATATGTGGATCCACCCAAAGGCAAATATATTAATTCGTTTTAGTCATCTGTGTACCATTCTGAATGTTTTTAAATAAAATCTGAAAAGAAAAATGTTATTATTCATTTGAGTACCCAATTATAGCTTCCACTGAATACACAAGCCAAATACACTGCTATTTGAGTAGGGGAGGGTGTTATAAAAACAACACTTGACAAACTGACAGAAATATGTTACCTCCTGCAGAGTGATAGTGCTGTTGAAACAAATCAGGTTTATTCTTGTTTTTATTAGTGTTTAATCATTTACAGAACATATTTCATTTGCAATGAAAATACTTGTTCATCAAGTTGAAAGATGTATGATAATTGCTTTTCAAGCGTTTTGTATTAACTGGATCAAAGCATGGGATAGAAAAGGGACTGAGGAAATTCAACAATTACTCCAAAAACTTTGGTGCCACCACTGATTTCTCAAATGCTGGAGGAAAAGAGCATTTTAAAAGAGAACAGCTGAGTTTGCATTTTCACATTTAGTTAATAATGATTAATTAAATATTTGAACATAATATAAAAGTAAACCAAAGCTTTCACTTGTAATTTTTTTCAACCAAGAAAACTTCTGCTGGGGGCATTTATTTTACAAAGCTTATGTTAATGTTTAATTTGGTTGTATTTTAAATGTACATGATGACTCCTACAGATTCTTTTCATCATTGCTACTACCCACTCCTGGGTACAACCACTAAATTTTAGTATCAACCTCATAAAAACCAAGGCAGTGGGTTTCCTTTTTCCAGAAGTTCCACAGAGATCTCTTGTGCTTAGAGAGAAGGTGATCAATTCCTGCAATAATTCACACTTGTATTAAACATTTAGCTTACTGGATTATGCAACAGTTTGGTGTTGAGTTTTTTTTTTTTTTTTTCCTTACAAAGGTAAGTTATACATTCACCAAAGTTTTAGGACTTAAAATTTAAAATAAAAACACATAATTATGAATGTGAAATAACTATACATTTTTTATCTGAAGCAAACATTATAAAAACACTTCAAAATTACCAAATTTAGCATTAATCCTTGGTATTAAAAGAATCATTTCATTTTATGTATTCAGTTTCAATGAAAAAATATCCAAAATTGGTAGATTTCTCTCTCCTCCCAAACCCCACCTCCTCCCCCAAAAATCTGACTGATCAAGCAGAATTGTTCTCACCTTCATAAGCAAGGAAGTAGGTGGTGTTTAAAGTGATAAAAAGAGTCTCAAGTATTTGCAAGATTTTTTCTATTTCACAACAAAAGGAAGAATTTGCCCCATTTAACATTAGGAAAATGGCACATTAATGCATCTAATAGAGCCTTATATAGAAAAGTCTCCTGAGCTCCTATAATGAAATGAGGTTCAGACTGACCAGGAGTATAGCAGTGGCATTTCTCCCAGCCATCTATTCTGCCCTGGCATATTATATATTAATCATTCAACAAACCACAAACATGTATTAAGCTCTACAATGTTTTAGGCATTAGGGAAATAAACAGAAAAGGTCCTGCAATTAGTTGAAGAATTACTGAAAAGGCATGGGTATGTTGCTAAATAGAATGAGCCTATCTTTAGCCAAAATCTAAGGGAAGAGATACTAGCTTCCATCAGGCTTCCTTTCCATCAGAGAGTATATGAAAGGAAGGAAAAATTCCTGGGAGAAACACATAAAAGTGGAAAAAGTTAATTACCAACATGATAAAATAAGAATTTATCTCAACAGCTTTCAAATGACATCCAACCAAAATGGAAAGTTCTCTCAATTAATTCTAATGATGTGTTCTGCCCCTTTCCTCTGAGTCCTACTAAGCCATATTGAGTCATGGGATAGGTTTTTTAAAAAATAATAACTTTATTTTTCAAAATACATGTAAAGATGATTTTCAAAATTTACCCTTGCAAAAACCTTGTATTCCATATTTTTCTTCCTCCCTTCCCACCTTCTTCTTCCTCTGTAGAGGGCCAGAACTCTAGAAAAGTATACTTGAAACAAGGATACTAACAGCAAGTGTTAACTCAGTATGATTGACGAGATAATGGTTCTCTAGTTCACATACATTGTGCAATATGTAATGGTTCTACAGTTGGTACATGCTCAGTATGCTGTAGTGATGCAATTGTATTAAGGTATATAAGGGCTGAGAGGACTTGAAATAAGCAGACTTGAGGCAGACTCGAGCGAGTGTGTGCTTGAGCTCAGACAGAGGAGACACAGAAGAGGACTCAGACACAGAGGAGACAAAGAAGAGACCCAGAAGACGGAGACAGAAACAGAGATCCTCCAGAGAGCTAGTCCAGATATTACATTCCCCTAGACAGCAAGTAACCCAATATACGTTAAACATGTGCAGTTCTTTCATACATATTTCCACATTTATCATGTTGCACAAGAAAAATTAAATCAAAAAGGAAAAAAGTAAAAGAGAAAAAAAAACAAGTAGCAAATAAATAACAACAAAGGTGGAAATACTATATTGTGCTACATATTCAGTCCCTATAATCTTCTTTCTGGATGCAAATGGCTCCCTCCATCACAAGTCTATGGAAATTGGCCTGAATCATTACATTGTTGAAAGGAGACATATCCATCAGAACTGATCCATCATATAATCTTCTTGCTGTGTACAATGTTTTCTTGGTTCTACTCACTTCACTCAGCATCAGTTCATGTAAGTGTCAATAGTCCTCTCTAAAATCATCCTGCTAATCGTTTCTCACATTCCATTTTATTCATATATTATAACTTATTGAACCATTCCCTAACAAGGAATTTCCAATTCCTTGACACCACAAAAATGGCTGCTACAAACATTTTTGCACATGTGGGTTCTTTTCCATGGGATAGAATTCAATGGAATTAAAAATATAAAAACGTATTATATGAGTCTTCCAAAAGTACAAAAATTTGTGTTATATACAATTAGATCTGGGTGACAAAGCAGGGCTTTAAGGATGATTAACTAAGCTAAAAGAGTCAAAGATCGAAATTATGGGCAGCATTCTGAGGGCTACTGATGCCTATGCCTCCCCCATCAGATTAAAATCTTATTGAGAAATATTCCACAAAATCCCCAGGACCAGATGGATTTACATGTGAATTCTACCAAAAATTTAAAGAACAATTAGCCCCAATGCTATATAAACTATTTGAAAAAAATAGGGAATGAAGGAGTCCTACCTAATTTCTTTTAAGACACACACATGGTACTGATACCTAAACCAGGTAGGTTGAAAACAGAGAAAGACCAATCTTCCTAAAGACTATTGATGCTAAAATCTTAAATAAGATATTAGCAAAAAGACTACAGAAAATCATCCCCAGGATAATATACCATGATCAAGTAGGATTTATACCAGGAATGCAGGGCTGGTTCAATATTGGGAAAACTATTAGTATAATTGAACACATTAATAACCAAGTTAACAAAAACCATATGATCATCTCAATAAATGCAGAAAAAGCATTTGATAAAATCCAACACCCATTCCTATTAAAAACACTTGAAAGTATAGGAATAAATGGACTTTTCCTTAAAACCATCAGTAGCATCTATTTAAAACCATCAGTATCATATGTAATGGGGATAAACTGGAACCATTCCCAGTAAGATCAGGAGTGAAACAAGATTGCCCACTGTCACTATTACTATTCAGCATTGTGTTAGAAATGCTAGCTTTGGCAATAAGAGTTGAGAAAGAGATTAAAAGAATTAGAGTAGGCAATGAGGAAATCAAATTATCACTCTCTGGGGATGATATGATGGTATACTTAGAGAACCCCAGAGACTCTACTAAAAAGCTATTAGAAATAATCCACATCTTTAGCAAAGTTGCAGGATACAAAATAAACCCACATAAGTCATCAGCATTCTTATATATCACTTACAAAATCCAACAGTTAGAGTTACAAAGAAAAATTCCATTTAAAGTAACTACTGATAGTATAAAATATTTAGGAATCTATGCCAAGGGAAAATCAGAAACTATTTGAGCAAAACTACAAAACACTTCCACACAAATTAAGTCAGATCTAACCAATTGGAAAAATATTAAATGCTCTTGGATAGGGCGAGCAAATACAATAAAGATGACAATACTACCTAAACTAATCTATTTATTTAGCACTATACCAATCAGACTCCCAAAAAACTATTTTAATGACCTAGAAAAAATAACAAAGTTCATATGGAAAAACAAAAGGTCAAGAATTTCAAGGAAATTAAGGGAAAAAAATCAAATGAAGGTGGCCTAGCTGTACCAGATCTAAAATTATATTATAAAGCACAGTTAACAAAATCATTAGGTATTATTGGCTAAGAAATAGACTAGTTGATCAGTGGAATAGGTTAGGTTCAAAGGACAAAACAGTCAATAACTTCAGTACTCTAATGTTTGACAAACCCAAAGACGCCAGCTTTGGGGATAAGAACTCACTGTTTGACAAAAATTGCTGGAAAAATTGGAAATTAGTATGGCAGAAACTAGACATTGATCCACATTTAACACCATACACCAAGATAAGGTCAAAATGGGTTCATGATCTAGCCATAAAGAATGAGATTATGATTAAATTAGAGGAACACAAGGTAGTTTACCTCTCAGACTTGTAGAGGAGGAAGGAATTTGTGACCAAAGAAGAACTAGAGATCATTATTGATCACAAAATAGAAAATTTTGATTATATCAGATTGAAAAGTTTTTGTACAAACAAAACGAATGCAGACAAGATTAGAAGGGAAGCAATAAACTGGGAAAACATTTTTTCCGTCAAAGGTTCTGATAAAGGCCTCATTTACAAAATATATAATTGACTCTATAAGAAATCAAGCCAATCTCCAATTGATAAATGGTCAAAGGATATGAACAGACGATTCTCAGATGAAGAAATTGAAACTATTTCTAGCCATATGAAAAGATGCTCCAAGAGATTATTAATCAGAAAAATGCAAATTAAGACAACTCTGAGATACTATTACACTCCTGTTAGATTGGCTAGAATGACAGGGAAAGATAATGCGGAATGTTGGAGGGGATGTGGGAAAACTGGGACACTGATCCGTTGTTGGTGGAATTGTGAATACATCCAGCCATTCTGGAAAGCAATTTGGAACTATGCTCAAAAAGTTATCAAATTGTGCATATTCTTTGATCCAGTAAGTGTTACTACTGGGCTTATATCCCAAAGACATTTTAAAGAAGGGAAAGGGACCTGTATGTGCAAGAATGTTTGTGGCACCCCTCTTTATAGTGGCCAGAAACTGGAAACTGAGTGGATGCCCAACAACTGGAAAATGGCTGAATAAATTGTGGTATATGAATGTTATGGAATATTATTGTTCTATAAGAAATGACCAGCAAGATGATTTCAGAAAGGGCTGGAGAGACTTACATGAACTGATACTGAGTGAAATGAGCAGGACCAGGAGATCATTATATAGTTCAACAACAATACTATATAATGATCAATTCTGATGGACGTGGCCCTCTTCAACAATGAGATGAACCAAATCAGTTCCAAAAGAGCAGTAATGAACTGAACCAGCTACACCCAGCGAAAGAACTCGGAGATGACTATGAACCATTGGCATTCCCAATCCCTCTATTTTTTGTCCGCCTGCATTTTTGATTTCCTTCACAGGGTAATTGTACACTATTTCAAAGTCCAATTCTTTTTACAGCAAAATAACTTTTTTGACATATATACATATATTGTATTTAACTTATACTTTAACATATTTAACGTGTATTGGTCAACCTGCCATCTTGGGGAAGGGGTGGGGGAAAGGAGGGGGAAAGTTGGAACAAAAGGTTTTGCACTGTCAGTGCTGAAAAATTACTCATGCATATATCTTGTAAATAAAAAGCTATAATAAAAAAGAAATATTTCACAAAATAAATAAAAATACCATAGAATATAGATAATATTAAGATGCAATTTTCTAAATCAATATACTATGTGGTTCCTTATTATGACTCAATAACCCATTTCTAATTGAGTTTGATACAACTGAGCTAAGTAATTGGATTCTCAGGATAATTATTTAAGTGTTTCAGTATCTTTGGGAAATGTAGGTCTGCCATGAGCATCCAAGAAGTATATGAATGGTCTCACATTTAATCAAGAAATACTAAAAAATATAAAATAAAAGCTATATAGCAAAAAAATCGATAGGTTTTTTGGGGGGAGGGGTTAATCCTTGAAATGAGATACTGAAGCAAATAAAAGATTATCCAACATAAATCTTTATTCAGAAAAAAAATGATCTCTACAGGGTCAAATATGAAATTTAGGGCACTATGAAGTACAACAAAAGTAAATCTGTCTCAAATCATTAATCCATTATTTAAATGGAACAAATTAGTAGAATTGCCACTATATGTGACAAATCTCATTTGAATTCAATCCAATATATGTCCTCTTAAGACTGCAATAGTGCTAAATGGCACTAAGATATAAATTTGAAAAACAACCTTATTCCTATACTCAGAAAAATTATAATCTAATAGGATAAGACATTCAGAACAGTAAATATAATTTCAGGTTAAATGTGATAAAGATAAAAGCACTCAAAATAGTGTGTTCTGAAGAAATTTAAGAAATTTGGACATGTTAGCTATGAGGTACTAGTGACAGATCCTGATAGAAATATCTAACAATTGAGAGAAATTAGGGTTAGAATCATAGATTTGGAAATCGCCTACTTATACGCAAAATAAAACAATCCCATTGAGAAAAAATGCTAAACAACATATGATAAAATTGAAATGGATAGATAGTATAAGTATCTTTCATTTATAGTAAATAAGTGTTTAAAAATTCTAGTGTACTCAAATCAATATGAATTTCTTTAAAGTGACTACTATGTGTCAGTCACTATGTTGAGCAGCTAGGTGGCACAATATAGATAATGCTAGGTTTGGAGCCAGGAAGACTTTAGTTCAAATCAAGCCTCAGATATTTATTAACTCTCTGACACTGGGCAAGTCACTTAATCCTGTTTGTCACAATTTCGTCATCTGTTAAATGAGCCAGAGAAGGAAACGGCAAACCACTCCAGTGTTTCTTCCAAGAAAACTCCAAATGGGGTCACAATGAGTCAGATATGATCTATTAACAACAACAATACATACATAGATTGTACCCAACTAGGCATTAAGGACACAATGACAAAGTGATAGTCCTTACATTTAACAAGTTTATATTTCTTTAAATACAATCCATTCACAGATAAGTAAAAAACATAATATGCCAAAAACTAGCTGGTAATTGAAGTGGGAAGTTACTAACAACCCTGTTATCCAGAAATAAGTTCTTGGAGAAGCAATTCAACTGCACCTTTAAAAGATCTAGGGCTCCCAAGGGGCAGGTGCAATGGGCAGTTCAGCATAGGAAAGAGCTGGTACAAAGATACTGAGGTAGGAGATGGAGAAACAAGCAGCCCAGTTTCACTAAAACACAGAAAACACAAAGGGAAGTAATTTGTGATCAGCCTCAAAAGGTACCCTGATTTAGTATAAGAAGAGAAGTGAGTTTATTAGGAATCTGAGAAGAACGGGAATGTCATGGACAACTACCAAGAGAAGATAGCTATGGCTATGAAAGAGAAGCTTACTCTGGGCAGCCAATGCCTCAGAATCCTAGGGATGAAGAGTAGAACCATAGAGCACTAAACTGTGATGACCAAAGTCCTCCAAGGTTAGATTAATGTTCTTCAATACAAGAAAGGTCAGGGGAATCCAAAATAATAGAGAAGTTATTCCACATAAGCACACACTGGAAAGTAAAAGGTTCAGTGATGTAATATAGCTCGTCAACCCTATTCAAATGTGACAATCTGTGATATAAATCTTTTCATTCATGGTCTCTTTGCAATGAAAGAGATGGCAGAACATTTGTGCAAAGATCAACTAGCAAGTCTCCTAGGAAATACCTTTAACTCCTGAATTAGATCAGAGAATTATAAGTACCATACACATGTGGAAAAACTATTTTGAAATGAATAGAGTAATTATTCACCATGAACCAGGATTTTGGTGGTTGGGTTTTCAGAGTAGCTCTCTATAGTAACCACATTTGCCCTCCAAGTTCTCAAACAAAGAAAAAAACTTCATTCATACATTCTTGTGACAAATAATTGATTTTGATTTCCAGATATTTAATACCACCAGTGATCTGTATGCTTCTAATCAACTAATGCTCTTTACAAATGGAAAGTCTGTTCTCTTCATGCAGAATATTAAGGTACAGTATATTATCCACAAAGCAAACAAGAGCCACAGGAGGTAATACACAATAAATTGTCATGTACCTCATTATAGAATTGACCCTGAGATATTCTGCCTGTATTTTCACTTCTATGGTTGTTTAAATTCTTCTTTTCTATATCTTACATATTTGTCAAATGTATATATATTTTCAATATTTTTCAAAAGCATACACATATGCATGTATATGCATATATGTGTGTGTATATATATTAGTTTTTATATCTTTTGAGAGAAGTTCACAATATACTGTGTCCTTATGTAGATATTTTTTAATATTGGAAAGAAAATGTATACATTCCATTAAGTATTTTAGGTGTCAAAGAGTGTTGACACTGTATTTTCATAAATTACAATACAGAAAATATTTAAAAGGTGGAAAACCCTCCACAAGGAATCATGAAAGCATTGTGGTAATAGCTAATTAAACATGTGATGAGGCAGTTGTACTAAATTTAGATTGATTAAAAATAGAGCTCCTTCTTTTGATTTATCTTTTTGATTCTCTGTTCCTTAGAATAGCTTTCCATTCATTTGTTCAACAAAGATTGAGAAATTCTTAAAATGTATTTAAGATAAAATTTAGTTTTTAAGAATTTTTATTAAATATTAATTTTACTTATTGGGAACCTTAATTAAGGATCTGTTATGTGCCAGGGACTAAGTGCTAAGTATTAGGGACACAAGAAGGGGCAAAAGAGGTCCCTGCCTTCAAAGAGCTTATGACTTAAGAGAGGAGACAACATGTAAATAAATATTTATATAGAAAAAGCTATATGTAGTATAAACAGGAAATAATTAACAGAGGAAAGATATTAGAATTAAGAGGTTTTCTAACTTAGAGTAACCAAGAACTATATTTATTACCCCCTTGATAATAACTTTCTAAGTTTGAACCTACTTTCTCCACAGTCTTTGCATTGTGGGAGAATGTCCCTGACATTTAAGGTGATTGACTTCATCAATTTCCTTGCTATCCTTACTTATTAAATATCCCTTTCTAAGAGCTAAGTCTTGCTAATAATAAGCAAGAATACATAAGATGAAGATTCATTAATTATAATATTAGAAGTCATAATCCTTCAGAGTTGCCTCTAGAACTCTTGGAAAAACAATAGTCAAATTATTTTGGGGGGGCTTGATCTACTAGTATCAACAGAAGTTAAGAAAGAAAGCCCAAAAGGGGTTCAATATCAGTCAGAATTCTCTGTTTCCAATCTAAGTCCTTCCATTTCCTGGCTCACATAATGTTGCCTCATGGCTTTTCCCTTACTTTTCCTATGCCAAAAGTAATTGTGTGACTCTACTAAGATTTTCAAAGCTTTTTTTTAAAACTACCAACAAGAATAGGGCAGGTAGGTAGCAATATTTATAAAGCACTAGGCCTAGAATTAGGAAGGACTGAGTTCAAATATGACCCCAAACACTTACTAGTTATATGACTCTGGGCAACTCACTTAACCCTGTTTACCTCAATTTTCTCACCTATAAAATAAGCTAAAGTAACCTGGTTACTCTAAGTTTGAAGGAAATGGCAAATCACTCCAGTATCTTTGCTAAGAAAACCCTAAAGAGGGTTCTCAAGATTTACACCTGACTAAATAACAACATCAACAACAACAAAAAAAGAAAAATAAGGCGAAAATAAAAAATTATTAAGGCTTAAAAGACTTTGGGAAACTTTTAAGAACTCCTTAAAATTTCACAGTAAAGATAATTCTTGTATGAAAAAGGAACCAAGATTTCTTCTTCACCAGACTACATACTTTTTTTTTCTTGAATGCCCCACCTATCATTCTACACATATCTTAATCCCAGGGGTGGCACTCTTAGGTCCCTTTCTTTTACAAAGTGCCCCTCTACATCCTATCCTCTTTTTTTTTTTTTTTTTTTTACTTAGACTCTCTAGGGAAAAGAAAGAACATATATATGCACTAAAGGGAATCTTTGTATATACAATGATTTGAAGTATAATTTTTAACTGCCCTGAATGGTTCACAGGAAAACCAAGATTTCATCAACCTTATTCTTCATCCATAATAAAAGGATGCAAATCATAAGTGTTAGGGCAAAACTTTTGGTGTGGAAAAGAGAGACCAATTATGGAGGAAGTGGAGAAAATGGTTTATTGTCAAGATCGACATAGTAACTGAGGGAGTCTAGGGAAGACTCTGCTGTGTGGAACCCCTCTAATCCTCACTATTCTGTCCCTGTAGTTCCCATCCTGTATCTCTAACTCTTGATAAGCGAATGAAAGAAGTGAAAGGTAAGGAGACTTAGGAGTGAAGGAAGAAGTAGTCAAAAAAAGCAGGTAAGAGAATAGAACAATTCCTGTTATTACCTAGGTGAATTAGCCATTGACAGGGAATAGATGTATGTGAATTGGAAGTGGGGTGAAAGATCCATTAATGACCATTAATGAGTATAGTAGGAGGTAATATGACTGCTAACATCACTGGAAAAGCCCAACAACTAGAGAAAATAAAATTCACTTGAATTCCATTTTTAATTACTTCAAAGAAAGTTTAACTTAACTTCCATTTTTAAGTAATTCAAAGAAAGTGCATAATGATGGCTAGATGGATAGACAAACAGACAGAATACCCAGTCTGTTAACAAGGTCTTTCACTTTCGCAACATCTCTAAATACATCCCCTTCTCTCCTCTAACATTATCACCACTCTAGTGCAGGCCCTCTCATCACCTTACACTTGAACCATTGTAATAGCCTGATGATGGGTCTGATGTAACTCGTATCCTCTCTAACTTTTTTTTTGGAGGGAGCCGATGTAAACTGTGTCCCCTTTGGGGGAATGCCTGACTCTCAAACCCTGGGAGGAACACACCTTTCCCAGGCAACTACCCTTCAATTGGAAATCTCAGCCTGGGGCATAATCAGCATCTTTTTGAGCATAAACAGCTCAAACTGTTCCCCAGCTCCAGGTCAACACTGGCCCAATATAAGGCCCCAAAATAAGTGGGGGGGGAGAAATCAACCTATTTTTGCAATTGTCCTAACAGGATTCTTTGCCCTCTAAGAAAGCTATATTCTTAGTAAGCTGTCTTCTTAATGCAAATAAATCCCCTTTTGCCACAAACTTTGCTTTTGCAAATTCTTTCTCAAGGGATCTACATCATCAACCAGAAGGAGCTCTTATCCTCAATTCTTGCACCTCATCATTTGGTGGCCTGGTACAGGGATCCACAGGAGACTGGCCCAGGTAAGCCCCTTTTTTGGCTGGTTTTCTATTCTATAGCCAGGATGACCCAAATTCCTGGGGAAATTTGGGTTGTTGGGAGCTCCACACTCAGCAGAATTCTCTGTCTGGAGACACTCAGACTGGAATCCCTGTGTTCTGACAAAAAGTCCCCTTAATCAGGGAACATTTTGTCATCTTTTTCTCTCTCCCTAGAGATGCCTGGAGGATAGAGGAGAATAAGGCGCTACAGAATCGGAGAAATCTAAGACTTGTAGCAAAATGGGACAAACTACCTCTATCCTAAGGATTCTCCCTTAGGATATCAAACAGAGATAAATTTGGTTTGAAAGATCTCAAGACTGAGAAACTCATTTACTTTTGCAATGCTGTCTGGCCTCAATATATTTTGGAGAATCAGGAAAAATAGCCCATTAATGACTCAATTAACTATAGCACTATCCAGCAGCTTGATTTGTTTTGCTGAAGGCAAGGCAAGTGGAATGAAGTTCCCTATGTCCAAGCCTTTATGACCTTGTCTCAAGATCCTAAATTAATACAGCACTGCAGAATGCTGCTAGTAAGATTTACTGCAGGTGAATTGAAGGTAGATAATGACCTTCCAGATGACCTCCTCTTTTCACTCTTTTAGGGGCACAAGATCCTTCCTCTGCTCCTCATTTCAGTCTTTATCAAAAGGCTTGCAAATCCTTTCCAAAACTACCCCTTTATCAAAGATAGGACCTTGGGTCCTACAATACTCAATCCCCCTCACCTCCTTAACTAAATTCTGAGGCCGCCCAGCCCCAACTCTTTAGTTCTTGTCATACAGGGAGTGGGACCCCTCCCTTTCTCCTACTCAGGAGCCTGATTCAGCCACATCTTCTACTCAGGACCCTGATCCAGCCACCCCTTCTAATCTCTACTCCCTGAGGGAAGTAGCAGACTCTCAGGGAGGGACACTAAGAGTACAAGTACCCTTCTCAATGTCAGATCTTTCCCAAATTAAGGAAAGACTGGGCCGGTACTCTGAGGACTCCACAAAGTATACTGAGGGGTTTAAGGCCATTGCCCTCCAATTGGATCTTCCTTGGGGAGATATTAATATCATTATCTCCTCCTGTTGTACTATAGAGGAGGAAAAAATCTGGGATCTGGCCCGAAAGTTTGGGGATGACATGGCTGCTTCCTCTTCTTCTGATAGATACCCCCAGGGGCAGTTGCTGTGCCTGTCTTAGACCCTGGGTGGAACTCCGAGGAGGGGAATAGAGATAGAGAGAAAAGGGATCACCTCTTAACCTGCCTCACTGAAGGCATGAAGAGGGGAATTAAGAAGCAGGTTAATTATGACAGACTTAAGGAGATCACCCAAGGAGCTGAGGAAAATCCTGCCCTCTTTCAGGGCTGCCTTGTAGAGAGGCCCTAAGGTAATACACTACTCTGGACCTCACTTCTCCAGAGGGGACCACTGCCCTCAGCATGCATTTTATTAACCAATCTGCCCCATATATATGGAAGAAGCTGTAGAAGTTACTCTTGGGCCCCCAAACTCTCATGGGCCCAGCTGTTAGAAACAGCTTTTGGAGTCTTTAACAACAGGGACCGAGTTGCAGCAGAGGAGGAAGACCACAGGGCTAGAGCAAGAAATAAAGAGCAGTACTCCGGAAAACACAGGAGTTTATGCTTTTAGGTGTAATGGTCAGGGCCACTGGGTACTCAACTGCCCTAGGAAAAAACTCCCTGGCCCTTGCCCTGAATGCAACAAGGAAGGGCACTGGAAGAGGGACTGCCCAGAAAGGGACAGAGCTGCCAGCTCAAGCCTTGCCCTCTAGTCTCCTCAGGACTGGGAGTGACAGGGCCCCAGGGTTCATCCAGGACCCCCCTTATTCCATCATCACCACCAAACCCAGGGTTACTTTGGATGTGGCAGGTAAGGCAATTGAATTTCTTTTTGATACAGGGCCTCTTTTTCAGTTTTGCTCTGGAACTCTGGTCCCACTCAACCTTCCCCCCATAAGTCAATGGGAATTGAAGGGAAATGTAAGAACTGTTTTGAGACTTTTCTTCTGCCTTGCCAGCTTGGCGACCTATTATTTACACATGGTGAATGGTTTACATATGGGTTGAGCTTTCTTGAAAATTGGGAAAGAAAGGCGGAATATTCTGTGGTGCTTCTCAATGGAACCCTAGAAGCTAAGCCACTGCTTCCTGGGACTTCTGCCCAGAAAACTGAACTCATTGCCCTAACAAGAGCTTTGGAACTAGAGAAGGGAATGAGAGTGAACATCTGTACTGACTCCAACTATGCTTTTCATATTTTGCATGTTCACCAGAAAGAAAGGGGATTTTTGACAGCAAAGAATTCTCCTATTTAATATGCAAGAGAAATTATGCAGCTACTATAAGCTGTCCACAGACCCAGAGAGGTTTGATGTTTTATAAAGGACACCAGAAGGGAGATTCACTTCAAGCCAAGGGAAACAGTGTTGCAGATCAAGCCGCTAAAACTGCTGTCCTTTCACCCCTGACCATGGTATCTTTAATCCTCCAGCTCCCTGATTCTTATACCCCTTCATGTAGCTCACAGGAAAAAACCCTTGCAGAAGAAAGGGGAATACCCTTTCTCCTTCTGACTGACTTCAAACATCCTCAAACCAACTCTTAATCCCAGAGGCAAGTCAATGGAAACTGATTTTTGGTCTTCATCAGGCCACACACTTGAGAAAAAAGGCTCTTCAATCCTTGGTGAAAGGTATTTTTACTGGTCACAAGCTGGGAGAAACTATCAGGCAGGTCTGCCAGGCCTGCCCAATTTGTGCCCTAGTGAATCCTGAAGGAGCTATTAAACTTCCCCCTCTCCTGAAGCCTTCAGAGAAGGGGCACATACCCAGGGGAAGATTGGCAAATAGGCTTTACACATATGCTCCCTTGCAGAAGTTTCAAGTTGCTTCTGGTCTTTGTTGACACCTTTATTAATGGTGTAGAAGCTTTTCCCTGCAGGACTGAGAAAGCTCAGGAGGGATCAAAGTACTTGCTAAAAGAGAACATACCTCGCTTTGGCCTACCTTGCTCCTTACAGAGTGACAATGGCACGGCCTTCACCTCCCAGGTAACCCAAAATGTAGCCAAAGTGCTCAAAATCACCTACCACCTCTGCTCTGCCTGGCCTCCTCAGGCCTCTGGGAAGGTGAAGAAAAAGTGAATCCTCACAAAATTGTGCTTGGAGATCAGAGAGCAATGGGTGAAGAATCTCCCCTTAGGGCTTCTTAAGAGTCTGCATTTCACCTCAGGAGAACATTAAACTGAGCCCCTTTGGAACATAGCATAGTTTACCTCTCAGACTTGTTGTGGAGGAAGAAGAAATTTGTGACCAAAGATGAACTAGAGATCATCATTGATCACAAAATAGAAAATTTTGATTATACCAAATTAAAAAGCCTTTGTACAAACAAAACTAATGCAAACAAAATTAGAAGGGAAACAACAAACTGGGAAAACATTTTCACAGTTAAAGGTTCTAATAAAAGCCTCATTTCCAAAATATAGAGAGAATTGGCTCTAATTTATAAAAAATAAGCCATTCTCCAATTGATAAATAAATGGTCAAAGGATATGAACAGACAATTTTCAGATGATAAAATTGAAACTTATTTCCACTCATATGAAAGTGTTCCAAATCACTATTAATCAGAGAAATGCAAATTAAGGCAACTCTGAGATACTACTACACACCTGTCAGATTGGCTAAGATGACAGGAAAAAATAATGATGAATGTTGGAGGGGATGTGGGAAAACTGGGACACTCTGATGCATTGTTGGTGGAGTTGTGAACAAATCTAACCATTCTGGAGAACAATCTGGAATTATGCCCAAAAAGTTATCAAACTGTGCATCCCCTTTTTGGGGTATATATCCCAAAGTGTTACTATTGGGGCTATATCCCAAAGAGATACTAAAGAAGGGAAAGGGACTGTATGTGCCAAAATGTTTGTGGCAACCCTGTTTGTAGTGGCTAGAAACTGGAAAATGAATGGATATCCATCAATTGGAGAATGGCTAAATAAATTGTGGTATATGAATGTTATGGAATATTATTGTTCTGTAAGAAATGACCAGCAGGATGAATACAGAGAGGCCTGGAGAGACTTACATGAACTGATGCTGAGTGAAATGAGCAGAACCAGATCATTATATACTTCAACAACGATACTGTATGAGGATGTATTCTGATGGAAGTGGATTTCTTCAACAAAGAGATGATCTAATTCAGTTCCAACTGATCAACGATGGACAGAAGCAGCTACACCCACCGAAAGAACACTAGGAAATGAATGCAAACTGTTTGCATTTTTGTTTTTCTTCCTGGGTTATTTTTACTTCTGAATCCAATTCTTCCTGGTAACAAGAGAACTCTTCAGTTCTGCACCCATATATTATATCTAGGATATACTGTGATATATTTAACATGTATAGGACTGCTTGCCATCTGGGGTTAGGGGTGGAGAGAAAGAGGGGAAAAGTTGGAACAGAAGTGAGTGCAAGGGATAATGTTGTAAAAAATTACCCAGGCATGGGTTCTGTCAATAAAAAGTTATAATTATTAAAAAAAAAAAATGAGCCCCTTTGAACTTCTGTATGGGAAGCCTTTTCTCACCTCTGACATTCTTGTAGATCCAAAACAACATTTGGTCACTCAGTTTGTCACACTGCATGGTGCAGTCCAGAAGGCCCTTTCTGAATACGCAAATGATTATTTCCCTAAACCTACAGGAGGGCTCATACTCAACACTATCTTCTCTGTAAATCCCGGAGACGTGGTATACTCGAAATCTTAGAAGCCTCAAGGTGCTGACTCTCTAGGAGTAAAGTGGAAAGGACCATATAAGGTCATTCTGACTACTCCAACATCAGTCAAACTGGAAGGGTCCCACAGCTGGACACATATTTTTAGGATTAAAAATTCTGTTCTCTCTCCTTCAGATATCTCAGAATATTCCTGTAAATCCAAAGAGGACCTGATGTTTCTCTTCTGCAGAACCCCTGAAAACACTCTGGAGAAGGAAGGGTGAAATTGTCTGTGTCCTTCTGTCTCTCACTATAATCTCCTTCCTTCCTTTCTCACTCTACTCCTAATACTCTCTCTCCAGCTTTCTTAGTGTTACTCTGTGAGCCCTCACCAGCGGGGAGATAACTTCCTAGTCAGGCTAGGGAAATATGTGGGTAATGGGAACGTTCTGGATCATTGGGTGTGTCATCAACTCTCCCAAGGCGGCCCACAAATGCGACCTAGTGCATTTTTTGCAAAGATCCCATTCCCATGAGATCATAAATAAATTGGAAGAGCATAGGATAGTTTACCACTCAGACCTGTGGAAGAGGAAGGAATTTATGACCAAAGAAGAACTAGAGATCACTATTGACTACAAAATTGAAAATTTTGATTATATCAAATTGAAAAGTTTTTGTACAAACAAAACTAATGCAGGCAAGATTAGAAGGAAAACAATAAACTGGGAAAATATTTTTACAGTCAAAGGTTCTGATAAAGGCCTCATTTCCAAAATATATAGAGAATTGACTCTAATTTATAAGAAATCAAGCCATTCTCCAATTGATAAATGGTCAAAGGATATGAACAGACAATTTTCAGATGATGAAATTAAAACTATTACTACTCATATGAGTGTTCCAAATCACTATTGATCAGAGAAATGCAAATTAAGACAACTCTGAGATACCACTATACACCTGTCAGATTGGCCAGAATGACAGGGAAAGATAATGCAGAATGTTGGAGGGTATGTGGGAAAACAGGGATACTGATACATTGTTGGTGGAATTGTGAACACATCCAGCCATTCTGGAGAGCAATTTGGAACTATGCCCAAAAAGTTATCAAACTGTACATACCCTTTGATCCAGCAGTGTCTCTATTGGGCTTATATCCCAAAGAGATACTAAAGAAGGGAAAGGGACCTGTATGTGCCAAAATGTTTGTGGCAGCCCTGTTTGTAGTGGCCAGAAACTGGAAAATTAATGGATGCCCTTCAATTGGAGAATGGTTGAGTAAATTGTGGTATATGAATGTTATGGAATATTATTGTTCTGTAAGAAATGACCAGCAGGACGAATACAGAGAGGATTGGCGAGAATTACATGAACTGATGCTGAGTGAAATGAGCAGAACCAGGAAATCATTATATACCTCAACAACAATACTGTATGAAGATGTACTCTGATGGAAGTGGATTTCTTCAACAAAGACAAGATCTAACTTAGTTTCAATTGATCAAGGATAGACAGAAGCAGCTACACCCAAAGAAAGAACACTAGGAAATGAATGTAAACTGCTTGCATTTTTGTTCTTCTTCCCAGGTTATTTATACCTTCTAAATCCAATTCTCCCTGAGCAACAAGAAAACTGTTCAGTTCTGCACACATATATTATATCCAAGATCTACTGTAATCTATTTAACATGTATAGGACTGCTTACCATCTGGGGGAGAGGATGGAGGGAGGGAGGGGAAAAATCAGAACAGAAGTGAGTGCAAGGGATAATGTTGTAAAAAATTACCCTGGCATGGGTTCTGTCAATAAAAAGTTATTAAAAAAAATCCCATTCCCAAATGTGGCCATCTCCACCCTGGATGCCACCCCATTTGTACTAGCTACCCTCCAGGGGAGCTACTCTGACGTGACTACCCCCTGTTTTCTTGCTAGAAAAGATCTCATGTTTACACATTACCACACCACAGGGACAGTAGTTGCCACTGTGGCCCATAATGACTATGTTTATATCCCTGATGTGGGAATGCTGACTTGTACCACCAATACTGTTAGTACAAGTGAATGTGATTCCTCTCAAACCTGCCACAATTTCACCTTGGCAACCTTAACCAGCTGCACAGGTGGTGGGTCAAGGGCTAGATGCATCTATGACTATGGACCACCCCAAAGAATAACTATAGGGTATCCATTCTAAGATTATCCTGGCAAACCTACTTACAATGCTTCTACACCACCTTCTTTGAAACTTCTTCATAACCTTTTGAAAACTAACATTCCAACTAAAAGATTGTCATGTAACTACAATCATCCTTGGGGACAAACAACCAGGAAACTGCTACAGATCTTGACCTCAGGTACCCTCTGTGCACCTAAGGGATATGCTTTTCTCTGTAAATTAAGTTCTCCATTTTACTTCAATATTTCTAAGGGGCCTGTTAAGAGGAATGCCTCTGACTCTCTCCACCTGATGCTTAACCCCTTTTAAACACTATGGTTCTTGAACCCTCGGTCACCTGAGTGCTCCTTTCATTGTATATAATGCCACTGCCTCAGGCACTGCCACCACCCTTTCAAGGAGAAAGACGGGGATTTTGGGAAAATGCTTTTTGGTATTTAAAGAAAGGCACAGCAATGCTAGTTCCCTGCATGGGATACTTAGAACATGAGAACATCCTTTCCAACCTGACTGCTACAATCAACCAGCTGACCAACGAAACTGCACACTCTCTCTGGGAGATCCAAGACTCTTTGGACTCTCTTGCTAACATGATTTTAGATAACCAAATGGGCTTTGGATTATCTCTTCCCTCAAGCAGAGATGTCTGTGCATTACTCAATACCTTTTGCTGTATGTACATCAATAACTCAGGGAAGATTGAACTTCATACTGAGAGAATCTTAGAGAAAGCTGGCTGGATGCAAGACATTCATAGAAAACTCCTCTCCCCTCCCCGCCAATTGTTCCACTGGGTGGAGTTCCTGGCTATGGTCTCTACTAACACCTATACTAACTCCACCTCTAATTATTATCTTTTTACTCATATTTGGCCCCTGCATTTTTAATCTGTTCATGAAATTTGTTTCCTCTAGGCTTCAAGCTATGAATTTTCAACTGTCTAAAAATCATGGGATAACTGACTTGGACACGGAACATCCCTTAGAGGCTGTTGCTGCTGGTCTTCAGGTCTCACACTTTCCTTCCTGGTCTGAACCCTCCGTGAACATAGGGACAACTCTATGACCATTGTCAGCTTGAAGCAACTACAAAAGATGAGACCTTCATCCCATTACCCCAAATGAATTTGGGGAGACTGCTTGGGGGGAAATGATGTAAATTGTGTCCCCTTTAACCTTTGGGGGTGTGGATGTAAACTATGCCCCCTTGGGGGATAATTCCTGTCTCCCAAACCCTGGGAGGGGCACACCTTTCCCAGACAATTCCCATTCAACTGGAAATCTCAGCCTGGGGCATAGGCAATATTCTTTTGAGTGGCTCAAACTGCGTCCCCCCCCCCAACTTCAGGCCAACACTGGCCTGATATAAGCCGAGGGGGTTGTCAACTTATCTACAAAATCATCTTAACAGGATTCTTTGCCCACTAAGAAAATTGTCTTCTTAGCAAGCTGTCTTCTTAGTGCAAATAAATCCCCTTTTGCCACAAACTTCGGGTTTGCGAATTCTTTCTCAAGGAGTCTGCGATATCGACCAGAGGGGATCTCTTATTCTCAATTCTTGCACCTCATCAGGTCCACCTGACTCAAATTTCTTCTCCACTCCAATCTATGCTCAATTCAGCTGCCAAAATGATTTTCCTAAAATTCAAGTGTAATTGTATCATTCCTCTAATCAATAAACTCCAGTGGCTTCCTATTGCCTACAGGAACAATACAAACTTTTCAGGTTTGGCCTTCAGAATTCTTCATAATCTACTCCTCTCTTACTTTTCCAGGTTTCTTATACCGTAATTCAGGCATAAATTCTTCAATCTAATAACACTAGCCTCTGGCTGTTTTACAAAAAAAAGATCTTCCATGTCTCACATCCAGGCATTCTCTCTGACTGTATTTCATATTTGGAATATTCTTCCTCCTTCACTCCCAACTTCTATACTCTGTTGCTTCCTTTAAGTTTCAACTAAAATCCTACCTCCCCAACCCCTCTTAATTCCAATATCTTCCCTCTCTTAAATTATTTCTATTTATCCCATATATAGTTTGCTGTGCATATATTTGTTTGTTTGATTTCTCCCCCCAAAAAATTGTAAGGTCCTTGAAGGCAGGAGCTATCTTTTAATCCTTAGCACTTAGTATAGTGCCTGTCATATAATAAGTGCTTAATAAATGTTTATTTGTTAAAAGACAGGCAGACAGATAGATAGAAAGAGATGATAGATGGATGGATAAGACAGATGGATAGATGGGGACAGAGTGAGAGAGATAGATTTTTAAAAAAAGAAACTGATCTACTATTTTTTCTCAAATAATTGTAAATCTATAGTAAAAACAACTGTAGATACCTTGATTGAACAAGTATCTGGCCTGGTCCACTTAATCTATGTTAAGATTAAATATCAATACTGTGTCCTTCATTCAACTCAAATGTTGGTATATATGAGCCAGATGGAAACTTTTGGAAAGTATTATTAAACGTATTCATTTAACAAATATTTATTAAGTACCTACGATGTGCAAAAGCCCTAGAATTGTTTCCTAGATTAAAGTGTTTACAATTATTAAAAGTATAATTGATAACAGTTTACTATAAGGGACAGAGAACCTATCTCAGGCAAGAAGACCCAAGTTCATGTCCTACCTCTGATACAGATTGACTGTGTGACTCTGGGAGAATCATTTATTTTTTCTCTCTGTCCCAGGCAACTCTATAAATGGCAGAGTTGTGGCTGATCTGCATTTAGAGAGGGAGATGTTTTATATCAATAAAATCACAGATCCGGTCCAGAAAGAAAAATTACAACAATATAGCTATAAAATCTGATTAATATAATCAGCAAAATCAAATATATTTAAATTTTAAAACTGCTTTTTGCTTCCAATAGAATGAAATAACAATTTTATACCCACAAAAGCTGTCAAATATAACTATAATATATTTCAATGTTGGTGCATTTTTATTTTACTTTCTAACTCTTGCCTTCCAACAACAATAAAAAAGCATTGGGAATCATGACTTAAATTCAAAAAAGAAACATTCATAAGGAAAAGGAAAGTATGCAAATAAAGTTTAAACACCACAAGAGCAAATCTACCAAAATGAAACCAGACTTTAAAAATAGATATACAAGCTAAATGTCTCATTGGAAAAGTAAATATTAGTGAATATGTTACTTGAATTATAGATGTGTATATTTAAACCCTGGTAACACTGAATATACCACAGAATGTCCACTGGTTATTCTCCACTCCACCCCCAGGTCTTCACCAAAAAAAAAATTACAAACATTATCCTAAGAAAAGAAAGACTGGCCCATATCTTATTAGGTCTGTGAGTTTGTCATTTCTTCCATACTGTTTTGTGCTACCACTATCTAAAGCAAATTAATGGTATCAGCATTCTGGGCTCACTGTATGGAAAATGTCAGTCATTCTCAGACTGTATTTTGAAGTCATTTCAGCAGGACCTACACAAGACAAAATGTTCCTTCTCTTCTATACCATCTGTCCATATAGAGAATGAATTAATAAGAAATAACAAAAGAGACTAGGCTAAGTGAAACTCAGTCATGAGGTTTTTGTCTGTAAACAGTCACCCCTATAAGTAAAAGTCTGAAACTACACTGGATAATAAGGTAAAAGCTTGTTCATATTGTAGGAAAATCCCAAATAAGGGTTTTTCCTTGCACAAATTTTGGTTTACCATCATGAGGCCATTTCTAACTTTCTTATGTAGACTAACAAAGCTGATCTATGAACTAAGCTAATCATCAATTTGAGGAATTCCTAAGGAAACTCTTTGTGGTCATATCAGTTATAAAAGGATGTTGGGAAATATAGTAAAGTGTGTTATTTACAAGAGGCTTCCATTATTTGTTATATCCTATTCCACCAGTAACTCTGATACCAAGAATCTCAGACATCCCAATTATAGTAGGAGTGGAGATAAGCCCTCTACTCTCCGTGAGAGATTCTGGTTTGACCATAACTTCAACAAAGGCAGAAATTACTCAATGCTGAGTATTCTAGGACCTGAGATTTCCACAGTGCCTTGCATCTGTCATGGGAATTGTATCCAGCAGGGGACAAGAAATGGGAAGAGGGATAATGGCTATGGGGAACAGTTTTGTGGAGCCAGCCACAGAGAATTAGTAGTAGGGAGTAGCTGCAAGTGCTAGAAGAACAGAGTTGCCAAGACTTCTGTAATCATTTGGTTGCTGTGCCAAAAGTCCCAGTATCCTCTAGCCTATCATATAATGCCAGAAAGCCTAGAGTTTCCTAGAGTCAGAGTAAATTTTTCTTGCATCTTTCCACAAGTGCTTCTAGTATCCCTTCTCCTGATGTGTTAGGGACATGGGAGCCAAGAACAGCACTCCCCAGAAGAAATGCGTGTGGGTGGCAACCATTTAGAAATGGGCACCAAAAATTTAATACTTCATTCAAGTCCCTGTTATGGCCTTGTCATAATGCCTCCATAAATGCCTTTGCTTTGAATTCATGGTCTCCTGGTTTAGTCTGGTAAATGAGCATTGGTAGAGGTTAATGAACGAGGGATTTTGAAAGATTACTATCCCAATAGTGTTATAAATCTATAGGTAGATATATAGGTACCTAGGAAGGGGGCCATGAGGAGCTCTAAATGTTACATAAATAATAATCATAATAATTCACATTCTATGACAGTTTACAAAACACCTTATTCACAATAATCTGTGTGATTTGTAATATAATACAATTATTATTATGCCCAATGTATAGATGAGTAAATAGGCTCAGTATCTTGTTCAGTCACAGAGTTAGGAAATGTCAGACCTGAGACTCTCAAGTCCAAATATGAATTTTAATACATTGCTCCTTCTATTACATCACACTGACTCTCAGAGAAAAACATACCAAAAGATCTTCCACTAAAATTCTATTCTAACCCCTCATTTTGGCAAAAGGATTATAAGTCATCCAAGGCTATGGAAAGGAAACACATATACTGGCAATCCTTGCCAAAGTGGAAAGGCTATAAGTCCAGACCAGTCACAGACTAAGTATCTTTCATCTTAGAACAAGATGAATCAAAAGTGCAAAGGGATTCATCACCATTGGATCAGTCGAGTTTTTTGGCCATAACAACTCATGAAGGCTATCTAATAAGATATAAAGGAATTGTGATTTGTAATAACAAAAGAAGTAACCACATCAATAAAATCACATATTGTTTTCAAGTAAAAAAGAACAGGCCAGTAGGAGGGAACCCTTTCCCCTCCTCATGCCTTTATCTGTATCCTGTTGCTCAGGGTACTTTATTTTTGAAGGGTAGGTCTTGAGCGCCAAATTATATAAAAGCTATGAACAGAAGGCTCAACTAGCATTCAATTGAGGCAGCTGTGAAATTTGTGTCAGCAGTTTGGCCTCTGCTACTATGCTGAATGAAACGGAGCATTAGGTAATGGGGAACTGATTAAACCAAAACCCAAACCCATGCAATTCACATATTATAACAGTGCTTTTGACTAGCACAAAACCAAAATCATTTTGATGATTAGTCAAGGCTAAGAAATATACAACTCTTAAGTGAAAAAAATCAACAATTCAGTGCTGATACTCCATATCTTACTATAGAGTTTCTGATTGGTTACATATATATGGTATAAGCTCCATTTTACCATTCATTTGGAAACATTAAGAAAACTTCAACAATTTGGAAGTTGAGCTTCCTGAATTGTAAAATGAGGAAGCTGGACTAAACAGTAACCTTGATTCTATGATATAAAGTTATACTTAGAATATATCAAACTTCAAATATTTTAAAATCTTAATGCCTTTAACCTTTATCTGGAAGGTTAGAATTGTATATACACAATCCATAAAACATTAGACTGAAAATATGTTTCCATTTACTTATAACATAATGCATAGCAATATATCAAGAATGTATCAAGTACTATATGGGCTGTTCTAGAAACTGGTTAATACAGTTTAGATAAGAGATGTTCCTTGCCTTTATTACAACTTACAGTCTAGTTGGGCTATAAGACACCAACACAGATAACTATTACATATTATACATAAAAGTACATGATAAGTACACCTGGAAAATTATACAATAAAGTGCCATATAAAGTTTGAGGAAGAAGTGTTATCATCGAGGGGAAATATGAAGGGATTCACAGAAGAGATAGCATTTGAGTAGGACTTTAACATATAAGGAGGATTCTAATCAATAAAGATGGGAAGAAAAGGCATTCTAAGCATAGAGAACAGCTAGGTGAAGACAAAAAAGAAAAAAGAGCACTGAATATTTTTCAAGGGTAGAGAATTACAGTTTCACTGAGACATGGAGTGTGTAGAGGAAGGTGATAAAAAAGAGGAAAGGAAAAAAAGATATGTTACCAGATTGTGAAATCCTAATTTCTGCCTAAATACCAGGCAGAGGTATCTGCATTTTTGATGTTTTATAGCAGTAAAGCAGACTTTTGAGCAAAAGGGTAAGATAATCAAATCATAAGCAAAATTATTATGACAAGAATTTTAAGGACATATTGGAAAAGAAAAGAGGGGGAAAATACAAGACTTTGAAAAATTACTTATAGGATAATACTGCAATAATTTAGGCACATGATACTAAAGGTCATGGGGATGCCAATGATGGTATTAGAAAATAGGCAACAGATTACTGATCATGCAGGTATGGAATTTAGAAGGATAGTCGCAAATAGATATTGTGGTCTTCTTCATAGATTACTAAAGGAAATAGGGAAGAGGAAGGAAAAGAGAATGAAAGGAGAGGGGGGAATAGGCAAAAAAAAAAAAAAAAAAAAAAAGGAAGATTTTTTGGGAATACTATATTAAGGAATCAGAAAGAGAATGAGATGATATAGTCAGGAAGAGCAATGGTGAGTTCCAAATAATGTGTTAGGGGTTTAGGCACCAACTGTTGGGGTTCAGTCATATGAAGAAATCACAATGGCCATTTTCTGGCAAAAGGTAGGTTTATTTAGCATAAGAGGCTACAAACAAAATAAAGAGATACAATAGACACCAAGAATGATGAAATATGAAATAAAATTGGAAAAGCACATAGTAAGGAAGTGACTCTTTCCACACACTGTCAATGCTTTAAAATCAAAAAACCAAGAACCAAACCCCCCCTTTTTTTTTGATCGTTGAACCCTCCCCCAAGATATTTTGGAGTTTACTGGTTTTCTTAAATCCAAATCACTCCAATACTCATAGATTAGCCAACAATAGTCCCTGGTCAAGGCCCAACTGGTCATTATTTGGTCCTGACTGATTAAGAAGTAAAATTAAAGAGCAATCATGCCTACGTGCCACAAATACTTTCTATTAAGAGCACAACTGGAAAACACTGGCCATGCTGAATATCAAGACTTTCTGTCTCTCTGTCTCTCTCTCTTTGTGTGTCTCTCTCTCTCTCTCTCTCTCTCTCTCCTTCTCTCTCTCTCTCTCTTTCTTCTCTCTCTCCCTCACTTTCTCTCTCTCTCTCTCTGTCTCAGTTTTGGTGCCTTTCTCTCACACACATGCACACACAAAGACCTAACAACTTTTAACCGAATCAGACGTCTGCATATACTAAGATCATTAAAAGTCAAACTCAGCATCAATTCAATTCCATTCTATTCAACAAACATTCACTAAGCACCTTCTTTGTAGAAATCACCACATCAAGCTAGGGATAAAAACAACAATGAAAACAAAACAGGTTTTGCCCTCAAGGAGTGTATATTTTACTGATAGAATAATACACAAATATTAAATTAAAAGAAAAAGTGAAGATGAGAAGACACAGCTTGAAAATTCAATGACTTTCATTCAATTAATTTGTATGGATCCTAAAAAAAAAAATAAGAAATAAAATAAAAAGAAAAGAAATCACAGACATTTATTTTGATTATCATTTTCTGCAAAGGAATATGACAAGAGAGTCCACAAACCTGCTTAAACTAGTGAGCACTGACTTCTATGCCAAATTAAAAAAAGCATGGCAGTCAAGGATAATATTTTGTTTAGAATACAAAAATCTGTAAAACACTGCAGAGGACAAACAATGGTTATCTGCAAGATTACTCATAGAACAGTAAAACAAAAACAGAGCTGAGAACAATATTGCAAAATATTTGGCATGAAACTAATCTAAGCTTTATCATCCCATTGATGTGAAACCTTAACAAGCTTATAAGGAATTGATAAGGGGAGCCCTATTCCTATTTATGAATCACAATCAAGTCAATTCTACTAGACTGTCCTGTTTGCATAGAATGATATGAAGTCAGAGTCCATTGTTAATCCATACATCCCTCTAAAACTGTCTTGATTAGCATATTTGAAATAGCCTTGATGGGAAAAGTTTCCCCAAACTGTTTTTAAGACAGTCTCAACATCTCAATACACAATCTTGTCTCTTTCCTAATCTGCTTTTATTTCCCTCTTCTTTCTATAAGACCTTAAAAGTTGTGTCCTCCCTAAAGCCAGCAAGTCATTTTTTAGCCCATGTAAATAAATGACAAATCTGTTATCTATGATGGATATCTTATCATGGTTATCCCATATTACTAACTAGTGATAACTGCTATGGTCTGTCAAATCTGCTTCATATTTCTCTCATATCACCACTTCTGGTGCCTTATTTTCATATCATCATAACATTGGAATTATTCCACCGTAGATAAAACTAGTAAGAGGTCAAAAAAAATAGGCAAAAAAAAATAGAATAGCCATGTGTAGAATTAACTGAGTAATTAATTGTCATGGTAATATATATGCCTTTAATTGTGACAATGATATGCCACAGTTCTCTTTTATAGTCCTGATTCAGTTTCCCTAATTATCTTGACTCAGTCTCCCTAAATTGTCCTTGCCTTGGTTTCTAATTGTTCTGCTCAATCCTGCAAAACCATCCCTCCCTCTTAATCATCAGAATATTTGATAAGGATAAAAGAGCTTATATTTTAGAATATCAGAATGCCTCTCCCTATCTCAAGCTATCAGAATATCAGATACCATCTTATCAAGATGCTTCTCCCCATCTCCAGGGTGCCTCCCCTCATCTCTGGTGGCTCATCCTACCTTATCAGCATCTGTTCCCACTTTCAGCACCCTGACTCCGCCCCTGCCTCAGTCTACTCCCTGTGTCTGAGACACGTGTATATATGTTATTGAGAACTCACATTATTTGCTGGATTCTTGGAGACGATAGTTTCATTCGGCCCTGGGACTAAACCATGGATCCATTTGATTCCAGTAAGTCTCTTCCTTTCAAATAAATATTAAATACTCTCTAATCTCTATCCTGCCTCAGTTTCTCCAGCATTACAACAAGACAGTATAATAACAATTATAGCTGTAACTAAAAAAATTTGCAGATGTTTGTCCTCCTATTTCCCACCACCTCTCAATTAACATTTAAGTACCTTTTTTTTTATTCTCTTATTTCTGGGTTAGATTTCTATGCTTAGAATGTAAACCTGGACAACAATGGGAGAAAAGGCCAGGCTGCGGGTGTGGGGGGCTTCGAAGGCTTCTGTGTTCAGGCTATTTATTTAACCTTGTGTTTTTTACTTTACACTCCTTTTCCTGACAAACACCTTGTCAGATGGGAGATGCCTTTTCTCTCGTGATTGTAATAAACCTCTTTTATCTTTTTCTTACTTTTGTGGTTGATACTGTCCCAGACAGTGATATCCATATTTTTCCAACAACTTAGTTTCATTACTAGCAATGAAACCACCATATTTAGATTCTTAACACTTCCATGTCCAATGCTCTATTTAGGAAATAGAAATGACACTTTAAAAGATAAAAACAGTTCTGGGTCTGTATTCCAAAAAGATCATAAAAAAGGAGAAAGGAGCCACATATGTAAAAATGTTTGCTGTGAACTGATTCAACCATTCTGGAGAGCAATTTGGAACTATGCCCAAAGGTCTATTAAACTGTGCATACCCTTTGATCCAACAATGTGTCTACTGGATCTGCATCCCAAAGAGATCATAAAAAAGGGAAAAGGAGTCACATGTGCAAAAATGTTTATAACAGTCCTTTTTGTAGAATTTAACTTATACTGGATTACTTGCTGTCTAGAGGGAGGCAAGGAAGAAAGTATGGAAAACAAGGGTTTGCAAGGATTAATGTCAAAAATTATCTTTGCATGTATTTTGAAAAATAAAAAGCTATTATTAAAAAAAGATGAAAATAGGAATGATGTGGGAAAGATTCCTATCTTTGATTCCCAAACCCCTCTAGTGAATGTAATTACCTTTTGACACTCAAATCCTGGTCCCTTTGAATTCCAGTAGAAGATCCCGACCTGTCGACCTGTCCCAGCCCCACCGGGATCTGAGCCAACTTTGGGGCTATACCCAAAAGCCCTCAAGCTAAATCTCCCATTATAAAAGGGAGATGCTGGGACCCCCTCTTTGCAGAGATTCCAAACATGCTAGCCATGTGAGGACCCTCTGTCCACTGGACCCTCTGTCCGGTGCCCTCCTTATCTCTATCTTCACCTATCTCCTTACTTTCAAATTCAATAATAAGTCTTTTATCAATCTAGCTCTCGGGCCAATAATGCTTTTATTGGGGACTCGGCTGCTACTAGACCTCATTTACCGCCGTATCCTTGTGCCAAATCCAAGGGGGTTGCAGGGGAGCTCCGTTTGACTCTCTGTACCCCAAACCTGCCACTAGACCTCAACTAAACCCTAATTTCATTTAGGTACCCCAAATCTAGTCCTCAACAGGAAGAATAGCTGAACCAAATCAAATACACAGAGAAAACCACAATACAACCTTGAAAGCATTGAGGAACTATTTTCCAAGATATATGAGGGAAAGGAAAACACTAGAGGAGTAGAAAAGATAACAGGGAGTATTGTAATGCTGGAGAAACTGAGGCAAGATGGAGATTAGACAGTTTTTAATATTTTATTTGAAAGGGAGAGATTTACTGGGACTAAATGGATCCATGGTTTGGTGCCAGGGCTGAATCTCTCTAAGAATCTAGCAAATGATGTGAGTTCTCAATGGCATATATACACATGGCTCAGATATAGGGGTAGACCAATGCAGGAGCGGAGTCAGGGTTATGAGAGTGGGAACACGGGACTAACAACCTGGTTCTGACAGGGTCAGAGGAGGCATGGGGGACATCTGATAAATTGGGATTACAGAATGGGAAGAGGCACCCAACATTCTGATAAGTTGGAATGGAGAAAAGCACCCAAAATTCTGATGATGTCTAAGATCGAAAGTCTTTCTCCTTATCTGGATTATCACAATTAAGAGTGAGGAATGGTGTTGCAGAACAATTAGGAAATGAGGCAGAACAATTCAAGGAAACCAAGGCAGGACAATTAGGGAAACTGAGTCAGGACAATTAGGGAAACTAAGTCAGGACAATAAAAGAGAACTGTGGCACAACAGTATTACTAAACAAAAAAGGAGACCACAAAGGCATCAATAATTACCAAGCACACTGGTGTGTGTGTGCATGAGTGTCTATGTGTGTGTGTGTGCATGTGGGTCTATGTATATGTTCATCTTGATGAAAATGACCTACATTTAGATATATTGAGGGTATCTTTGATGAAAATATAAGGAAATAGAGGCAGATTCATTTTCTCTAATTTCACATCTTTCTAGTAACAAAATTGAATGGAAAATAGAGATATAAAATCCTGAATTTATTGTTCATTGATTATTTAAAAAAAAAAGAAAAAAGGATTTGATTTTGTTAGAGCAACGGAACTTTAAGCCTCTCTTCCATCAAAAAATCTTTCATGCAAATATTAAGATCACAGAATATTTCTATGATAAATACAATACTCTGATTATTCACATCAAGTAAGATATAAAATAGGGTGCCAGGGAGAGGGGAAAATTTATTCATCTAAGTTATTTGCCACTATCACAGAAGAAAGATATTTTACAAGATATTCTACACAGGATTCAAATTCTTTTAAAGTTTCTATTAGAGATGGCAACTATGACTTTGTGCTCATTATATTGATGTAATAGGACTCTGTGTCCCCCTGATCTTTGTAGGAGGGTGGGCTTGATTAGAAAAATCCAAAATCTCAACTCCTCCCCAACCTTAGGGAAAATTATCCCCACCTAAATCTCAACCTTTTCCCCATCTCCCACTGGTTCCAGGAAACTCCCACCTTCAATTGATCTGGAAATTAAGTCTGGCCTGGGAAATAATCCCCACCCTTTATTGATCTGGATATTAGTCCCTCAAATCGCTCCCTAACTCCTGGCCATAGAAAGCTAAATAAAATCAAAGCTCCAATCTTTGCTAATTTCCTTTTTTTTTTTTTTTTTTTTTTAATTTATTTATTTAATAGCCTTTTATTTACAGGTTATATACATGGGTAACTTTACAGCATTAACAATTGCCAAACCTCTTGTTCCAATTTTTCACCTCTTACTCCCCACCCCCTCCCCCAGATGGCAAGATGACCAGTAGATGTTAAATATATTAAAATATAAATTAGATACACAATAAGTATACATGACCAAACCGTTATTTTGCTGTACAAAAAGAATCAGACTCTGAAATATTGTACAATTAGCTTGTGAAGGAAATCAAAAATGCAGATGGGCATAAATATAGGGATTGGGAGTTCAATGTAATGGTTTTTAGTCATCACCCAGAGTTCTTTCTCTGGGCGTACTTTGCTAATTTCCTAATCAGGAAGTAGCCCACTGAGACAAAGAGCTTCTTGGTAAAAATAAATCCATTTTTGCCAAACCTCACTTAGAGAATGGGACTGTGAATTCTTTCCCAAAATCTACAACACCAGCCTGGGGACCCCATCACTATTAGAGTATCTCACCCCTCAACAATATCAAATGACAGAAAATTCATAGAGCTATGATTAGAGTTTATGATCATTGAAAAGATATCAATCTAACCAATTTATGTAGGAAAAGTCAAATGGATAAAAATGCCTATTGTTCGAATCAACATGACATGAATTATAATGACAATCCATTGAGGTGGTATGTATGTATAATGTGTTCATATTTAATGTATATACATACATACAAATGTTTATACTATATATATATATACATATGCATATATATAACAACACTGACCATGGACAACATTGAATATGATCTGGACTCAAGACTAAATAAGGGGAATAGTATAGATTGGATTGAATTTGGGAAATCTTGTGGAGTTTTTAACAAGCTCTAGTATCTCCCCAACACAAAAATATTTCTTTTCAAATACAAATCATCTTCAAATGATGTATGGTCTTGAAACAAGAATACTATATTCTACAAAGAATAAAGTTTGCAGTTGACTTAAATAGTAAGACAGAAATACTCAGTGGCAGAAGCAGGCTATAATACATTTCCAATAATGACCTGATAAACTAAATGATGTTAATACTTTCATTGAAAAAATGGATAATCAGGAAAAAAAGTTATGTAGCAGAAGACAGGAATAATAATTGAACATATGTTTCACTAGAGCCAATGAAATACAAAGATTCAGGGGAAGACTTTCTGCATGCTGGGTAGATTTTCAATGAAGGACTTATGAACAAATATCAACAAGAATGTGAGGTAAGGAAGTGTGGAAAGGATGCTATCTATACTGAGAGAATACTCACACCAGTGAGATCATGTATCTACTGAAGCAGAGATACATAATTTCTTTATTCAGAAATTCTTTATACAGAAGATATATATATATAAGCTGACTAAAATTTTCTGTTATATGGCAAAAGGAGGTTATCCCACAAGAGTTCAAGAACATCTCTACTGTTCATCTCTATAAAAGGAATCAATTGTCCTGTGACATTCACAGGGCGGGGTCTCATTGCTGTCAAGATTATTGCCAGAGTTCTCCTTAAAAGGCTGATCCTTCACCTGAAAGATGGTCATCTACCTGAGAGCAAGCGTGGCTTTAGAATGGGCCAAGGAACAGTTATAAGGTGGTGTTTGCTGCCCAACAACTCCAGGAGAAATGCAAAGAGCAGAACAGAGGACTATACACAATGTTTGTAGATCTTACTAAAGCCTTTGATAATGTCTGATTATGTCTGTCATGAGATCTTATGGAAAATTGTGTCAAAATTTGGTTGTCCAGAAAATTTCATCAGTATTCTATGTCAATTTCATGACAGCATGCTTGCCCAGGATATGGATAATGGACAATGCTCTCGAATTTTCCCAGTCACCAATGGAGTGAAACAAGGTCACGTTCTTGCTCCATTGCTTTTTAGCATGATATTTTCAGCCACATTGTCAAAAGCTTTCAATGAGGATGAACATGGCATCAGCTACCATACTAATGGTAAATTTTTCAACTTGAAAAGACCACAAACCAAAACTAAAGTGGAGGGACTGTCGGTATATGATTTTTTGTTTGCAGATGATTATGTGCTCAATGCAGCCTCCAAAAGCTAAGATGCAAAAAAGTACAGATTGATTCTCTGCTTCTTGTGCCAATTTTGGCCTAACAACACTAAGAAACACAGGTGCTCAATCAGCTAATATCACACCATTCACATGTGGAACCATCAGTTACAGCAAATGAAGAAGTTTAAATGCTGTGAATAAGTTCATTTTCCTTGGCAGTATACTTTCCAGGGATGTACACATTGATAATAAGATTGGTACATGGAACTTGCTCAGCATTTGGGAGACTCCAAAGGAAAGTGTGGAAGAGAAGAGATATTGGACTGACTGCCAAACTGAAGGTCTAACAGCTATTGTGCTGACACATTGTATGCCTGCGAAATCTGCATGGTATAATAGTGCCATGGCAGGAAACTGAATCTCTTCCATTTGCATTGTCTCAGGAAGATTATGAACATCACCTGGCAGGATAACATACCCGACACTGAGGTCCTTTCTTGAACTAGACTTCTAGGCATTCTAACTCTACTGCAGAGAGCACAATTCCACCGGGCTGGCCACAAGGTTCAAATGCCAAATGTATGCTTGTCAAAAAGACTTTTATGGAGAACTCTCACAGGGCAAGCACTGACAAAGTGGTCAGAAAAAGTGATACAAAGATACTTTCAAGGTCTCTCTTAAGAACTTTACAGTTGATTGTATGATATGAGAAACACTGGCAGGACTGCCCAGCATGGTGTGCCCTCATCAGAGAAGGGGCTGTGCTTTATGAGCAAAGCATAATTGAAGTAACTCAAAGAAATATGAGATGAACACATTTAGAGAATTCATTGGCCATGTTCATATAAATTATTTAAGCCCAACCTATAGTAGAGCACTCTGAGCTTGTACTGGTCTGATAAACCACTGTCAGATACATTTTAACTTGAATCTAACCGTGATATCATTGCAGTCCTTTTTAAGAAGTGCTATATACACATATATAAGCTATATATACACATATATGCATATTTATACATTATAATATGTATACACATATATATTAAACTAATTATTCCACTGATAAAGTACATGCTGAAAAGATAATTAGCCTCAAAAATGATTGTTATGAATTTGTAAACAATAGAGTTTGATCTACTGGTCATCCTGCCATCTAGGGGAGGGGGTGGGGGTGGGGTAAGAGGTGAAAAATTGGAACAAGAGGTTTGGCAATTGTTAATGCTGTAAAGTTACCCATGCATATATCCTGTAAATAAAAGGCTATTAAATAAAACAACAACAACAACCAAAAAAAAAAAAAAACAATAGAGTTTGGATACACCATTAAGAGTGAAAGATGTTCAGAGCATATTCCTAACTTTTGAGTCTGATGTTATAAAAGGCAACCATGATAATCTGACACATAGTTAGATGGGCCTTTGTTCTGATCATGAATGATATTTCTTTTGGTCCTACAATAAATATATCACTTCAGAGCACACAAATGAGTAAACAATAATACAGTCAAGGTTCTCAATGAAAATTAATACATATGGAAAATATCTTTTTTGAATATGCAAAATCATATGAGATTTCTTGAAAATGAGGTGCTATGAAACAATAAAATAAATTAAAAGCATTATTTTTTAAATTAGATTTTTGAAAAGTTGGGAGTTGGTTTCAGATTTTTTAAAAAAAATCAACATCTTCAAGGCCCAAATTAGTATAAGTTAAAACTTCAAAAGCTTGACTCTTATATAAAGTCTAAATGCAAAAACCTAGACGATTTCTAAGTTTTTTCCAAACCATAGTCTCTCATTTTACTGTTATTTACTGTTAATTATTTTCTATAACTCACTTTTTTGGCTGATACTAATATCTTAAATATTGTAGGTTAGAGTAATATTTTTTAAATAACGAACAGCACTAAAATCATTATAACGTGACATTTTTATATGCTCATATAACACATTTTGTTCCATTTATTTTTATTAAATGAAATGTGGCCTGCTGAAAGCTATGAACTACATATTTTTACTGAAAAATATTAGTTAGAAATATGAAACCCAACTCATTTACTTTTAACACTGAATGTGAACTACAACCAAAAAGTATACTTGATGTCTATTAGTGTTAGCTTCAGAGAAACACATTGAAACTATTTTTTAACTAAAAACAGACTTTTAAAATAATCTAGCATCACTGCTTTGCAATGATATGCAGTACTATGTTCCACTCAATCCAGCACCCATCAAATGAGGGCTAACATCAGACAGAGGTATTTGTCTACTGAGTGCTGCAGATGCAAGGATTCAGATACAGGCTTATTTGAATCTTAATCCAAGAAGGTAAACACATCAGGCTCACCACAGATTAGGCATTTATGTCTATCTCTAATTTGTTCTCAGCTATCTTCCAAAATAAACAACAATTTCACACAACTGACTTCTTTAAATGTCCACGTTTACATAACTGACAAGACAGATATATGTTTACCTTTCATGAAAGAGAAGGGGCAAGAAATATGGAAATATTAGGACAGAGCAGATGTTGAAAAACATACCACTCAATGGTTTTTTTCACCATTTTGATTCAGGTTTTCCTATTACCAAATATGTTTGTGTTCAAATGTTTGCTTCCTAAAAACCACTTTTTTCAATTCTCTCACCATAAACAGAAACAGCACATTGAACGGTTAAAATATTCCCTAAGGAAACTGTTCTTGGAGATAAATCAGAGGTGCCAAGCTCTGGGATACCTTTTATCTTGCCTAAAATTTGAGCCTCTCCTCTACTCCTAGGCCCCCTGTGCCACCATACGCACATAACTTGTAGGGTTTTTTCCCCCAACTCAACAAATATTAAGAAGGCCCACCAGAGTAGCTATAAAGGGTATAGAGTCCAAAGGGCTATCCTTTGCAAAGGCTTGAAGTCAATACTGAGGTGGGCCAGACATCTATACTTAGCTAAGGGTACTCTTTCTAAGTTCAAGATTTATTATATGCTAAAAGTACATAATATACATATAATAATATGCTTATTATATAAGTAGAGTAAGCAGAACCAGAAGAACATTGTATACAGTGACAGCAACATCATATAAGGATCAACTATGAAAGACTTCACTCTTTTCAGTAATACAGTGACCCACAATAATTTTAAAAGACTCATGATGGGAAATGAAATATTCAAAGAAAGAAGTGAGGGAGTCTGAACACAGATCAAAGCATACTCTTTTTGATTTCTTTTTCTTTGTTAATGGTTTTCCCATTTGTTCTATTTCTTCTTTCACAACATGACTAATGTGGAATGATGTTTAACATATTTGCACATGTATAATCTTTATCAAATTGTTTGATGTCTTGGGGATGGAAGGAAAGGAGAAAGTAAAGTCTGGAACTCAAAATCTTATAAAAAATGAATAGTGAAAATTATCTTTTCATAAAATATGGTTTATTTTTAAATGCAAATTAAACTAAAAAAAAACCTTACTATGTGTTGGACACTGCGCTAAGCTCAGGAAATACAAAGAAAGGCAAAAACACATACTCTGCCTTCAAGGAGTTTACATTCTACTAAAAGAGATGATTTTCAAATGACCATATTATACAAGATCTATTAAGTGTAAGGTAATATCAGAGATAAAATACTACTAGTGGTGGAGAATAGCAAAAGTACTTTGCAGAAAGTAACTGAGTCATGAAGATGTCCAAGAATGCTAGGGAGGTAGAGACAGAGCATTATACATTTGGGGGATACATTTGGGGGACAGCTAGTAGAAAGGGACAAATGAAGGAATGCTCTTGAAGGAAGAGTAAGGAGGACAAAATCATTAGATCTATATAAAGTAGAGAGAAAGAAGTAAAGCTTAAGATTATAAAAAGTCAGTTTTTGAAAGGCCTGAAGAATGTTAATATTTTATTCTGAAGGTAATAGGGAGTCATTGGAATTTACTGCATAGGGAGATGATATAGGTAGACCTGTGCTTTAAGCAAGATCACTTTGAATTGTCTCGAGGATTCTTGAAAGTTCTAGGTAAAACTGAAACCTCTCTATTTTTCTCACAGAACAACTCAGAAACCAATCTTGGATGAGGCAGAGGACTCCTGACTCCCTCACCTCCTTTCATCTATATTTAGTCCAGAGAACTAGTGCCTAGTGCCATTCATCTAGGCAGGTGTTAGCCTCTGGACTAGATATAGACTAGATATAGAATAAAGCACATCATCTACATGTGTACTGGTCTATCCTCAAATTCCCAGATCAGTGTTATGATCATTGGCATGTGAACCAGTATTTCCATAAATAGCTGCTGATCAATAAAGAAGCTACTTCCAGTTATCCCAGATCTCTCTTTGGGAGACAGCATGTCAAGGAATAATGAACAGGAGCAACAGTCACAAACCTCTCAAGTACTGAAGAAAGAGGAAATAACTATAGGAGAAAGCCATAGGCCATCATGATAAAAGGGAGTAGACAAAGGCATACTAAGGGGGGAAGTTTGTCCTTCATTCTCAAAGAGGATCATGACATTGGGGAGGTGATTCCATGACATGCAAGTGAATTGGATTTTAGTGAGAGAGGGCTGTGTGAGGTCACCTGCTTTACTTTCCCCTCTTGACCATCTAGGTCCAGTGGCCGGACATAGATTAAGATGACCAGAGATGACTCTGGATACAATGGGAGACCTTGACCTTTTTAAACTAAGGTCTTCAATAGGTCACAGTTAGGCTGAGGCTGCATTCATTCATTGATTAAAACTAGGTAACAATTGAGGCAAAGAATCTCTTTCACCTAGACCAAAAAAAAAAAAAAAAAAAATTTAAATAAATAAAAGAAAGGGGTAAGGCAAATCATAACTTTTTTTATATTCTTAATAGTCTGGGATAGCTCCAAAGCTCCAGGGCCTTGAGGACAGTACTTCATTGGACAAGCAATATCAACAATACATAATTTGCTATGCTACTGAGAGATTTCTTAGAAATCAGATATACAACAAGCAACAGGACATTGATGAGAGAATTCTGAAGGACAACCAATTAACAATAAGCTAACCTAAATCCTATTCTTTCCCATTTGAGATGCCTCACTAAAATATAACTTCATTGACTACATGATTTACAAAGGAAAGTTGGAGGAGGGGGAAGGACTACCCTAATGAGTACAAAAAACTAAAAGGTTAAAGCATGGAAACTATAGGAAAAAAATTAAATGAACTGAGATTATTTTGCTGAAAGACAGTAGGTGAAGATGTAACTTATTTTCAATAAATGTATGGTAGAATACAATATGAGCTAGTAATCAGCTAACTTCCTAAATACTGAGAACAAAAGAGAGACAAATTAGTTTAAAGTATTAAAAATAATATTTCAATTAATAAAAAATTAAGAATTTGCAGGATAAATTCTATCCACTTTTTCTATCTTGGCTAAAGACTTCTCTTTCTGTAACTTCTAATTATTTCTCCTTTCTCTGTATTCCTGAAGAAACATCTGGATCATACAATTGAAAATGTCATATTTCAATATGCCTAAGGATTCATTATCTCATCAATACAGGTAACCCCTCTAGTAATGCAGATTGCAACCCATCCATCCATTCCCTCCCATAAATTCACAAAAATGGAGTCCACCACCCAACTTGCTAGGGACCTTTCATATATTTTCCTAACTTTGCATGGATATCAAGGAAGGACAGTGGCTGGTAATTAATTATTCTTGCTCTGAGACCAATTCAATTTTACTCTCACCAGTGATAATTTTGCTATCACCTTTCCAATTAATTATTTGTTTATATGTTATAACCTGCTGACAACTATCATATACTTTTCCAAAGCCCTTTGTTTGAGTTCCAATATAGTATTCCATGATTCACAGCCTTGCAGCATTACTGAAAAAAATATTGGTATTCAACATGTGCCTTTATTTCAGGGAGAAGCTCAAGTTTATTAAAGAACTTCACAGTTTCGTAATTTAGCTTGTTGTCTCTTCCTCCTCCTAAGGTCTGTCCATTTGCAGTGTCTGTTCAAAATATACGGACAGTTGAAAGGGCTGTATAGAATGTCCATCCAACTGTGTATATCATAGTCTAGACAATAAGCATTCTTCATTCACTTGGTTTTTCCTGTGTGGATCACAGGATCACAGTATCATAGACTTAAAGTTGGAAGGGAACTCAGAGGTTATAAAGCCCAACCCATTGTTTTATAGGCCCAAAGCAATTTAGCTATTTTCCCAGTCATACAGTGTTTGAGGCAGGATTAGAATCCAGGTCTTTTTGAAACAAAGAGTAGCTTTCTACCCACTATATCATGAAATCAACATCTTTTAAGTGTTCGCAGTCTCATTTAAAAGATCCTGCAAAGATCCAGGGCATGCTACAATCAGTATATCTTCCACAAACAAAAGCATTTGGACAATCTCATCATCAATAGGGAACTTCAATGATTTGAAATTTGTGCTATACCTCCTCTAAGGCAGTACCAAGTTCCTTTGGTGAGTAAATATTTCCTTGTTTCAAAACTCACTTGAAATTATTCAAGGGGGCGGGGGATGGGGGTGGAGACAAAGCTACATCTTTCCAGGTATTTTGTATGATTCTGAGATTTGCCTAGGAGATGCTTTATTGGAGAAATTGTTTAAGACTGTGTTTTGTTCTACCAAATCAGAACACTAGGATCCTACATTTCTTATGTCAATCAATTATGGGATGGTGTTGAGTATACTATAGAATATTATTTGTGAATAATAATCTCTTCCTGCCTTGTATCTTCATCAAGAATGGTACAATGCATGTGTAATTATTCTCATTCATTTTGTATTGATGGAAAAGTGGGTCATAGTTATTAATAGTTTCTTAGCTGTTGGTTTAGTTGCGAGGGAGATTGCAATGATTAATCACTGAAACTTTTTTCTGCATCTCTGGGATTCTTATTCTTGGACATCACTACCCTCAACACTCTCAAAATTGTGTTATCTCTACCAGGGACCTCCCTTCTTTGTCTGTATTATATATAGCTCAGCCACTATTCTCACTTTTGTTTGCCTCAATGACATTTCTACTTCCACCTATACCACGTGTACAACTATAATGTTAAAGTCTAAATATGTTTACTCCATTGTGCTTGGAGTTTGTTATAAAAATCTTTACACATTTTTTCCAATTTTTGAGCTTGTTTGATGTCCTTCCAGTTTTATTCAAACTCTCCTGGAATTACTTTGCTTAGTTGGGCCTACTATCAAACTTTTGTGAAACTTGTTTTTCATCTGGTACTTCATGCTCTTGCAACCAATACTACCATATAAACTGTAATTTTCATCATGTTCTTTTGAAAAATGCACATTGTGAACATAATAGAATTAAGTCTCAACTTTTCTTTTGATTTTTAACAATTTTTTTTAAAAATAAAGTTTTGTTAGTCTTTAAAAGTAAATTAAGTTTTAATTTCTTAAGATAATTTAGTAAAAAGTCCTTTGACAATGAGTACATACTTAGATGTTCATCTTAAAAACATAAACTAAAATTCCCTTGGTACACACCTCAGTGAAATTTGCTATACATGACAAATACTTGTGTGAACATGGTCAAGTCATAGTCTCTCTCAATGACCCAGGCAACTCTCTCTAAGAGTAATTTAGAGATCAATAGCCAATATGCACTAGGTGAGGATGCTTTTCTACTGGGAATTCTGTACATCAATAAAGTAAAAAAAGAAAATCACACTCATCCTTATATCATAATTTCACTGCTTTAAAAGGTTCCTCCAGCTGAGGTAAAAAAAATGTTTATGCAAATATAGCAAAAAAAAAACAAAAAAAAAAAACAGAACAGAAACAAAAGACTAGCCAATAACAATTCCCTCCTGGGGAAGTTTTCTCTTGTCTCCCATGAAAGTCCCACCTTAAGACATTTGAACTCATGCATGGCCTACAGTCTTTAATGACAGGGCAGACCTTCCAAGACTTCTTGTCAGTAGGAAGACAATGTGAGCAACAGAATCAGAGGAGATTCTGATCATTTTTAGATTTCTAACACAAAACATTTACTTCCAAAATCAAATAATTGACTTCTACATATGTTACAAAAATTTCTATCACATGTGTTTAAAAGCAAAAGGATACCTGGAATCATCTGCAATAAAGGGAATTATGAGAATAAATCATGGACCCTTGGCAAGTGAGAGAAATGTTTACAGATCATAACCTGATTTAAAACATATAGGGGCAGCTAGGTAGTGCGGTGGATAGAGGACCAGCTTTGAAATTAGGAAGACCTGAGTACAAATCTGAGACACTTAATACTTCCTAGCTGTGTGACCCTGGGCAAGTCACTTAATCCCAATTGCCTCAGGAAAAAAAAAAACACATATACTGATACACACACACACACACACAGACAGACACACATATACTTTTTCCCCTAACAGACTCATTTCTCCAGAAATTTTTTATTTACCAGTTTCTCTGTCCTTTACTATCAAGCAAATGTCTGGGTAAATCCTGTGGCATACTCTGGGGACTCTTGATTATATGGCTTTGTTTTTATTTTGTTTTTCTGCAAAGTTCTATGAAGTTCAATGAAATGGCAGGCTATGGAGCTCACTAAGTTTAACAAAAAATTTTCTCCCTAACACAAGTAGTAGTAAACATTTCTTCAGAAACCAAGAAGTACCAGAATACCAAAAAAATTGACTCTTTATAACTGACTCAATATGTCCAAATCCAAATCCAAAAAGAGGAAAAAATTAAGGGAAAGTAGATTCCAAGAAAGAATTGCCCTGGACTAATTCCATAATGAGGAAGTCAGTTCAATATAATTATGTTGTTAAAGATGCTTGGATTAATATAATTTAAGACACATCCTATGTCTCTTTATGCTAAGAAAAGTATAATAGTTAAATCCATCACTGAAGTCTTCCATGAAGGAAAGCTCAATTGGCTTCATTTTCAAAGACTTTTATTTCAAAAAAGTAGACACTAGGTGGCACTGTGGTACCTTATTTTTCCATCTAGATCTTTCTATGCTATTAATTTCTTAAGAAGACCCATTCTGAATTCACAAATGTAGTGTCACTTTAAGAAAATCTATTGTACTAAAATTCAAATATTAAAAATAAATAACAAAAGGAATCACTATAAAATGACTTTAATTTAAATTCACACATAACAGAATTTTAAGAACATATGTAAAGCAAAACACACATACCAGATTTCAATGAGAGGATTCCATAGTGATGTGGCTCTGCCAGAGATTTCCAATGGATGAAGTAAGGAAATGCAGATTGCCATATGCATTACCCTCTCCCCCCAAAAAATCGTTCACTATGTCTTACTGATACAATCTCCAAAGGATTTTTCCCACTGACCCCTTTCTCTCCACTATCTACACACACAACTGTACTATCCTAATTCAAGCTCTCATCAACTGTAATAAATTTCTAATTGGTCTCCCTGTATTTCTGCTCTCCCCAATCCTTTTTCTGCACTGCTATTAAACTGATATTCCTAATAAGTCTAAATATGTCAATTTTCCATTCAAAAAGTCCTGGTACTCCTATGGTTTCTAGGATAAAATAGCATTTTTCTTTATTTTTATTCTTTTTTGCTGATGCAATTGGGGTTAAGTGACTTGCCCAGGATCACACAGCTAGGAAGTGTCAAGTGTCTGAGGCCAAATCTGAACTCAGATCCTCCTGATTTCAGGGCTGGCGCTCTATCCACTGAACCATCTGGCTGCCCCAAAATAGTCTTTTTCAAATGAAAATCCTTTTTTGGCACCTACCCATCTTTCCTGGGAGTTAATCAATTACTCCCTTTCACATACTCTCTGTTCTAGACAAAGTGACCTGCACCTCTTTTACCAAGTACAATATTCCATCTATCATCTCCCTGCCTTTACAACTGCTATTACTCCCATCAGGAATGTCGTCACTTCAAGACCAAGCAAGTCTTTTGACCTATGAAATTATACTGGACTCTGATGACTCTGGAGAAAGAATGAGGCTGATGACTTTGTACACAGCCTTGCTATCACTTAAATCCAATTCATTTCCAAGTCAAGACAGCATCTTCTTGATAGCATTGGTCCTCTTTGAAAACAAGGATGAACAGTATAATAGCTATATTCCTCAAAAGGTTTTCCTATTTCCTGTAGATAGAGCTCCTTCCCATCCCCCTACCCAAATTACAGAACATATAGTTAGCAATGAAAGGGATTTTAACAAGTAATGATGGAAAAGACAAGTTCCCTCGTGGAACTCACAACCAGGAGAAAGGGAACCCCCAATCAAGTTGGAGTGTGCCCTTACATGGCAGGTTAAATTATAAAAGAGATTTAGAACCTTAAAGGAGTTAGTTAGCTGTAGGAAAGAGAAAAACACCACAAAGTTGAGTACTGAGATGAACTGACCCAAAAGGGATTCAGCCAAAATGGCATGAGCCAAGGACAGATTTATAGGATATATTCAATTTCTGAGGTTTGACATAATTCGGATTTCTAACTGGACCTGCAATTAGGAGCTGTCCATAACCTCCACAGAGGGAGAGACTGTAAGTTAAACTGATCCATTCCTTCCATTAGTACCCTTCCATTTTTGCTTCGGGGAGCAATTCCATTAGTACTTGTCTTTGTCTGCCAACCCCACTTAGTTGGGTTAAGGACTTAGGTCTTTATCATATACATGCATTTGTATTCAACCATCATCTCTATGTAGATGATTTCCAAATCTAAATATCTAGCCTTTGTCTCTCTCATGACTCTATTCTTTGTTCTCTAAATACTACTTAATACATTTCTACTTGATGTCCCATAGGCATCTCATATTCAACATGTTCAAAAGTAACTCATTATCTTTCTCCTTGAAGCTACCCTTCTCCTAATATTCTTTTCCTTTTAATGATACCACCATTATTATGATCACCCAGGCTCAGAATCTGGGCATCCTATCTTTTCCCCTCTCCCTTTTCCTCAACAAATGGCAAAATAATAATAATAATAACTCCAAAGCCCACAAGTCCCTGGGACATTCAGTGGTCATTGTACTGGGCTAGAAATTTAAAAGTTTGCTAATTAAAAAAAAACATTTTCGGGGGGAGAGGGGGTCATTTATTCCTGTACACCACTTTCTGTTATTCAACTGTTTAATATGACTATTTTTATTTATTTATTCCAATTTAAGTTCTTTGAAATAAAAATGAAAATGAAAATCTTTAGTTAAAAATAGGCTATAGTCTACTTATTAAATAACTATAAAATCAAGTTATATGGATTTAAAAATAGTAAAGTTATTTTGGGAAGGAAGATTAGGTTTCTTGAAGGCTATACAAAAACATGAAAATTATGACATTTACTTAGCATAAAGAATGTTCAGTCTTGATTAGTCTGATTCCTCATTTTACAGAGTAAATAAATTAGAAAAACAAAGGTGACATTTTCCCATATCAAAGAAGTAAACGACAACAACAAAATGAAAATACTATGCTTCTATCCACATTCAGTCTCCATAGATCTCTCTCTGGATGTGGATGGCTCTTTCTATCACAAGTCTATTGGAATTGCCTTGAATCATATCATTGTTGAAAAGAGCCAAGTCCATCAGAGCTGATCATCACATAATCTTATTGTGTACAATGTTTTCTTGGTTCTATTCGGTCTACTTAGCATCAGTTCATGTGAGTCTTTCCAGGATTTTCTGAAATCAGCCTGCTCTCTCTCCTTTACTTATGATTTCCCTGGATTTCTTCAAGATTCGGTTAAAATTCTACCTCACTTCCCTTTGAGACCATCTTCCATCAATTCTGCAGCAATTGTGTATGTACATAGTTATTTTCTGAATGTGAACTCCTTTAAGCCAGGAAATTACATTTTTGCCTTTTTTTTATACCTCCAACACTTAGTGCTGTGCTTAGCACTTAAATGATTGTTGATGATTGATTGACTACTAGGGGCTGAAGAAAAAAATAAATTTGTTTCTGACCTCAAGGAGCTTGTACTTACTTATAAAATCATGTATACTTAGATAAGCAAATGTTACTGATGAGGGAAAGATTCCTTTCTTTGTGACTCCCGACCCCTCCCAGTTAATGTAATTACCCTTTAACTCACAAATCCTGGTCCCTTTGTATTCTGATAGAAGATCCAGACCTGTCCCAGCCCCCATCGGATCTGAGCCAACTTTGGGGCTACACCCAAAAGCCCCTCGAGCTAAATCTTCCATTATTAAAGGGATGTGCTGGGACCCCCTCTTTGCAGAGGTCCCAAACATGCTAGCCATGTCAGGACTTTCTGTCCACTGGACCCTCTGTCCGGTGTCCTTCTTATCTCTACCTTCACCTATACTTTAACCTTGCTTCTAAACTCAATAATAAACCTCTTTTATCAATCTAGCTTTCAGGCTGATAAATGCCTTTATTGGGGACTTGCGCCACTACTAGACCTCATTTACTACCATATCCTTGTGCAGAATCCAAGGGGGTTGCAGGGGAGCTCTGTTGTACCCCAAACCTGCCACTAGACCTCAACTAAACCCTAATTTCATTTAGGTACCCCAAATCTAGACCTCATCATTAATATACATATATTTATATATCTCGTTGAGGAAAAGGGAGAAGAGAAAAGATAGGATGCCCAGATTCTGAGCCTGGGTGATCATAATAATGGTGGTATCATTGAAAGGAAAAGAATGTTAGGGGAAGGGTGGCTTCAAGGAGAAAGATAATGAGTTACTTTTGAACATGTTGAATATGAGATGCCTATGGGACATCAAGTAGAAATGTATTAAGTAGTATTTGGAGAACAAAGAATAGAGTCATGAGAGAGACAAAGGCTAGATATTTAGATTTGAAAATCATCTACATAGAGATGATGGTTGAATACAAATGCATGTATATGATGAAGACCTAAGTCCTCAATATAACTAGGTGGGGTTGGCAGACAAAGACAAATACTAATGGAATTGCTCCCTGAAGCAAAAATGGAAGGGTATTAATGTGGATCAGTTTAACTTACAGTCCCTCCCTCTGTGGAGGTTATGGACAGCTCCTAATTGCAGGTCCAGTTAGAAATCCGAGTGATGTCAAACCTCAGAAATTGAATATATCCTATATATTTGTCCTTGGGCTCATTCCATTTTGGCTGAATCCCTTTTGGGTCAGTTCACCTCAGCACTCAACTTTGTGGTGTCTTTTTCCTTCCTACAGCTAACTCCTTTAAGGTGCTAAATCTCTTTTATAATTTGACCTGTCATGTAAGGGCACACTCCAACTTGATTGGGGGTTCCCTTTCTCCTGGTTGTGAGTTCCACGAGGGAACTTGTCTTTTCCATCATTATTTGTTAAAATCCCTTTCGTTGCTAACTATATATTGTACCAACATATTCACCACTTCTGGTGTCTATTGTATCTCTTCATTTTGTCTGTAATCTATTGTCCTATAAACCTACCTTTTGCCAAATAGAAAGGCCATTGTGAATTCTTCACATGACCAAACCCCAACAGTTGGTGCCTACATCAATTTCAGCATTTGATGTTAAACCCCAAACATATTATTTGGAACCAAGAATTGCTCTGCTAAATCACATCATATGAGTATATGTGTTAAAGGATGATGACCAAAGTTAATTTTTTAAGGTCCTGATCATATCAAAGACATTTATTCATTCAAGGCAGTAGCTCCTATCCAATGACCAACAAATGTTATTTTGACCTCTGTAGAGAGAAGCAAAATATATAGAGCATTCAGTAATCGGCTGGTTATATATCTCATTTCAAAAATTAAGCTCTGGAATAGACCGCAAATACCTCTCCAACTATTTCTATTCCCTTTTTCTGGAAGTAAGGAAGGAATAAAAAATAAGAGAAAAGAAAAACATAACTATTGTTCTCTACTTTAGGATAGTCTAATAGTTTGCCAATTTTTGTTGTTGAGTTATTTCAGTCATGTCTAACGCTGTGTGACCCTATTTGGGGTTTTCTTGGCAGAGATACTGGAGTGGTTTGTCATTTTACTCTCCAACTCATTTTACAGATGAGGAAACTGAGGCAAGCAGGGGTAAGTGACTTGCCCAGAATCACACAACTACTATACATCTAAGGCCAGACATCCATCTAAAAAAATTATATGGCACCATCACAATATATGATTAATTTTCCTGAGCAAATTTAGGATAAAATGTACGAGGATTTATTTATATAAGGAACTAGAGTTTCAAATATGTGCCACGCCACCTGCTGCCCACAAATTTCATATTTTCTTGCTTTCATGTTGTCATGGACATTTGAAATTTGGCAAAATACACACATGGGATTATGTTTAAGGACTGCAAAAGAAAATTTCAAAATCTGATTTTTTCAGCAATGTTTACTGTAATGAAAGGGAAGAAACCTGACACTAATAGGAAAAGAAGAAAATCGCAAAAATGATTCACAGGTATCTTGTTTTAATAAATGCTTATTTGAAGCTTTATTGTACATCTACACCACATGACAGGATTTCTGAAGATGATGATGATGATGACAGCTAAGCTCTCTACAGGAAGTTAAGCACTTACTGTGTTGCTAGGTGTCATTTATTGTACTAATCACATCAAACTTCTAAATACTTTGAAAGCTCCTTAGTGAACTACATATCATTAAGAAAGAAATGGCCTAACTCCCCAAGGAAAAACATCCAGGGAGAAGCCTAGTTCAGCCCTTTATCATCTCTTGACTATAGTATGACCACAGACTCTGAGTTGGTCTCCTCTGCCTCCAGTCTCTCTCTCTCCACTCCACAACTGCCAAAGGGATTTTCTTAAAGATGTTATCATGCCATGGCACCTCCTACCCAATAAACTCTAGCAGCTCCCCCTTATATCTAGGATCAAACATAAAGCCTCTTTGCAATCTGGCCCTCTCCTAAATCCCTTTTGAGACATATTATATATTACCTCCTACTTCCTTTTACAGATTCTGTGCTCCAGCCAAACTGTTTTTCTTTGTGTGCTTAACACTGACACTCCACCTCCTGCCTGTATTTCATACCTCTTCACCTCTGCCTCAAGGGATTTCTGCTCCCCTTCAGGACTCAGCTCAAGTGCCTTTCCTGGCTCCTTAGGTGCTAATGCTTTCCCCGAGAAAGTTACCTATGGTGTACAAGTTTTGTACATGCTTTACATATCTATAAATGTGCATATTTTATTCCTCATTACGTGAACTCATTGTGCTTTGTCTTTTTTATCTCTAGCACCTAACACAGTGCCCTAGAGTCATGAGACAGCCTCAGACACTAAGTGTATAGCCTGGGCAAGTCATTTAAAGCTGTGCCCATCATTCTTGCCAGTCAAGTTCTTTTTGGATCCTGATTCTGCCAAACAGTATGGTATCCACATCTCTCAGCATGACATCAAAGTGCTTTAGAAATATGAGCTACTGTCATTATGATAAAGATATATATATATATATATATATATATATATATCATATGGTATGATATATTACATGATATAATAATAATAATGTCACTATTATTCTTGCTGTCTTCATCCAAATTATTGATAAAACAAGGTCAAAGATAACATCTTCTCCCAGAATACTTAAATCATTACATACTTTACCATTTCCAAATTTCTCTAGGTCAGAAAAAAACTGAGTGGAAAAATAAATACTCAGCTCTCCCTTTTGTCTATACTCCCCCCCAAAAAAATCTATCATCCACTTCAATGCCATGTCAGGTAATAATAGAATATTTAATTCTACCAGATAACATAGCAAAGCCTGTTAAATTATAAAAGGAAAGTGCAAAGTCCCCAATTTAGGGACTAGTTACAACTCATTAAAGTAAGGATACCTATAATTTAGTGTGTAAGAATATCCGCTGTAAGATAATTAGTGCCTGTGAATTAAACCTGGTTGGATTAGGTTAATTCCAGGAATGCTATTATAGAAAGTGCCTTGCCCCAAAAGAATGATCCTTCTGTTTGCACAGCAACTAAACAGCTTCAATTTACTTCTAATAGATATGAATAGACATAAAGGGACAGCATCTCCATCCTCAACATTTAATCAGTGTGAATTATGCCTATTTCACTCTGCAGTCCTGGCAACCTGGTTATAAGCAGGATGGGTGACGCTGCCCTCCCCTTATTTCACTGCTTAAATTATATGGTAATTATAGCACTACATCCAGAATGGAGTGCATCTGCCAAAACTGAAGGCCCCACAATAACAACTGACATATGCTGGGATATTGTTAAAATGCTGACTAAGAAACTTCTTTTATCTCCTCTTTAAACCATAAAATAGTATTTGTGTTATTACTAGCTGGGAATTTTAACAGCCATGCACTGACAGCAATTATTTAACACATTCACAAAACAATAGAGTTTCACATCACTTAATAAATCCTTGGGCTCTCTAACTTCCAATTCTCTCACCGGCTAGATTTTATGGTCTGGTAACCCCATCTGACCTTCAAAACAGTGAGGTATACAAACCATAAAAACAGTATAAAAATTATTTGAGACAAACTATCTTTTGTCCCTCTTCATATCTCAATGAATGGGACATGCTCCATAGTCATAGAGTAATTAAAAGCTCAGAAAACCCACTTTATCCTCTGCATTTAAATACTGCAATAAATCATTTCTGACAAGGAATTTGAGAGTTTATGTTGTGTTATTGTGCTGATTAAATATCTATATCTACTTTGGTTAAGCTTCATCAGATAATAACCTAAGTGTTTTAGTAATGTATTCAGTAATGTATTTAAAAAATGGAAACGGTAAGGTATAGTGCAAGACAGTGAGCTTCAGAGTCAACACCTGGCTTCCTGGCCTGCTTCTGACATGTCCTGGCAATGTGATACCTGGCCATTCATGCCTCTGAGCATTCTCAGGAATTCTTAATACAGGGTTTATGGATTTTTCCCTAATATTTTGATATTTACATTTTAATATAACTGAGTACTTCTGTAATCCTATGTAGTTATGTACCTACAAGCATGTTGAAGAAGTCCATAAGTTTCACTAGATTTCCAACAGGGTCTCTTTGTCTCTTTTTGTCTCTCTGTCTCTCTCTCTTTCTGCCTCTCTTTGTCTCTCTGTCTCTGTCTCTTCTCGTGTCTCTCTGTCTTTGTCTCTCTCTCTCTTTTACACACACACACACACCAATTTAGAACTCCTGAGAAAATAAGTTATAGATTCATGGTTGCTTCAAATGGACCAAAACAAAAGGTCTCACACACAAAAATTTACAATGTATCATATTGCCATGTTGTTACTGTTCAGTTATTTTGAACTCTTCATGACCTTGTTAGGAGTTTTCTTGGCAAAGGCACTGGAGTGGTTGGCTATTTCCTTCTCTAATTCATTTTATAGATGAGGAAACTGAGCCAAACAGGATTAAGTGACTTGCCCAGGGTCACATAGCTGGTAGGTGTCTGAGGCCATAGCAGAACTCCATTTTTCTGACTCTAGGTCTTACATTCTATCCACTATGCTCCTAGATTCCCCTAGACATTTCTATCATATTTGATCAATTAGTTTCCTTCTGAGGAAATAAAATCTATTTTTAAAAAATCATTCATTCCATAGATGTTTGAATCCTATATGGTAAGATACTGTCCTAAGGGGTATGGGGGCTTCAAAGAGGCATAATATGTAGGGTTTTCAGTAGAAGTACTTACAAGCTGGTTAAACATATCATAATCACAAATGCCTCTAATATGAAATATTGTTAAATAATGAGTGAGCAGTGCTTTTAACAAGTATTACTGGAATTAAGAGGAGAAAGTGATTTCCTTGGCCTGAGAGATCAGAAAAGACTTCAGGGAACCTGTGGAACTGTAGGAGGACCTTGAGGAAAAGAAAGGCTTAGTTGTTCCCCCCAGAACACATATCTTCTAAGGCCTCTGTACTTTTGCTTACGTTTTTCCTTATTCTTCTAACCCACTTTGAAGTTCTAAACTCAAAAGCCATTTCTTCCATAAAATTTTCCTGATTCTCCCTCTGACTCTACGTAAGATTTTGCTTTGTGAGTCTCTAATGAACTTTTAAAAATACTTTCTGTAATGATGCTTGATCTGCCTATTAAGATTATAAGATCCATTTAGGGGAGGGGGTGGGGTAAGAGGTGAAAAATTGGAACAAGAGGTTTGGCAATTGTTAATGCTGTAAAGTTACCCATGTATATATCCTGTAAATAAAAGGCTATTAAATTAAAAAAAAAAAAAAAAGATTATAAGATCCTTGAGGACAGATATTGTTTTATCTGATTTGCATCTCTTCTATACTTAGCATAGTGCTCTTCAAGCAGGAAGTACTTAATAATTTTTGGTATAGAAATAGAGGTAGGGAGAATTAGACTGACATGTGTAAAGGTTCCAAGGCAGAAAAACATGATATATGTGAAATCAAATAAGCAGATCAATTTTAAAAGAGCAGAAAGGACATATAGGGGGATGATGGAAGATAAAGCTAAAATGATGGATTGAAACTATATTATGGAGAGCCTTGAAAATCATACTATAGACTTTATCCTACAGGCTATAGAGAGCTATTGAAGGCTTTTGAGCAAAGAAGTGACAAATGATAAGCAGTCTTAAAGAAGATTAATCTGATAGCAATCACCAGAATTAGTAGTTATTGGTCAGTCATTTTCAGAAAAGTCTGACTACTCTTAGTGATCCCATTTGGAGTTTTCTTGACAAAGATATTAAAGTTACTTGCCCAAAATCACACAGCCAATGAGCGTCTGAGGCAGGATTTGAACAAGAATACTAGATGCTGTATACTGGCTCTGCTACTGACTATATGAGCTGGGATTGGTCCTTTCATCCCACTAAGCTCCACTTTTTCTCATCTATAAAATGACAGTATTTTACTGTATCATTTCTAAAATCCTTTCTAGTTTAAATTTCACTAAGCTGAGAATTCAAACCTGAAAGAATCATGGATGTTTGGGGGATGGGAAACTATTTCCTCAGCTAATATGTAAAAAGCCCTTTAACATTTACAAGGTGCTTTGCATACCTCACCTCACTTGAACTTTACACGCAACTGTCTTCAGAGGTAGCTGTAATAATTATTTTGTAAAGGAAAAAAATTGAAGCTCAGGGAGATCAAGTGATTTTTTTTTTCCAGTCACACAGAGACAGAATTCAAACCTAGCTCCTCCTGATGCCCCCACCAGCACACATGACCTCTCAGTGTGATATAAGTAGAGAGGTGAGAAAATATGGCTAGTTTGTAAAGGAAAATGATCACTTCATTTTTAACCATCTTGAGTTTAGGTCACTGTGACACACAGTTAAGACTGTAAGAAATGGAAAGAAGAGACAAGCCAACCACACAATGCCTCCTTTTATTGAAAGACCTACTGGGACTTAAACCCCATAGAAAGTCTTTAAAATCAGTGTACCAGACACCACAAAGTGGGAATTTGTTTTGCTTGCCTTTACATATTTGTCACAGGGTTTTCTTTTTCTTTATTTTCCCATTTGAGGGAAGAGATGGAAGGGAGAGAAAATAAATGCTTTGTTAACTGACAAAATTAAAAAATAAAAAACTCAAGAAAACAACATTCATTGAATGCCAGCTGTGTAAAGAGCAATGTACCAGAAAAACCATAATGCTAAAGAGGGCGCATTTGTTTTTCTAGTTTATTTGTTGCTGTGTAACTTTAGCACAGGGCAAACACTGATAAGTGGAAGTTTACCTATTAATGCTATACAGAATAGGTCATACTCCTAGGGAAAAAGGAAACTTAGAAGTAGTGATCTGAAAGAATAAAGTCACATTTTGATTCTTGAACAAAGTACATCTAGTTGTGGGTTTTTGTTGTTGATGGTTTTTAATCATGTGTACATATGGTCACACTTGGCCTGTTTGGCCTGTTTATTAAGTTTTCTACACACTTGCCCTTTGAATAAGTCATTCACCACTCTCCAGTGTCTTGGAATCAAATACAAACTTCTGACCAATACTATCTTAGCCTTTTCTTTGTGCTGTTTGCTGCCTGTTTGTGACAGTCCAATGCTTTACATTTTATTTTAACCACACTGACTTTCTGGTGGGCCCCAGCACCCAATTCCACTCTTCCGTCTTTAGTTTATATTTTGCTTGTTATACCTCATTTCTTCCCATCTTTTAAACAGCCACTCAAGGTTCACTAACTCCAGAAACTTTTCCTTCATTTCTTTCATTCTTCTATCTGACAACATGTCCTTGATAAGTCATTTCCCATGAGTCACTGGTAATTGACATGGTCTATTAGATCACATAGAAATCAATTTTAAAATGAAGGCAGGATAGTTTACTTTCAATTTAATGTTATATTTAAAAATTAAAAATGAGTCTTGTTTTTAAGAGCAGAAAAAAATTACATTAAATGTTTTAACTTTTTGTTGCTAAACTTTTTTGATCCTAAGAAATGTTACTGAGCCAAGATTAGAAGAAAACTTCAAAGCCCAAAATAGAGGCTGTAGCAAGACTGTAATTAGGAGGCAACTTCTTTGACATGAGTTTCACAAAAGTACTCTAGAGGTGATGGTAGGCTTAGACATGAAAGAATAAAAATACTTTTGATAGAACATTTCAAGAAATACAAATTAACTTTCATATGCTAGTATTTCTAGCAAATAAATCTAAGTAGTAAATTCATTATGAAACTAATATTTTGTAGCACTGTTCTACTAATTATTATTCTTTGAGTATTAAGTATACTAATTATATTGGAAATGTTTAAATAGGTCTAACATTGTAAAATCTAAATGAAAATAAAATAAAAACTACCACCAGGAAGCCTCTGAAACTACTCTTTTTACTTAAAGAGAAATGTTCCAATAGATTCCTAAATTCCTTTTTCTTTCATCTTTGGCAAGAATCTTACTATGTTCCTTATTGGTCATTGGCACAACTTTTAGCTACACAAGGCATGTTGATGCAGAAATGCAATATGTGTACTTCCCAGTGAGGGTGATGAGTTCAGTGAGAGTATCATGCTACTACTATTGATAAACATTATACACATTAACAACACTGGGATGCCAGAATCCAAGACTTTCCCATCAAGCAGCCAGCCTATTGGTATGAAGTCTCTCCATACTTAGGTAGGTTGCTCCTCAAACAGCAAACATAATCTGTGGCCAGCACCATACTCAAGCCTCTAAGAATCTGGTGGATTTTTGTTCCACTGCTCCATATAGTCTTGGAGAATAAAGCAATCAGCAATGCACTAAGTACCAGCTATGTACCAGGTCCTATGCACAGCACTGAGGAAGCAAAGGCAAAAATACCTTCAAGTAACTGATACTCTTGGGAAGGAATTAGCAGCCAGGGGCTGGGGATGTGGAAGAGAGAGGGAGAGAGAATTAGAAAAATATTCAAAAAACTTCTGTAAGAAGGGAGCATTTGAGTTAAATTGTAGAGGACAACAGGCATTCTAAGAGTCCAAGTTCATCTCCATGTCATGAAAACACATGGAGTAAGACTTTATAGAGACAGCTCAAGGCATATGAAAGAAGAAAAGAATTTTGTTCTTACTACCATAAAAAAAAAAAAAGGTAACAGCTATCAACAACTAATCTATATGACTACTTCCATCAATACAAAATTTGTATATATATTCGTTAAGGTCAGTCTTGCTAAAAGTATGGGAAAGGAATAGGCAACTTTTGCAAATGATATTTCACCAGAAAAAAAAATATTTTTTTACATAATAGCTTAAAAGGTACAAGAATAAGGGAACACATGTAGCTTATTGCTAAGACATCTGGGGTGGCAGAACAGAGAGAACACTGGACATGGAATCAGGAAGAGCAGAGTTCAAATCCTGCCTCCTATACTTAATAGCAATGGGATCATAGGCATATCACTTAATCACTAAGCCTCAGTTTCCTCCTCTGGAAAAGGGAGATTAACAATAGCACCTTTTTTCCAGGATTATTGTGAGGGGCAAAAGACATGTAACTCATGTTCCTCTAGCTCTTACTGCCCAAAGGCCAGATGATTAGATTTTTCTCTTCTCCTAGGGATTCTCTGGTACTTTTAAGGGGATTTTTTTTTTGAGAAGGAGGGTTTAGGCTCTCTGCAAAGGCTCTACCTTCCATTGGTAATGTTCTCTCAACTGCAGTGGGTGCGATCTCCTGCACCCCCAGTTCCATCTAGCCACTTCCAGTTGGATTAGATTTTATAGAAAAATATTTACTCAGAGGCAGCTAGGTGGTGTAATGGATAGAGCACCAGCCCTGAAGTCAGGAAGACCTAAGTTCAAATGTGACCTTAGACACTTAATACTTCCTAGCTATGTGATCCTGGGCAAGTCACTTAACCCTAATTGCCTCAGCAAAAAAATAAATAAATAAAGATTTACTCTAAAGGTATAATCACAAATATATAAACTTACTCTATCAATATGTGGGAAATAAAATTCCTCTTGTCCTTCTCACCTACATCTCAGTCCCTGGGAAAGAGTTTAGCTCAGTTCCCAAAGAGCACAATAACAGTTCCAAATCCAAAACCTCCTTTGGGCACAATTCCTAAACTTCTCAGAATTTCTATGTAGAGGCTCCTGAAACTGACAAACATCACGGAACAGAAACCAGAACTCCCTCTTCCTCATTACATTCTCAGAGAAAGGAAACCCTTTCTCTGTCACTGGGTGACTGCATAGCATTCTAGCTGTGGGTGAGCTAAGATTTTCACTCTCCATAGGCAGTAAATAAATGCTGGCAAAAGAAGTGATACAGAGAAACCGAAAAAAGCTATTGGATAGGGGACACAGCAGTTCCATGTTGGACAAACTGGACATGCTCAAAGGCACCTCAAGTGTACCTCTATCTTAGGAGAACTGGACATGCCCAAGAAGTCCAGGTTATATCTATAACATGTGTGACGCACTTTGCAAACCTTGAAAGATTTATAGAAATTATAGTCATTTTTAAAGTGTCTATTTGGGAGAGCAAAACAGTACCTTTACAAGGCTTTGCTCCACTGAGTATCTCTTATGTGCATGTCAAAATTATACAAGATTCCTTGAAAGAAGAAATAGCAAAAATAATTTTACTTGACAACCTTCTGATTGTGAATATAACAAGAGGCATGAAATAGAAAATGTATGCTTGCCAAAGCATTAGCCACTATATAGGAAAACCAGAAGAGAATTCAAATCATAAAGAAATTCAATTGTAAGCTCCTTGAGGACAGGAAATGTCTTTTGCCTCTTTTTATATCCCTAGTGCTTAACAGAATATGTGGCACATAATAGATATTTAATTAAGAATGTATTGTTTGTTTGTTTTTTTAAATAAATGTTGAGAGGTCCTCTAGATGTTTCTGTTTGCAGACAATATTGTGCTGACTTCAACAAACCTTAAAAGACTTCTCAACATGAGCCATAATCTCAAGAGTTTGGCTTTATAATCCACAAAGGGAAAAAACAAGTAGACAAAGGGCAATAGGAGGGGAAGAAAACAAGGAAGTCATAAACAAGCATTTATATATTTTATATATAATTTATATATTGGGTACTGTTCTAAGAATTTTTTATTTACAAACATTATTCATTTGATCCTTAGATCACTGGGTGAGATGTGTGCTGTTATTAACCCCATTTCTCAGTTGAGCAAATTGAGGCAAACAAATGGTAAGTGACTTGCCTAGATTCAACATCTAATTAGTATCTGAGGTTGGATTTACAATTAGCATCTTTTGTCTATTGTGTAAACTACGATATGCACATATATCTTAGACATACAAAAAGTAGACAATGAGGTAGGCTCAGGATTAAATAGAAGAGAGAGAGAAGATTTGAGCTGATAGAAGTAAGTGAGCCAGATTGTCTTTGGCAAACTACAGATTTCATGTAATGGCATAAGTCAAAGGCCTATATTTTTAACATCAATATTCTCACAGTGAGATTATGCCTAGTCTTATAGAATACAACAGTCTCCAAAGAAGTGAAGTTGTAGATCATTCAAAGGGCAACAGAGAAGTGTAAGCAGACTGAAATGCATTACAAATGAGTAATTATGAAGGCAAAGTTATCTAAAGGATGTTATCAGAGAAAAATGTTACCAAGAAAAAGATGTAGTCACATAATGAAAGAAAAGACTAACTATGGGCCAGAACTCTGAAACCAGGATTCTTACAAGGTGCTAAGTCAGTGGAATTGATAAAGACAATGATTATCTACTTTAGTTATCTAGGTGCTTAACAATTCTTTAGTTCAGTACAAGATTCACACCTATGATAATATAATTGTAAGAAAGCCTATAACCTGGGAGCCTCAGCCAGATTCAGAGCCAAAGAAGACAAGCTGACTGGAGGCAGGAGCTCAAGCCTTCAGACTCAGAAAGATTCATTCCATCTTCATCAGCCTTGTGGACGCTGGCCTGGCCTCCTGCATTTTCTCCACTGAAACAAAGTCCCCTCTGAAGGCCACAAGAAAGCTGGCTGAGCACCAGGTGAAGGAGACAATAAAGACTTTTGGACTTTAACACCTGGCTATTCTTGCAGTGATTACTATGCTGAAAAGAAGGCTGCCCCAAGACCTCCAGAAAACCAATAAGAACATTACATTTTGGCACCCAACATGGGGCTCAAACCCACGACCCTGAAAGTAAGAGTCTCCTGCTCTACTGACTGAATATAAACCAATCATATCAGTAAGAAACCATTATTTGCTGTAAGATTAAATCAATTATACTGAACTTAGAGAACTATTAAGCACCATACTAAACTAGACAGCCATTGTCTTTATCAATTCCACTGATTTAGCACCTTGAAAGAATCCTGGTTTCAGAATTCTGGGTCATAACAGATAACCAATGGATAGTCCATATAATCCATGGGTATCCACCTAATGTTAAGAACATGATGGGAAGATATCCTATTGGTACAATTAAAGAAAGATTTTACAAGAGCATATGCTAGGCAGGCTTGGAGGGGTTGTGCTATACATTACTGAAAGAAATAAACACATCAATGAGATTGCACATTCATTGGAATATGTAGTATACAATACCAATAAGAAAATACTGGACATGTAAATTAAGATTTCATTCATTTCATGAATGCCAAAAAGAAGACTCAGTGAAAAATCTTGAAATCAAATGAATTAATTATAAATTAAGTCAATAACTATTCAATAAATATGAAAAAATAATAAATTCCTTCCTGTCTTCCCCTAAAGCTCCCTCTTTTATTCTACCTTTCACCATTCTAAGAAGAATCATTAAAAAAAAAGCCAAATAAATTGCATTTTCACAATTCTAAGTAGAAATTGTGAATGACTTTCCCAAACCACAAATATTTTCCTACTTCTTGACATACCCATGAGGTATAATCAAGACTATTCTTTTCTTTTTCCAAAATGAGACATATGGCTTTAATAAATCTTTTATTTTAATTTTCATTTTTTAGCCATCATTTGTTGATTATATCTAACAACCTGGTTTGTACAGAGTTCAAGGGAACATTGTGGTCCAATGTTTTAAATGGGAATCTTTTTCACCACTGTTTTTTATACTCTCCCAGAAACTTACTTTTTTTTCCTTCTGACCTTAGACAGTTTTATTTTTTTCTGCCCTGACTTAACTATTATAAATTATGTGCATTTCAATTCTTATTTACATTTGGCATAAACAAATGAGAGACAAGATTATATCAATCAAATAAGGCACAATTGTGGCTAAACAATTTCACCAGACTTAGCCCATTTTCTGCCATAATAACAGAACCTAAATCTGAGATACTATGTAACATTTCTGGAACTTCTTATATCAGCCTATGTGTTGAAGATAAATTATGTCAATCACAAACCAAACTGTTATTTGTCACTCAGAACAATTCAATTCGATTCCACAAACTTAATCATGGACTTAGTACTCTGATTACAGAATTCTGATGAGTCTATGATTTTATTCAGCAAAATGATACTCAGGAATAACTGATGAACCTCAAAAGGAGGAAAATTTTTAAAAATTATTATGGAAGGATTCTTAAAAACATTTGCATTTCTTAAGGAGAAGTTATAAGCAAGCATCCAGAAAACATAAGTCTACATCTAGAAAGAAAATAAAATCATATTTATTTATAGCATTTTCTAGCAATACTGTGAATAAGAATAATGATTTTACAACTAACTACAGCTACAACACACACTGTAACAAAACACTTTCAGTATCTGGGCCCTATACAAGGAACCCTTCTTCTCACTACCTTCTTTTCATTGGAGTAGTGCTTGTCAAAGATGTTTCAAGGAGCAATGAACTGGAGGTGAGAGAATAAGGTTGAATAATTTTGTTAGGAGTGAGGGTACTCACCATTCTTCCTGTCACCCAGAATCATGATGTATTCCACATTCCTTGATGCCCACAGTTTCAATTAGTTGTCAAACTTAATCCCTTAATACTTCAGTCCCCAGAAAACTTCTCAAAGGGAGATCAGACAGAATAGATATGCAAAGATTTTTCCCAATAGCACTTGCATGACTGCTATGGGAACCTGGGGATAGTAGATCAATTAGGTTAGCTTAGTTTAGGTTAGATTAGGTTAGCCTAACTATCCTGAGGGAATAACCCTTAGTTCAGATATGTGGTACCTGGAATACTGCCTGACAGACTGATTGGGCAAATGGAGGACTGCTACTAAATAAGAGTCGGTGAGGTTGTACTGGAGATAATCTCCAAGACTGACTACTTCTGGGAAGGAAGAATATGACTCATCCTTCATGCTCAGACTGGTTGATTGCATCCTCTTTGGGGTTAGTGGCCACCATTATAGAGACCAATAATGTAAGTAACCGGTCAATGAAAAATGTTAATAATTTCACCTGACAAAGAGGTTAATTCTTAGAGAAAACTCAAAACATCTATGAATTCTTTTCTGGTAAGAAAATGGTAAAATCGCATAGCTTCATATTGACAAATCTAAGAATACAAAGATCATTTTTTTTTTGTCTTTTGTTATTGTTGCTAATACAAAGAACTCAACTAGCTGACTGAGAATTCTAAGCAGGTAATTTAATAAGCCCTCTATTCTCTCATTTACCTTGTGAACCTATCATGTGTTTAATTATGATCTCTAAGTTGATGATTCACAAATCTAAATACTGTATCCACCTTTAGCTTCCCCAGCTTCATTTTCTCAACACCAATTGATTAGTGGTTAGTTAAAAATGGATTAAAAGATAATATATTTATAAAACTGAAAGGGACCTTTATAAGGCTAGTCAGACCAATTCCCTTATATATTCTTTTGTATGTATGTTTACTTGTAAATGTATTTTGTCTTCCATATTTGGATGTAAGCTTCTTGAGAACAAGGATTAATATTTATATTAATATATTCACCACTTAGCACAGTGTCTCGCATACAAGTATTTACTAAATACTGTTTGATTGATTGATTTAGACCAGTCCATATTCTGGCAATTTATCCTAATTTGAGGTGGTTCCAATTAATATTTTTGTGTTAGTAACTACTTTGTCCTCATTAGCTGGACTAAATATAATGCACTTATTGACAGTTTAAAGGAGACCAATTGTGACAATAACTTTAATCAATGATTATCAGTTAAATGTTACATGTTGATAGCAATTGGTTAGCTCAGGGAATAGAGATATATTTGAAGAGGTTTTCTATAAAGGATATGAAAATTACTCAGTAAATTAGATAAAAAATAAAATTTTGCCTAAGGATTTTATGAGACAAGAAAACATATTCATAGTGCTGTTATTCTATTTCGTGTCACATAATACCAGAACCCTGGTAACAGTATTTTTGTCACACACAAAAAAATTTCAAAATATAATATATCCCAGAACTATATAAATGTGGACTATTATTATTATTCCTGGCACATTTAAATTAAAACTGAAAGATTCTTTAAGATATTAATATTTTTGCTTCCCAGTACATGCTTCATACATGCCATGAAAAGATGGAAGAGCTTATTTTTTTAATTTAAAAAGATCTTTGTTTCCTTAGTTTTGATCTTGCCTCAATAAAATAGAACTAAGCCGGTAGGAATTAAGGCTTTAAAAAATAACAAGTAT